>NC_061512.1:125188886-125319645 GCF_022539505.1 Lolium rigidum
CCGCCGAAAACAGCGTTAGTCCGTGTTAGTTGCATCCAAAATACACAAATTAGAGGCAAAACAATAGCAAAAGTGTTCGGGAAAGTAGATACGTTTTGGACGTATCAGTCGTCGCCCCCTACTTGTGCGGGGTGGGAGCGGGGATAGTGGGCGAAACCGGTATCGTCCAGTCCACTGCGCGCGAAGGGTTTCGCTGAAGCCAACCGCCGCCGCCGCTGCCCGATCTCCTCCGCCCCGCCCTTCCCGGCCGGATCCCGCCGCCATGGACCATCCGCAAGAGCCGCCTGCACCGGCGGTACACCTCCTTCGGGCGCGGTGGTTGATGTCCCCGTCGGAGGTCCGCCGACCGCCGGCGTCGTCTCCGCCATGATCGCCTCCACCATCCCGTCGAAGAGGAAGAGGATCCCGAAGCAATTCTTCGAAGCACCTGCGGCGGCCGCCGATTCACCGGGCGAAGGGCCGCCGGCTGCCAAGAAGGCGGGCCGGATGAAGACCAAGGCGGCCGGGCCGAGGGGCGCCGCGACGGCCAAGGTGCGGACAAAGGCAATCAGCCGCATCGGCCTCGCACCTCCACCACCCTCCAAGGTCACGACCCCTCCTCCGTCCGTTCCGGCCGATGCGCCGCCCGCGCCGCCGCCACCCACAATCGACGTAGACAAGGTGTTCGATGTTGAGTCCACAACATCCTACTTGGACATGCTCAACGAATTCGCGGTGAATTTGGACGCCGGTATCGGTGCATTCGATGGGGAGTGCAACGTTGAAGACCTTGATGACGAGGAGGAGGATGAGGGTGACGAGGAGGAGGTGGTTGAGGTTGATCCGGCTACCGCCGGTTCTTCGTCGACGCCGAAGCCACGCACGGCGAACTACAACGAGATCGAAGACGCCATCTTGGTCCGTGCTTGGAGCAAGGTGGGGATGGATGCGTGCACCGGAGTGGACCAAGGCGGCAAGCGCTATTGGCAGGGCATTGAGGATCTGTACCACCAGCTGAAGCCTCGCACGAAGAGCATGGCGGACAGATCCTACCGCTCCCTTGAAGGCCGATGGAACATCATCAAGCCGGCTTGTTCTCGTTGGAGTGCTGCCATGGATCAAGTGGCCGACAACCCCCCTAGTGGATGCGTGCCGGAGGACTATGTAAGTTTTCCTTGTGTTGATGATGTGGAAACATCACAAGCTATCCATATTATGTGTTGATGATGTGGAAACATCTCCTCATACTATTGTTGTGCAGCCCAAGTATGCTCAACAACGGTACAAGGACATGGCCGGCTCGAAGAACAAAGAATTTCAATTTCAACATTGCTTTTCCATCCTTCAACATCTTCCTAAGTGGAAGTTGCGGGACAACGAGCCAAAGTGCAAGAAGGAGGCACTTCTCACCATGGATGATGAAGCGAGAGGACATGAGTGGGAGAAACACCGGCAAGCCCGAGGGCAACAAGAAGGCCAAGGAGAGGGTCAAGGTAGAACTTGAAGCAGCTAGCTTCCGGGAGAAGTTGGATCAACTCATGAAGTCCAAGGAGGCATTGACGATGAAGACGTTGGAGACCAAGCTCCTCATCACCGACAAGAAGAGTGAGGTGAAGCTTGCCAAGGTGCAAGCAAGGAGGGAAGATGCCAAGTTGAAGGCCGAGCTTGACATGAAGATGATCGCAGCCAAAGAAGCCAAGGCCATGAAGGAGCTCTTGGCTGAGGAGAGGGAAATCATGATGATGCGCACCGACGGCATGGACGAGGATCAGCTGGCGTGGTGGAACGAGACCAAGGCGGACATCATTGCGAGGAAGAAGGCTGCGCGTCAAGCTCGTGCTCAAGGTGAGTCTCCGGCGAGCGGTGGCGCCGGTGGCGATGGATCCGTTGATGGTTGATCACATTTGGGAACTTCCGTGGCTTGAACATTGCCTATGATCGCGTTGTGATGTTAAAACTATGAATTATGCATCACATATTTTGGATGTGCTATGTTTGATGTGAAATTGTTGTGCAAATTGCTGTCTAAACCCCTGTTTTGAGGGGCAGGAAACTCGGACGAGCTAGCTCGTCCGAGTTTTCGGCCGGTGAAAACCGGATACAGGGCCCTCTACTCGCGTTTTACGGGGCGAAAAAATACGGGGCCTGTTAGACATGCTCTAAGGTGGTCTAACTTCCTCCCAACTTTCCACGTGGGACTAAACTTCCCACCTTTTGCCACTCCCTAGTGAGCTGCCACCCACTTAGGCTCAAACTCACATGGGTTGCCACTATATGGGCTTTGAGATTTATAGGAAAATATGAAATCTAATATGGGTCACTAAATATGGGTCCAATATTTCAAAAACATCTCCACCGGTGCTCCTCAAATAAGCGCCGGCAGATCCGCCAGCAGCTGTCTATTGAGGTCACCTGGGCAGAGTGTCGGCGGAATTTTCCTCTGTTCCCACACCGGTACTCCACCGAGCTCCATAGAACAAGCCCTAAACAAAAAAAGCAAAATGAGAGCCCCGTGGGGAGGCGCCTTCTCCAACCTCCCCAATGCCAGCTTTCACCTTGCCAACCACCACCCCAAATCCGTCGCGCCCGCAGCTCCCGCCGCCGCAGCAAGACCCTCCCATCCACGCCGGCCTCCTGATCTTCTCCGTTGAGGACACGTCACGGTTCTAGCACTACACAAACCCATCGTTGCTGCAGATTGACGAAGGGCACCTGCACGCCCAAGCCCCTGTCGTCGCTGCAGCGCGCGTCATCCCCGTCGGCCTCCGGCTCGAGCGAGGCGAGCACGGCCTCCCATCCACCGGCGATCGCGGCCTCTACCTCCTCCCCGTGTCCCCGTCAAGCACTCCCACAGCTGGCAATTTTGGCCTTCTCTCTCCCAATTCCCCACAACCTACTGCTCACGGCCGTCGCGCATGGTTGCCTAGGGCACGGGGCGGCAGGCCTCGATGCACGCTGGACGTGCCAAGCACGGCCGCGACCAAGGTCTGTCGTGTCACCATCAATGTCGCCCATAGCTTCCGCTATGGATCTGCACGCGGCGACCCTCCTCAGCAGCGGAAAAAAGGGCGGGGACGATGGACGCTGCGCCGAGGGAGCTACCGTCGACGGCGGGAGCCGGTGAGGCACCGGCAATATTTGGAGAAGAACCGGTAGACGAGAGCAGTGGAGAGAGAAGGAAGGTAGGTAGGTGGGGAGGAGAGAGGAAAGTTTCCAGAAATCTCCAGGAATCCGACATGGAGTTGTTGAAGAGGCGCCGGCAACCCCGATAGATGCCCT
This sequence comes from Lolium rigidum, assembly GCF_022539505.1. Classification (NCBI taxonomy): domain Eukaryota; kingdom Viridiplantae; phylum Streptophyta; class Magnoliopsida; order Poales; family Poaceae; genus Lolium; species Lolium rigidum. Next base: position 125,192,145 of record NC_061512.1, read on the forward strand.
TCACATAGGGATCCTTTTAGGCGTCGACGCTTTTATGGGGCTCCAGAACATGCCGGCGCTTTTGGGGAGCGCCGGTGTGGACGCTTTCTCTCACAAGAATCCCAATAGAGCTATTGAGAGCGCTGGTGGAGATAATCTAAGCTTTGCCCAAACATTTAGAAAAAAACTATTAACAACTATAATATTGCTATATAAGCATCATATGAAAATAAATTTCATGATGTATCCAATGATATTGACGTTTTATTCTACATGTTAATAATTTATTTTGTAAAATTGATTAAACTTTATAAAGTTTTACTTTTCAAAAATAATCATGGGAATGAAGGTAGTAGGAGACTGCAAGGTACTGCACTCGAGATACAAATATATACAGACTTGACGTGTATCATATATCCTGGAAATAGTGCAACGGTCACGCTTCCTGATAAGAGGTGGCCGTCCTTGGTGTCCTTTATAATCTGTTGGTTTTGCATTTTTTTTTTCTTTTCTGTACACGCAGGAGGTCTACGTATTTTGTATTAAGCTCGAAAGGAGAAAGGACATCTTTCAGTACAGAGGAAGCCTTTTGCGCCACGGTCCACAGACGGAGCCGGCCTCACCACCCACCCAAAACAACTAGTTGCGACATCTGCGTATTTTGCATTTTGGGCCTTGAACTCTTCGGACAGCTTGGCGTGGAAAATACCATTTGCCACACACGTAACTGTTGCTGTCTCTGATAGTGTGGTGTCTACCTGCGAGAAACTAGCAACCCACTCGCTAGTAACCCATGAAAAGGTTGACCTGATCAACGATCATCTTCAAATGGGCTTTTGACTTCGATCTAACTAGGCATCCTCACCAAATTTACTGCCAAGTGTTGAATATTATTTTGCCACGTACGTAACTGTTGGCTTAACAATCTAACTAGACCACTTAACATGTCTATGAACTTGTGCCATGGTAACCAATTTTTTTCTCCTCTTATCTGGCTAGCTACATTCTTCAACCGGAGGCAAGACCAGAAAAGGCTCGAAGGTTGATATGAGTCCACATAGCTGCACCAATATCAGCATCAGGAACACCACTTGGTCACCTGTATATTTTCAACAAAAGCCGAATTGGATCAGCTAGGTGACCAAAAAGTCGTTCTGTAACTTTTCGCTCCATGCCAATCTCCAATTATTCCGACAAATATACGAAATATGCTGGCTTTAATGGTTAGATATGATACAGTGTACTGTGCAAACTGATAGCTCAATTAATCACCTGGGAAGAAGGTGGCATCCTGACGTTTTTGTGCCCACGAGAATCTGCATTGATCAGTATATATTGAGTAACATTAGCTAGAGGTTAATGAAGCTTTTCTACTATCTTAAAACATTAATTAGTGGACAAAGAACTGTGAAATCTTATAAAAGTGTGTATACTTAAGTAGCATGATGTTTCACTTGTTTATGAAACACTGTGATAAAAGGGTGTAATACTCACAGAACACCTGCCCCTACTGGAGCAATTGCCTTGAAAAAAGACAGGGCACTTGCCGATATGCCATTTGCGGTGCCTCTTTGGTCTTGACGCTGTTATGTATTGAATTTAAGAAACATTGCATGTATCTTTTGTTAATTTACGTAAATAAGGTATGACAGAAATCTACTTAATTGAGTTATATATGCGTACCACAGCATTGTTCTGAAGAAGGCACATTCCTGTGCTAATAGTAATCTACATAAGTTTGCAACAGACAGATTAGATAGACTTGAAATTAATACTTACTCCAAGTACTTAAGCCTGGAGACTGGAGTCTCCAACACTTAGAGAGTCTGTACTTGTTTTTTAAGGTTTCAACTGAAGGAAGGCATTGTATTCTAGAAAGGAAGGAATATGAATACTTACTCCAAGTACACTCTTCGTCATAGCTGCAGAGTAAAGTGCGAAAGAAAGTTTTGCTCCAGACAAGTATGTCATAAAGGGGAATGTAGCGAGGAGAAAAATGGATAAGGTCTGCAAGGTCATTGACAATATATGACTGATAATCATGAAATAACTTTTACAATTAATGAACAATATAAAATACAACTCACTGAAGCAATACGTGAGGAAATGAGTGGCCCGAGAATTTTAATAACCCAACTATAAACGAAAAGCTGATATACAAGAAGACTAGCACCTGCAGCCAAACGAGAAAGCCTTATTACTTCACTATATAATGAACGAAAAATCGTGTAGAAAGTTTTATGAACAAATCAAAATGTTAAGAAGAAAATGCCAAGCCAGAGGGATGCAATAGATACCTGCCATGGAAAGAACCTGACCAATATCTCCAGATGTGAAGGTAAGACCACCGTACTTTCTGTCACTCACTGCCCATATGGAAAGTATCTAGTGTTGCAAAATAATTTAGAGCTAAACTATCAGCAAGTTCAAAGTTTTAAAGTTTAACCAAAACAGTAGATTTTGAAGAGAAAATAATTTCGTATTATTGAAAGGATTTGCCGGGGAAAATATTTAACAGGATTTGCAAGACCTGTAGCATATGCAAAGTATCATGGACAAGAATTCTGAAACAGACTGATAATTACCTCACTGTATGCTGTTTCATGAAGACCAAACAAACAATATGATGCCAAAGTTGACATCCATGGCCAATTCTGGAGCAAACTTCTCTTACGAGGCAGATCCCAATGAGACTTCTGCGATGGCAAGGCTTTGACTATCCTGATATCCTTTTCAGTAATTTTATGTTTATGTATAGTTTCCTGTCGGTTCCATTTGAAATATAACCATATTAATACTAGGGGACATTCATTCCAATAACTTACAGACACACCTATCAGCCCTATGATCTATCATCCTATGATGAAGTTACTAAAACCCTATGCATGGTACTTTTAGTATTTGAAAATTTGTGTGGAAAGAAACTTATGCATAATTCCAAAAATGCATATGCCTAAATTTTAAATATTTCATAAATTTATTGGAAATGCACTGTTTTCTTGAAATACACCTGTAATATTAGGAAATCACAATTAATTTATAACATGATTTTAGAAAAGTGCACTTCACAACGAAACTGGTAGTTGGGCCTAACTCGTAAATGACAAAACAATGAAATGTTTGGTGTGAAGTTGAGTTAATCCGGTGATGACTTTGTGACTGAAAAGTGGGGGCACTTCCATTTCTGTTGAAATTGGGAAATTTGTGGTTGTTTGATATGTTGATACATAAAAGAAAATTATTTAGTAAAACTAGTCCTTCAAAGTGTAGTTTAACTTTACAGTACCTTTTCAATTATAGTTCAATTATATTTCCAACTAGCCATTTTTAGCATGAATTCTTTTAGTTGTCATTAGGAATATTAAACAGTTGTGCAACAGAAAATGACAACTAAAACTAATGTGTGTTGTGACTAGTTAAATAATCCTAAGAAGAGGGATTATATAGTGCAGAGATATACATACCGGAAGCCATATACAACTTATCAAAACAACAGCAGCAAAGAATGATACAGCCAGACAAGGTAAGAGATATGGGAACCTGCAAAATCCAGTTAATTAAATATGAGTAATGTTGTACTTGCAAGCAAGTTTTGATAACTAAATATATCATGTGCTTGAAGGATGCATGATCTACCTCCCAAGAACTGACTCCTTGGAGAATATTTGTGGATATTTTTCAGCAGGCTGATAGAAAGAGAGTGAAGTAATTAGGAAATGAAAGCCGTTCATCTCTTAATTTTTTGAAATAGAAAGTATACACGTAAATGCACACTCACCAGGTAATATATATTATTTTTGTATATATTAAAAAAAGTTCATCCAAAATTTAAAGCTACATAAATCATATTACATTCCAACGAAATTTAGTGGAGTATAGATTTTCTAAAGCAACAAAATTTTGCTAGAAATTCCAAAAAAAAATATGTCGATTGATTTAATATGTCAGTAAAGCTCAGATAATTGATCTGTAAATATCCAGTTAAACATTAAGTTGAAAGAATGACCATCTACACCCTACACTAATTTTCATCTCGCTCTAAGAGCAATTCCAATAGTATAGCCGGTTGTTGGCTATAAGCAAGATGCCATGTCATCTATAGCGAACATGTAGCCAACAAGTACAATAGTTGGCTATAAGCATGTACTACTTTCTCAATGGCTGACCCACTTTTCATTCACACAATTTGCCTAGGAGCACGTGCTAGAGCTGTCTCTTGCATAAGAGCCCACTTATATTCTCTCTCTCCTTCTCTCTCATCCAACTAGACACAAATATGTTATTTTAATCCTTGTAGCCAGCTGACTAGGACTTATTGTACTTGCTCTAACATAAATTTGTATCTATCCTCCGCATTACTCAGGGTGAGATAGGTATGGACCAGGCTATATAATCATTAGTAAGTATCCTCATTGTGCAATTAATGCTACCCTTATGATTGGTTGAGGCTACAGGTTGCAGATGTTGATGTTTCTTTCTGCTGATGCAAGGTGCTTGATATAGTAGTAGCTAGGCTGGGATTTTATGGCATAGTGTTCACTGTAGACCTTATCATACAGCCAAAACCATGTCAAGAAGCAACAGAATCAGTAAGAAGAAACATGATCAGCAGGCACATCTCTGAAAAATATGTCCACGTCATATTCTTAATTTCCTACATATTTGTTTCGTCGAGTTCCTGTTTTGTTGTCTACAAACATGAACATTATAAGGGTAATTTTTGATATATTTACTTAATATTTTTTTAGAAAAAAAAAGTTCGCCCATGGCTTATCACTTCATATTGTTTGATTATGAGATCACTGGTCGATCTTTAATCCAATATGGACAAATGTCTACATGTGTCAATCATGAAGTTTTAGAGGCACACCCACGGTTTAGACTTAACCATTAATGTTTTCATCCTGGAACTGGTAAATTGTCGGTGTATATATTACACGTGTGATTCAACTTATCTTAATCGTGTGTCTTCTTAGTGTTTTTCATAGTACTAATATTTTGTTGGCTGCACTTATTTGGAAAGATTCTTACTAGATTCTGGCAATGCACCTTATAATCACAATAACAAATTTATTTTATGAAATTAGCAATACTCTTAATGCAACCTGCAAAACATGAATAACATGAACTAGCTAATATTTGACCATCCCGTAAGTATTTCCTATAATAGCTAAACATCCCATGCATATGCTAATTATACTAGGCCAATTATCAGTGAAATAAAAACCGGCACATGAATTAATTAAAAATTAGTTATAAATGAATTGCATTTGAGCATAACCTTTAACCATGTAGGAACTAAAAAGATCATCAGACCATCAGGCCTCAATTAATTAATCTAACTTTCTAGCACATAACTTCATCCAAGAGCTTTAACATTAGATTACAGTTTACGAACATGAGTAAAATATCCAAAGTATTATGTTTACTTGACGGGAACTGCCTTATAGATAATAGGAACCATCGTCTATGAGATAAATTGTCATTTTGTATTTGTCTATTTAATATCCTAATGAGCTTTGAAATGTACAACTCGTGTGGAAATGAGAAAATTGGATAGAGCAAGTTGAGTTACAGTGGATATGATTTTTGTGCAACAAAGAGTGTATGTGAAACAGAAAATGCATGTGAACTTGGCTGGTGGTGATTTCGAGGCTATAATGGGTGTTAAGACCAATTGGAATAAGGCTGTGGGAGGGGCGGATAAATAAATGTCCAAGGTCACAAGTACTCCGTATTAATTGTTGTAGCTCTACGTTGGGTGTAACTGGCAGTATTTTTTAGACTCAATAGATTTTTGTACAAAACATGAAGTTTTCGCATGTGTACAAAAGAAAATTTTATTTACATGCCCAATAATGGATCTTAGAAATAACAAGCTTCGATCATGATCACTGATGAGTGGATGCCCTATCAACCGATCTACAAAGACATTTCCAACTATCAAAGGATGGACAGTCAAGAAAATCGTACTAAGAGGGGTTTGCAAAAATGATTCTGGAGGCGAACTATGTATATATGCACATGAACAAAAATATTTAAATAAGAAATCGAGGTTTTCAGTGCATTGTTTCCCAATTAAAGATACCACTTCCATATCCTATTCTATTGCGTTGATATTATATATTTTTTCTGTATTTTCAACATTGAAGGTGGTACATGTGTGATCAAAACATAAAAAAGAATGCATACTTTTTATGTCATTTAGAGTCATTTTATAATGAAAAAAGATTGTAAAACAGTTGAAGATGTTGTCTGCGCAATTACGCAAGCCACTTTTCTAGTCAGTATAGAATTGTACCTGCGAAAGGTAGCCTCCAAGTCCTGGACCAATAACAATACCAAAACCCCACATGGTGTTCACCTATAATTATGGTTTTTTTTTTCCAGAAAGACAATTAAAGAGAAATTAATATCATCTTTTATTAATAATTAGATTATTCTAGTTTTTATGTTAAAAATATTATTGCATATAAAAATAATAAAAATTTGGTTCAAACTACGTAGAGTTGCTCAAGAGATTACAATTGAGATCCCAAGAGCTTGGTGTTCAGTTGGACAAACTTCAATGGCATAAGCCTGCAACGGTCAGTAGAGGTTATGTTACCACAGACCCCTAGGAATAGGGTACATATAAAAACACAACTGAGATGCCTACGTCTACATGCTTAATGAAACTGCTACATGTTAAGTACCTTAACTGGTCCAAGTATACCATTTAGAGAACCTAGAAGAAGTCTTGCCGCAATCGCCATCCAATACTTTGTACTTAAGCCGAAGAGTGTCTGAAGTATGACCCTGCAACATACATACAAGTGACACGTACGGCTAAGTAACTCTGTACTTACAGATGAGAAATGATGTTAAATGCACTTACACAGATAGCATTGCAAAGACAATCACAGGCTTCCGGCCGAGACGATCTGAGGCGATGCCCCAGAAAATCGAAGTAATGCCTCTACCAATCATGTATGAAGCAGCTGCATTTGGAAAGACCAATAAATGGACAAATTTGAATATGCGTGACATCTCGAGTATAATCTCTCTGATAATTAATAGATAATACAAATTATGATGAATTATCTTTTAACGGAGGAGGCAAAAACTATACCAAGAAAACCAGCATAGGATCCAATATCTTCCTCTGTTTTAGCAATGTGGAAGTCTCTAACCTGTAGAAAGGGATACTGTAAGAGATCTTATAACCCATAAAGGTGCAGTTGCGACCTTTAGCTCCTATATTATCGCATGGATTATTACTCATTTGTGGATTTTATTATCGCATGGAATATTTAATTTAAATATTTTAATCATAATATTGTGTACAGTAATGTACAGCATATACTTTGCAATGAGATACGTACCATAAAATACATGAAGGGGAAGAGGCACGTAATTGGAAGAGCTGAAAAGGACAAACCAAGAGCATATTTTGTCAAAACTGATATGTGTCTCGAGCTAATATCAAAGTATAAAAAATAGGTTTGCAGTGATTGTGTAAGGCGGCAGGTAGAAACAAGTATATGTATAGTTCACTAGAAAAATAAGTACATGTATTGTAAAACACATAAGGATGATTTACAACCAACATGTGTCAGATGTTGTCCTGTCCCTGGATATGGTACACATCCTCTGGGGATGGATTCACGGCTGGACAAAGGAAACTTCTCTTTCGTTTCTAAAAGAATAATCAGTAGAAAATATAGGAGTTTGCAATGCGATTTTAGACCAGTCTTAATTATAGTTGTGGTTTTGTTTCTGCACACGTAATTAACAGTCGACTCCGTTCTTTCAGATGGACAAATTAATAGATTATGCATATAAACTTACATGCGGCGAGGGAGGTGGCGCCGACGTAGAAAAGCTCCTTGTAGGGGATGCTCCCTCGGAGGCTTACCTTCCTCCGGTCCATGGCGCAACCAGGGCACCCGTCGTGGTGGCACGCCTCCGCCGCCGCTTCAGCGGCCGCAGCGTGGTGGCACACCACCACCGACGGTGGCGGCTTCAGCAGCAGCGCTTCCTCCATGCTGCCCATTTCGCTTTGCCTTTCTGAGTTTGTCTCTTGTTATGGACACGAAGTGATGTCTTCTTTTGACTTGATTCGATCAGCTGTGGACTGAACCGGGAGCTAGCTGGAGGTCCTACTTATACATGTACTCTGCCAAGCTAGTTTCCAAACACAGCACTAGATACTTAACTGTTCATCTTGGAACTGTCCGTGACATAGCGTCGGGCAATTTTCATGCCTGCACGGGATGGAATGGTCCGTCGAATGCATCCATGGAGGCTCGCGAGCTACCCTTCCTTAATTAAGGTGTAGCTGTTCAATGCATGATGTGAAATTGGCAGCTAGTAGCCCTAAATATCAGTTGCAGCTCAAGCTCACCATAAATATCCTGATTAATTTTGTACCCTTGATACTGTTGGGAAGCATGCACTGGGTGAAACCGAATACCAAAGGGCTGTAGCTTCACCCTCTATGGAGCAGTTCTTGTGGAGGCATGAGGCTTTTGATCACTTGATGATGTTTTTGTTGAACATATTTTGTGCAGGCAGCGGTCTGCTTAATTGATTTGAGAAGCACACGGTTGAAATACACTAGACTTGCTGAAATATTTCCATCTAAATAAAGCACCTACTGAAATATTTCTTGTAGCGTAACTGGTCTGTTTATTTCGAAAATATAGATCAGAACTGATAAGCCCTAGATATGTACATGGAGAAGAAACTGAGAATCACCCTTGGTTAGGTAGTGGCCAGAGCTGTGTAGCATTACTCCAACTCAGGGTTGAAAACGAAACGAAATGGACTGAAACATACTTTCTTGTTTCCTTTTTTCTCATCTCCTCGGAATCGGAAACAAAACGGAAAATATAGAAAAATAGAAGGGAAGAGGACATCACCAAAAACTAATAAGGAACAAATGTAGGAGGAGTATGATATGAAAATGGGCATTTCTAAGGTACACTAAGGTATAATATACACAAAAAGCTGCATATAGAAGCCAAACAACAAAACAAGTTCAGGTTCACATCATCATATTTAATAGTACTCCCTCCTTTACATGAAGATTGTCAAACAACTTTCATGAAACGGATGGAGCAGTAAGCATGCGTGCCTTTCCATTCCTTTGAGAGAATTAGTACGCAGACTGGCCACAGTTAGTGCATCTCTAGCGCGGTTGATGATGAGGGGAATGATGCCTTATCCTCCAATGCTTTGTGTAGCAGCTCGGATGATGTCTTCTCCCAAGTTTCTCCTCCAGATCTATCCCAGAGGTGGTGTTTCGGTGTTTCTAGCGGTTGTATATGTTGGATCTCTGATCCGTTTGCGCGAGGTGAATATATTTGACGAGACAGAGCTCCTGGCGTAGCGTATGGCCGGACGGTACGAGCGGGGTCCTCCCATACCGATGCCCGCTAAACTCTGTGGAGTTCCTCCTCGCATCCCTCTTTGGTCCGGGCGCGTGGTTAAGTACTTAGATGATTTTTTTATCACCTCAAAATACCATAAAATGATAGTTTTCATTGATATTTCAGCATTGGCTTAATATTTTGAGATCTTGTTGAAACAAGCATAAAAGGTGTGTGAAAGCGCAGTGAAACACAGAAATCCTACTGCTACACAAGGACATCTATATGAAATAAAGGAGTAAAAACACTCCAAAAATGCACTTAACCCCCCTTCTCTACTGGCTGCCGCTTGAGTTGGTTAATGTACAAAAATAAATCTAGCCTCTACTTGTTGTCGAGGTGCCGTTCCGAGATGGCAACATAACCGCTAAGTCAACAAATACTATTAGGCCACACATTGCGGGGCTAGAGCCAAAGAGGCGGAGTACCTCGGTGAAGAGCTTTGAAGGCGGCATGGAGAGGCCATGCTCAACGTAGGCCTTGATCATCACGCGCTCACTGTGTTGCAGGTTCGGTCGCTCCTCCTTCTCTACGACCTGCCATGAGCAGGCTTCGAGGAAGGCCACATCTTGCATATTCTTGAGATCTACCGTCTTGAGCTTGCATAGGCGCCAAGAGTCGCTCTCCTAGGCAACTTGGATGGAGGCATCATCTTCTTCTTCCTCCTCCTCCTCTTCTTCCTTGGTGGCCTCAAATTTCTCCAGCACCTCGTAGTCCTTCATATCTAGTTTGGATTGGTGGCGGTGCGTTGGATTGTCCTTTGTTCTGTTCCTTGGGGCCGTGGCACCATCGTCCTCTCTGCCTCGTCCTTACTAGGGAGAGAGACAATCGAGCACTCGTCCGGCATGGGATATCCGATTTTTTATTAGATTTTAAAGTCGTGGACTCATTGTGGCCTATGTCGGGGAACAAATCTCTAAGAAGGCAGCACGGCTGTCGGTGGCGAGGGTTTTTGGCTATAAGTGGAAGGAGATGGGAATGGGGAAAAGTGAACAGTGAGCAGTGAGCAATGAGAGGAGGAAAGGGGGGAAATCCCTTTTATGCCTATCCTTCCCCTAGATGAAATTGGTATGAAATCACCACATTTGAAAACAAATCCTCCGCATTCACACGATCGATTTGTTTCCGCGTGCATTAATATCGGGAACCGTGTGTATGTCACTATGTCCTGAGGTGAAGGTGGCGACGTGGAATTGAAACTTCCTATCAATAGGTCAGACAAAATGATACCGAAAGATGCTCTTTAACATAACTCATGTTCAACCGGCTGACATCTTCGCAAAAAAAATAACTGTTAGCTGACTAGCTTTCTCCTAGACAATAAAGTTCCAAATCGAATGACTAGGAACCCTTCAAGATTGTTTTGCCAACTAAACAAAGCAAGACAGATAAATGTATTAAAGCTCTTCATCAAGATGGAACGAGTCTCATTTTTTTCAGGGGCTACTGTCAGGGTTATGTCGAATAAGGTATAGCACGATAGAGGCTTAAACTAGCAAGCTGGGGTGGCCCACTTGGGTGGAGAAACTATCAAGGTTGTTCAGGCTGCTCATTTGCTAGAAGATGGAGGTCCAGCTGAATAAGGAAGGCGCAAGCCGGATTCAGAAGGTTCACGAAGAAGGAATACTTGTAACTCAAAACATGACATACTTGACGACAGAGTATAGGACTTCGTATTCGGTTAGGTCTTTATCTCCATCAAATCCTCGTTCTTGGCACCTTTATAAGTCGGCCTAGCGGACGCGTTTATGACACGTATAGAATAGACCTCGGTCACCATTGTAATTTTTTAGTTGTGCTATTATAACGAATTATAGGAGGCCGTAGGGATATTCCATCTAGGGGATGTGAATCTTGGTAAATCACCGATTTACACAATCTTGAGCATCAGGTTGTCTCGTTCGACCTATTACAAGTCGAGCTACTTCACTCAAGTATTATGGTACACCAAGTTGCCTACATTATAAATATTGGAGAAACTTAAAATGGACAAGTCATATATCCATCTCTCATGCCGGTTATTCGATCTTTAGACGTAGAGAAAGATTCACTCAAACCACGGGATGATGTAGAACGGATGTTGGGACTTGCAGTTTCATATCTCAATGCCATTGGACCCACTGATGCGTGTAGTTGACACGTCCATTGGGAACCCCAAGAGGAAGGTGTGATGCGCACAGCGGCAAGTTTCCCTCAGTAAGAAACCAAGGTTTAATCGAACCAGTAGGAGTCAAGAAGCACGTTGAAGGTTGATGGCGGCGGGATGTAGTGCGGCGCAACACCAGAGATTCCGGCGCCAACGTGGAACCTGCACAACACAACCAAAGTACTTTGCCCCAACGAAACAGATGAGGTTGTCAATCTCACCGGCTTGCTGTAACAAAGGGTTAACCGTATTGTGTGGAAGATGATTGTTTGCAGAGAAAACAGTAAAAACAAGTATTGCAGCAGATTTGTATTTCAGTATTAAAGATGGACCGGGGTCCACAGTTCACTAGAGGTGTCTCTCCCATAAGATAAAAGCATGTTTGGTGAACAAATTACAGTCGGGCAATTGACAAATAGAGAGGGCATAACAATGCACATACATGGCATGATAAGTATAGTGAGATTTAATTGGGCATTACGACAAAGTACATAGACCGCCATCCAACTGCATCTATGCCTAAAAAGTCCACCATCAGGTTATCGTCCGAACCCCTTCCAGTATTAAGTTGCAAAGCAACGGACAATTGCATTAAGTATGGTGCGTAATGTAATCAACAACTACATCCTCGGACATAGCGCCAATGTTTTATCCCTAGTGGCAACAGCACAACACAACCTTAGAACTTTCTCGTCATCGTCCCAGGTGTCAATGCGGGCATGAACCCACTATCGAGCATAAATACTCCCTCTTGGAGTTAAAAGCAAAAACTTGGCCGAGCCTCTTCTAGTAACGGAGAGCATGCAAGATCATAAACAACACATATGTAATAACTTGATAATTAACATAACATGGTATTCTCTATCCATCGGATCCCGACAAACACAACATAGAGTATTACAGATAGATGATCTTGTTCATGTTAGGCAGCTCACAAGATCCAACAATGAAGCACAATGAGGAGAAGACAACCATCTAGCTACTGCTATGGACCCATAGTCCAGGGGTGAACTACTCACTCATCACTCCGGAGGCGACCATGGCGGTGTAGAGTCCTCCGGGAGATGAATCCCCTCTCCGGCAGGGTGCCGGAGGAGATCTCCAGAATCCCCCGAGATGGGATCGGCGGCGGCGGCGTCTCGCAAGGTTTTCCGTATCGTGGTTTTTTTGCCTCAGGGGTTTCGCGACGGAGGCTTTAAGTAGGCGGAAGGGTAGAGTCGGGGGCCTGACGAGGGGCCCACACCATAGGGCGGCGCGGGCCCCTCCTTGGCTGCGCCGCCTTGTGGTGTCGCCACCTCGTGGCCCCACTTCGTATGCTCTTCGGTCTTCTGGAAGCTCCGTGGAAAAATAGGCCCTTGGGTCTTCGTTTCGTCCAATTCCGAGAATATTTCGTTACTAGGATTTCTGAAACCAAAAACAGCAGAAAACGAGAACCGGCACTTCGGCATCTTGTTAATAGGTTAGTTCCGGAAAATGCACGAATATGACATAAAGTGTGCATAAAACATGTAGGTATCATCAATAATATGGCATAGAACATAAGAAATTATCGATACGTCGGAGACGTATCAAGCATCCCCAAGCTTAGTTACGCTCGTCCCGAGCAGGTAAAACGATAACAAAGATAATTTCTGAAGTGATATGCCATCATAACCTTGATCATACTATTTGTAAGCATATGTAGTGAATGCAGCGATCAAAACAATGGTAATGTCATGAGTAAACAAGTGAATCATAAAGCAAAGACTTTTCATGAATAGTACTTCAAGACAAGTATTAATAAGTCTTGCATAAGAGTTAACTCATAAAGCAATAAATCAAAGTAAAGGTATTGAAGCAACACAAAGGAAGATTAAGTTTCAGCGGTTGCTTTCAACTTGTAACATGTATATCTCATGGATAATTGTCAACATAGAGTAATATAACAAGTACAATATGCAAGTATGTAGGAATCAATGCACAGTTCACACAAGTGTTTGCTTCTTGAGGTGGAGAGAGATAGGTGAACTGACTCAACATAAAAGTAAAAGAGAATGGTCCTTCAAAGAGGAAAGCATCGATTGCTATATTTGTGCTAGAGCTTTTATTTTGAAAACATGAAACAATTTTGTCAACGGTAGTAATAAAGCATATGAGTTATGTACATTATATCTTACAAGTTGCAAGTCTCATGCATAGTATACTAATAGTGCCCGCACCTTGTCCTAATTAGCTTGGACTACCGGATCTTTGCAATGCACATGTTTTAACCAAGTGTCACAATGGGGTACCTCCATGCCGCCTGTACAAAGGTCTAAGGAGAAAGCTCGCATTTTGGATTTCTCGCTTTTGATTATTCTCAACTTAGACATCCATACCGGGACAACATGGACAACAGATAATGGACTCCTCTTTAATGCATAAGCATGTGGCAACAATTATTATTCTCATATGAGATTGAGGATATATGTCCAAAACTGAAACTTCCACCATGAATCATGGCTTTAGTTAGCGGCCCAATGTTCTTCTCTAACAATATGCATGCTCCAACCATAAAGGTGGTAGATCTCTCTTACTTCGGACAAGACGGACATGCATAGCAACTCACATGATATTCAACAAAGAATAGTTGATGGCGTCCCCGTAAGCATGGTTATCGCACAACAAGCAACTTAATAAGAGATAAAGTGCATAAGTACATATTCAATACCACAATAGTTTTTAAGCTATTTGTCCCATGAGCTATATATTGCAAAGGTGAATGATGGAATTTTAAAGGTAGCACTCAAGCAATTTACTTTGGAATGGCGGATAAATACCATGTAGTAGGTAGGTATGGTGGACACAAATGGCATAGTGGTTGGCTCAAGTATTTTGGATGCATGAGAAGTATTCCCTCTCGATACAAGGTTTAGGCTAGCAAGGTTATTTGAAACAAACAAAAAGATGAACGGTACAGCAAAACTCACATAAAAGACATATGGTAAACATTATAAGACTCCATACCGTCTTCCTTGTTGTTCAAAACTCAATACTAGATGTTATCTAGACTCTAGAGAAACCAAATATGCAAACCAAATTAGCGAGCTCTAAGTATTTCTTCATTAATGGGTGCAAAGTATATGATGCAAGAGCTTAAACATGAGCACAACAATTGCCAAGTATCAAATTATCCAAGACATTTTAGAGTTACTACATGTAGTATTTTCCAATTCCAACCATATAACAATTTAACGAAGAAGAAACTTCGCCATGAATATTATGAGTAGAGCCTAAGGACATATTTGTCCATATGCTACAGCGGAGCGTGTCTCTCTCCCATAAAGTGAATGCTAGGATCCATTTTATTCAAACAAAACAAAAAAACAAAAACAAACCGACGCTCCAAGCAAAGTACATAAGATGTGACGGAATAAAAATATAGTTTCAGGGGAGGAACCCGATAATGTTGTCGATGAAGAAGGGGATGCCTTGGGCATCCCCAAGCTTAGACGCTTGAGTCTTCTTAGAATATGCAGGGGTGAACCACCGGGGCATCTCCAAGCTTAGAGCTTTCACTCTCCTTGATCATATTGCATCATACTCCTCTCTTGATCCTTGAAAACTTCCTCCACACCAAACTCGAAACAACTCATTAGAGGGTTAGTGCATAATAAAAATTCACATGTTCGAGAGGTGACACAATCATTCTTAACACTTCCGGACATTGCATAAAGCTACTCGGACATTAATGGATCAAAGAAATTCATCCAACATAGCAAAAGAGGCAATGCGAAATAAAAGGCAGAATCGTCAAAACGAACGGTCCGTAAAGATGGATTTTATTAGGCCACCAGACTTGCTCAAATTGAATGAAAGTTGCGTACATATCCGAGGATCATGCACGTAAATTGGCTTAATTTTCTGAGCTACCTACGGGGAGGTAGACCCAGATTCGTGACAGACAAAGAAATCTGGAACTGCGCAGTAATCCAAATCTAGTACTTACTTTACTATCAAAGACTTTACTTGGCACAACAAAACTCAAAACTAAGATAAGGAGAGGTTGCTACAGTAGTAAACAACTTCCAAGACCCAAAATAAAAACCAAGTACTGTAGCAAAATAACACATGGGTTATCTCCCAAGAAGTTCTTTCTTTATAGCCATTAAGATGGGCTCAGCAGTTTTAATGATGCACTCGCAAGAAATAGTATTTGAAGCAAAAGAGAGCATCAAGAGGCAAATTCAAAACACATTTAAGTCTAAAATGCTTCCTATGCATAGGAATCTTGTAAATAAACAAGTTCATGAAGAGCAAAGTAACAAGCATAGGAAGATAAAACAAGTGTAGCTTCAAAAATTTCAGCACATAGAGAGGTGTTTTAGTAACATGAAAATTTCTACAACCATATTTTCCTCTCTCATAATAATTTTCAGTAGCATCATGAGCAAACTCAACAATGTAACTATCACATAAAGCATTCTTATCATGAGTCTCATGCATAAAATTATTACTCTCCACGTAAGCATAATCAATTTTATTAGTTATAGTGGGAGCAAATTCAACAAAGTGGCTATCATCATATATAGGAGGCATATTGTAATTATAAAAGAAAATTTTCTCCTCAATGCTTGGGGGACTAAAAAGATCATGCTCATCAGAGCCAGCTTCCCCAAGCTTAGAATTTTCCATAGCATTAGCAACAATGGTGTTCAAAGCATCCATAGTAATAACATTCCCATTAGCATGCATATAAAGTTCCATGGGTTTTTTAATTCTCTCTTCAAACACATCATGTCCTAATTCAAGATAAAGTTCATAAAGATCTCTCATATTTTTGTTGTTTTCCATTATGCTTAACTAGTGAAATAAAAACATGCATGATATTAAGTAAAGTAAACCAAGTAACTAATTTTTTTGTGTTTTAATATAGAGTGCAAGACAGTAAATAAGGTAAAACTAGCAACTAATTTTTTTGTGTTTTGATATAATGCAGCAAACAAAGTAGTAAATAAAATAAAGCAAGACAAAAACAAAGTAAAGAGGTTGAGAAGTGGAGACTCCCCTTGCAGCGTGTCTTGATCTCCCCGGCAACGGCGCCAGAAATTTATTGCTGGCGTGAAGTTGACGTGGGAGTTTGAGATCTCTGTAGTGTAACTTTTCTTCAGGTCCCCGGCAACGGCGCCAGAAATTTGCTTGATGCGTGTAGTTGACACGTCCGTTGGGAACCCCAAGAGGAAGGTGTGATGCGCACAGCGGCAAGTTTCCCTCAGTAAGAAACCAAGGTTTAATCGAACCAGTAGGGAGTCAAGAAGCACGTTGAAGGTTGATGGCGGCGGGATGTAGTGCGGCGCAACACCGTAGATTCCGGCGCCAACGTGGAACCTGCACAACACAACCAAAGTACTTTGCCCCAACGAAACAGGTGAGGTTGTCAATCTCACCGGCTTGCTGTAACAAAGGGTTAACCGTATTGTGTGGAAGATGATTGTTTGCGAGAGAAAACAAGTAAAAACAAGTATTGCAGCAGATTTGTATTTCGGTATTAAAGAATGGACCGGGGTCCACGGTTCACTAGAGGTGTCTCTCCCATAAGATAAAAGCATGTTGGGTGAACAAATTACAGTCGGGCAATTGACAAATAGAGAGGGCATAACAATGCACATACATGGCATGATAAGTATAGTGAGATTTAATTGGGCATTACGACAAAGTACATAGACCGCCATCCAACTGCATCTATGCCTAAAAAGTCCACCTTCGAAGTTATCGTCCGAACCCCTTCCAGTATTAAGTTGCAAAGCAACGGACAATTGCATTAAGTATGGTGCGTAATGTAATCAACAACTACATCCTCGGACATAGCGCCAATGTTTTATCCCTAGTGGCAACGAGCACAACACAACCTTAGAACTTTTCGTCATCTGTTCCAGGTGTCAATGCGGGCATGAACCCACTATCGAGCATAAATACTCCCTCTTGGAGTTAAAAGCAAAAACTTGGCCGAGCCTCTACTAGTAACGGAGAGCATGCAAGATCATAAACAACACATATGTAATAACTTGATAATTAACATAACATGGTATTCTCTATCCATCGGATCCCGACAAACACAACATAGAGTATTACGGATAGATGATCTTGATCATGTTAGGCAGCTCACAAGATCCAACAATGAAGCACAATGAGGAGAAGACAACCATCTAGCTACCGCTATGGACCCATAGTCCAGGGGTGAACTACTCACTCATCACTCCGGAGGCGACCATGGCGGTGTAGAGTCCTCCGGGAGATGAATCCCCTCTCCGGCAGGGTGCCGGAGGAGATCTCCAGAATCCCCCGAGATGGGATCGGCGGCGGCGGCGTCGCGGTAAGGTTTTCCGTATCGTGGTTTTTTCGCCTCAGGGGTTTCGCGACGGAGGCTTTAAGTAGGCGGAAGGGCAGAGTCGGGGGCCTGACGAGGGGCCCACACCATAGGGTGGCGCGGGCCCCTCCTTGGCCGCGCCGCCTTGTGGTGTCGCCACCTCGTGGCCCCACTTAGTATGCTCTTCGGTCTTCTGGAAGCTCCGTGGAAAAATAGGCCCTTGGGTATTCGTTTCGTCCAATTCTGAGAATATTTCGTTACTAGGATTTCTGAAACCAAAAACTGCAGAAAACAGGAACTGGCACTTCGGCATCTTGTTAATAGGTTAGTTCCAGAAAATGCACGAATATGACATAAAGTGTGCATAAAACATGTAGGTATCATCAATAATATGGCATAGAACATAAGAAATTATCGATACGTCGGAGACGTATCACCCACCAACACAAATTGGTTGGGAATCAAGAATATCTTTCGATATCTTCAAGGCACCACACATTACTTGACATATTCTTGTAATTTAAGAGAAATCTAAACTCCAATATCATCAGGATACACTCATGTTGGCTACTTGAATGATCCTCAGAATGTGTATCAACATGATAGAATTGTCACTCCATTGATGTCTTTGAAACAGACTCTGATGACTACACCTACCAATCATTCTAAAATACAAGACCTCGTACACACGTGTAGCTTTATGGAATGATAAACCACATACATTAGTCATGTGGTATTGTTTCTCTTGAACCATCAATCATTATCTACATACATAATGTTGCTTGTGTTGCATGGATGCAAACATGATACATCAAGAGAAATATCACTAAGCATATTGCCTCTAGATTGTTTTATCTCCATGAACTTCAGAAGAGTTGGGGAATAAATATCTAGCAAGTCAAATCACATAATGTTGTTGTTGGTTTTTCACGAAGTCTCTACCAACTTCAACATTCCAGAAGTATTTTATGGAATTGGTATGTGATGGCTTCCAAATTTGCAAGAATCAGGGGGAGTATCTTCCTGAATCTATCATGTTCAAAGCATCATATTAAACACTTTTTCCCTTTACAAATTTACTACACAGGTTCTCATCAAGGTTTTTAATGAGGTAATATCAACACAAGATGATATGTCATATTTTATGTTTTCCCCGCCGGGGTTTTTAGGAAAATATATATGACATATATTGTTCTCTATATTGTATGGGGTTTTTCCCTGTAACATCCCAAATTTTAAAAAATTTCCAAACATCATCCATTGCATCATGTCATCATTGCATTTATAGGGAAAATCCAAATTCAAATCCTATTTCAAAACCCGAAACTAAAAAGGGCACTTTTAGCCACTTAGGCATATGCCAAATTTTTGCTTTATAAATGTTTTATTTTGTTTTAAAAGTGGTTCCATATTGAAGCCCTTTTCACAAGGTTTCCATCGATGTCCTCACGACGCGCACGCTTGCACGACCTCTGGGCCTGAACTGCCCCGGCCACCATCTCCTCCCCATTCTCCCTACCCCCCTCCCCCAGCACCGTCCCTCCCGTCCGAGCAGCCCCCTATAAAGGCCCGGTCCCCTCTCCCTTTTCCCCTCTTTTTCCCGCACCCACACCGCCAGGCCGCCCCACAATTGCTCCCCGGGTTTCGCCGCCCCGCCGCCGCCTCCAGCCACCCCTCGCCGCCGGCAGGGACCCCCTTGGGCCGCACCGTAGACGCCCCTAGCTCCGCCTCGCCGCCCCGCACGCCGTCCGGCCTTGGCCAGGACGGGAGATGCTGGGAAGCGCCGCGGCCACGCCATCTGGCCGCGCCACCGCCACGCCATCTGGCCGCGCCGCCACCGGCCACCACCATCACCGGCACCACATCAGCTCCACGTGTGCGCCACGTCGCCGCCACGTGAGCCCCTTCCCTTTTCTTTTGTTTTTCCTTTTCTTTTCTGCAAACAGATCGTGGCCGTGCATTTTAGTTAGATCCAACAGTTATAGAGGCTGATCCGCGACGAAGGGGTACGGACCAATCACTTTGCGCCAAGTGTCAGGGACACACCCTAGTTTGCGCTTAATCTCGGTTTCGATATTCCACGCTTTGTAAAAATCACAACCAGAGTTCAGTATGTCCAAAAATCACAAATAATATACCGTTGGAATCCTAAAAATATAAGGAACATTTTGAAAAAATAAAATGTGGACTTACAGAAGTTTGAGATCCATTCATTTTTAAGTGCCTAATCGGAGTACTTCACCTGTAAATTGAGATCTGCATACCCTTTTCGAGTGATTTTTTGCATATGCTTGCAAATGGAACCCTCTGTCCAGTAGTATCAAAATCACCATTTTTCTACTGTACCAAAACACCTTTTACAATTAATGGTAGTTGCCCTTCGCTAGTGCGACATAGACGGTTCGCAATAATTCAACCAACCGTAAAACTTGACCATGGCATCATGGATATAGTGACAACCAGAGAATAATAAATGGAGTGCACTTGTGTAAATCTCATATGAATCCCATGTTTTCTGTTTGTGCATATCAATGTATGGCACCATGCTTATGGTGCAATGTTATCTGTTTGTAGATTGTGATTGTGCCGATTGCAATGGTTGTGCTTGTGAAGATTGTGCCAACTCCCCACCTTATCCAGGCAAGTGACACAACCTCACAAATGTCCCAGTTTTTATCTATGCATAGTAGAGATTTTTGTAGTATACATGTGTAGGGTTATGCTTGCTATGCAATCCCAGTAGTCTAGCTACCCCTACTTGATTTTATTTCTTGCCATTAAATTTAGTTGTTGCTCAGCTATGCTATGAAATGATTTTGTTAGTGAGTTATAGAAAAACAACTAAGTTTAATGAACTGCCTAGGTGCAATTGGTATTGCTTGGTTTATATTGAGTGGTTATACCGGAATCATGTCTATGGCGGTCGTGTGTATCACACTTGTGGACGGCCACCCAGGAACAAAGAGATTGTAGACAACCTTACTCAATAGCTACCGTAGAGCCACATGCTAATATGGGCTCTGACTTGATGGAGTATGTTGTGATAACACGGATCCTATGTGACAGATGATGTAGGGGATTTTAGGTTGGTACGGGTCCGTAGAGAATGGTCTGGGGGATCACTTCGGAAAAGTCTTGTCCTAGTCATCATCTGTTCATTTGAGAAAAATGTGCATCATGGAAGAAGAGAAGACTAGGTCATGTGGGTAAATTTATACAACCTCTGCAGAGTGTTAAAACTAAGTACTTAGACGTGTCCCCGGTTACGGACAATTTGAGCAAACTGAAAAGGCACCTGTTCGAAGATCTCCTCATTCCAATTTCTTAAATAAAACTTGATGGGTGAACAGGGAATATGACAATTGGTGCAAGTGACTATCGGCTAGCAGGTTCGTGCCATGTTATGGTATGTGTCTGTAGGGGTAGGTCGCCCAAACCAAGTTAATCATATGCAATAGGAAGGCTCACTGATGTCTATTGGTGGTGTCAAGGCTCACTGATGTCTATCGGTGGTGTCAAGGCTCACTGATGTCTATCGGTGGTGTCCAGGTTCATTGATATCTACCAATGCAATGGTACCGCTTAATTAGTCTGAAAGAAAATGATTTATCAAATTATAGGACAAAAGTGGATTTACGCAAATATGCCTGAGCTCTACCAGCCAAATGATCACGTATGTGTTAGGTTGCCACTTGTGTCCACCATAGTGTCATCTCGCCAATACAATTCCAAATGTATTGACCTTCGGGCTATAACATTTTATGTTGCAGGTTACTTCATGAAGGAAGATGGCTCCATGCTTTAAGATTTCTTGCTGCTTTAAACTCTGAATTTGTGCTAGCATGAGAGTTATGCAATTTTTATCGAACTATTTTATTTCCGCTGGATCTTATGTTGTAATGAAGACCTTTGCTACTTGGTATTTCATCTTAAACTGTGTGTGCTAGCAGTTCGATTCGGGACTAGCACTGTTCCACAGAGACTCTCACTTTTTCAGGTGAGGTTACAACAGATGGTATCAAAGCACTGTGTTGCCCTTAGGTTCGTGGCCCTAAGTTTGGATTAGAAAATAGCAAGACCTTAGGAATGAAAAATCCATCTTATCTTGGAGCACTCAAGACAAATAGAGTGACCACCACTTCAGTTTCGCTTAGCTTTCGAGTTGAGTTTGCCGACCACATGAGGTAGGCAAGCTAATGTGTTTTATTCCCTTTTTCGAGACGTTTTGCGATTCACGTATTTTGAAAACTAAATGTTTGTTATGAATGCTTGTGTGTTTAAGTTTGTTTTATGCATGTGTTGTGTGAGGGTAGGAATTTTATTCCCTTAGACTCTATTCTAAACTCTACACTTACCTATACCAGCCAAACAGAATGTCGCCCCGTCGAGAGCCTGAAGTGCCAGCGTATGTTCAGCAAATGATGGAGGCGCAAGCTCAGTTAATGCAAGCAGTGACACAAACCATAACCCAGACAACAACAACAACCACCTCCACCGCATGTGGATATGCTGACTAGGTTCCTGAGGCTTCGCCCTGAGAAGTTTTCAAGGGAAGCAAAACCCATGGTGGCCAATGATTGGCTACATTATGTGAATAAGTACTTGGTGACCATTGGATGCACTGACGCTGAGAAGGTCATATTTGCTGCTCATTTGCTGGAAGGACCTACAACTAGTTGGTGGGAGAATTTCCAAATCACTCATCCAATAGCAGAGGTGACTTGGGCAATCTTTGAAGAAGGTTTTCGTACCGCTCACATTTCCTCTAGAGTGATGGACCTGAAGAGGACTGAATTCCTAAACCTCAGACAAGGTCATCGTAGTGTGTCTGAATACATAGAAGAGTTCAGCAACTTGGCATGCTATGCACCGGATGACAGCAATACAAATGCCAAGAGGAAGGAAAGATTTCTTAAGGGACTGAATGACGAGCTGATGATTCAACTGTCAGTGGTTTACATGCCCACTTACCAGTCACTGTGTGACAAAGCTATAACCCTGGAGAACACAATGAAGCAAGTGGAGAAAAGTAAGAGAAAACATGGCTATGACAAACATGGTTCCGGACCACCACATAAGATGCGCTCTTATGTTGAAGGCAATGGAGGTTCTGGATATCACAAGTATGGGAACAATGATGGAGGAAGTAAGCATCAGCACCACAATGGTAATGTCCACCATCACAATGCCCATAAGAGCTATCATCACCCCAACTCTGGAAAGGGAAATGGCAGCCACAATGGAACCAACAATGGCCATAACCACAACAATGGCCACCGTGCTGGAAAGGGGGATATCAGTCAAGTTGAATGCTTCAAGTGTAGGAATACGGGACATTATGCCAATGAATGTCCTGAGAAGGAGTCTGAGGAAGCAAAGAAGGCCGAAGAGGCAAGGAAGCCGAACCCGTTCAGGAAGGGACATGTTAACCACGTCAATGTGGAGGAATTATATGATGAACCGGACGCAGTAATCGGAACGTTCCTGCTTAACAACTCCTTAGCACTTGTCCTATTTGATACTGGTGCATCGCATTCATTCATTTCAAAAGCATTTGTGGATAAGAATAAAATACCCACTGAAACAATAGGGTGACCTCTTAGAGTAAGCTCCCTAGGGGGGGAGATGCTAGAAAGTGCTGGATGCAGACAGCTGACCCTAGAAATTGGAAAGGATAAGTTCCCAGTGGACTTGATAATATTGGAATCCCAAGGTTTAGATGTAATCCTGGGAATGGATTGGATGACCGCCTATGGAGGCATAATATATTGCACAAAGAAAAATGTTACACTCACAACCCCAGAAAAGAAACGAATTCATTTCAACTCAACCTTTGAGCTTAAAGGTAGTAAGGTCAACTCTCTTAAGGGGGTTAGCCTAGAAGATGTACTCGTTGTGAGGGAATATCCGGATGTCTTCCCGAAAGAATTGCCAGGACTGCCACCTGACAGAGATGTTGAGTTTCTCATTCAACTTTTGCCCGGTACTGGACCCATAGCCAAGAGACCATACAAGATGGATGTTGATGAACTAAAGGAACTCAAGAAGCAGCTTAAGGAGAAAATTGAGAGAGGATTTATTCGACCTAGTTCGTCATCTTGGGGAGCACATGTACTGTTTGTTGAGAACAAAGAGTCTAGCAAAAGATTAGTGATGGACTACCATTCGCTGAATGAGATGACGATTAAAAACAAGTACCCATTACCCAACATCAATGACTTGTTCGACCAATTGAAGGGAGCAAAAGTATTCTCCAAGATAGATCTTCGATCGGGTTACTTCCAACTGAAGATCCGGGAGGAGGATATACCTAAGACTGTATTCACAACTAGATATGGTATGTATGAGTATACCGTTATGCCCTTTGGACTAACCAATGCTCCAGCATATTTCATGACCATGATGAACAAGGTGTTCATGGAATATTTGGATAAGTTCGTAGTGGTATTCATCGATGATATATTGATATATTCAAAGGATGATGCCGAGCACGAGAAACATTTGCACCTAATCATGAAAAATCTCAGGGAGCACAAGTTGTATGCCAAGTTCAGCAAGTGTGTGTTCTGGTTAGATAGAGTTGGATTCCTTGGACAAATAGTTTCAGCTATACCTGGCCATGGGCAGCCTGGCCCGGTCGGCCCGGCATGGCCCGAAATTCTCAGGCCAAACCCGACCCGACCATGTCTCTGGGCCGGGCCTGGGCCTGATTTTGTGGCCCGATGCTTGGGCCGGGCCGGGCCTGGGCTGTCGTTTTACGCGTTTTACTGAAGTGTCCCGGCCCGAGGCCCGGGGCCCGATGGGCTTTCTCCTCCATGGGCCGGGCTTGGGCCACTTTTTCGGCCCGACGGTCGGGCCGTGCCGGGCCTGGGCCGGGATTTTTTGCATCGGGCTTTGGTCGGCCCGGCCCGAGAAATGCACAGCTATAGTTTCAGCAGAAGGAGTCGTAGTAGACCCAAGCAAAGTTGCAGCTGTGACCGAATGGGCATCACCCAAGAATGCAGGAGAGATTCGGAGTTTCCTAGGACTTGCTGAATACTACCGGAGATTTATTGAGAATTTCTCCAAGATTGCAAAGCCCATGACAGAACTGTTGAAGAACGATAAGAAATTCCTATGGACTGGCGAGTGTGAAGCTAGTTTTCAAGAGTTGAAGCAACGCCTAGTAAGTGCACCAGTTCTATGTTTGCCAGATATCAATAAGGATTTCCAAGTGTATTGAGATGCTTCTCGCCAAGGACTTGGAGGTGTTCTAATGCAAGATGGAAAAGTTTTTAGTTATGATTCGCGACAACTCAAACGTCATGAGAGAAACTACCCAACTCATGACTTAGAGCTAGCATCTGTCGTGCATACTCTCAAGGTATGGAGACATTATCTGATGGGAAAGCATTGTGATGTGTTCACAGACCATAAGAGCCTGAAGTACATTTTCACTCAGAAGGAACTAAACATGAGGCAAAGAAGATGGTTAGAACTAATAAAGGACTATGATATGAACTTGCAATACCACCAGGGAAAGGCTAATGTTGTAGCCGATGCGCTGAGCCGTAAGACCTATGTAAACGGTCTCACCGCAGGAGAACTACCTGAAGAGTTGTGTGAACTTTTCAAGTATCTCCGACTGGAGATTGTGCTAGAAAGTTATTTGGCATCACTTGAAGTTCAACCAACTCTAATGGATAAGATTAGAGAATCTCAGAAGGTAGACAAAGAAATATAAGTAATCAAGGCCAATATGATTGAAGGCAAAGCAAAGGGATTTCATGAAGATGAGCAAGCAACCATATGGTTTGAGAAGCGAATTTGTGTGCCTCAAGACCTAGAACTTAGAAAGTTGATTCTTCAAGAAGCACACGATTCACCATACTCCATTCATCCTGGTAACACTAAGATGAACATGGACGTAAAGGAAAGATTATAGTAGACTAACTTGAAGAGAGACATTGCCGAGTATATTGCACTGTGTGATGTTTGTAGCAGAGTCAAGGCAGAACATCAAAAACCAGCAGGTTTGTTGCAACCCCTACCAGTACCGGAGTGAAAATGGGAAAATATTGGCATGGAATTCATCACCGGATTGCCAAAGACTAGATCAGGATATGATTCCATTTGGGTCGTAGTGGACCGTTTGACTAAAGGGGCTCACTTTATACCAGTGAAGACCACCTATACGAGTGTCAAACTAGCCAAGATATACATGAGCAGAATCATATGTTTGCATGGAGTGCCCAAGAGTATTGTTTCAGATAGAGGTACTCAGTTCACTTCTCACTTTTGGCGTCAAATACATGAGTCTTTGGGAACTAGACTTGAGTTCAGCACAGCGTTTCACCCACAGACTGATGGACAGACTGAGAGAGTAAACCAAATCTTGGAAGACATGTTAAGAGCTTGTGCTTTGGACTATGGATCTAGCTGGGATGAAAATTTGCCATACGCAGAATTTTCATACAACAATAGCCACCAAGCAAGTATTAGCATGGCTCCATTTGAGGCACTATATGGAAGAAAGTGCACCACCCCACTGTTATGGAGTGGCGTAGGAGAAAGAATCCTATTTGGCCTAGACTTGATCAAGGATGCTGAAGAGAAGGTCAGATTGATCAGGGATAGACTAAAGATAGCTCAATCCAGACAGAAGAGCTACGCTCACTCAAAGCGTAGGGAAGTGACCTATGAGATAGGTGATAGAGCATACCTTAGAGTCTCACTGCTTCGTGGTGTGAAGAGGTTTGGAGTCAAGGGAAAGTTAGCACCCCGCTTTGTAGGATCATTCAAGATCCTGGCTCGCAAAGGTGAAGTAGCTTATGAGCTGGAACTACCAGAATCACTATATGCAGTCCATATCGTGTTTCACGTAAGCCAAGTGAAGAAGTGTCACCCAGATATGGCAGAGATCCCATTGAGAGACACAGTACCACTTGAGGAAGTACAGTTGGAGAGTGATCTTACATATGAAGAAAAGCCAATCAAGATACTGGAGACATCAGAAAGAGCTACTCGTACAAAGACAATCAGGTTCTGCAAAGTCCAGTGGAATCGCCACACCGAAGAAGAAGCTACCTGGGAGCGAGAAGATGATCTTCGAGAAGACCATCCACACCTATTTGCTAGCCTTTCCGAATCTCGAGGACGAGATTCATCTTAAGGGGGTAGGTTTGTAACATCCGAAAATTATAAAAATTTCCATACAGCATGCATTGCATCATGTCATCATTGCATTTATAGGGAAAATCCAAATTCAAATCCTATTTCAAAACCCCAAAACTAAAAAGGGCACTTTTAGCCACTTAGGCATATGCCAAATTTTTGTTTTATAATTTTTTTATTTTGTTTTTAAAGTGGTTCCATATTGAATCCCTTTTCACAAGGTTTTCCATCAATATTATATTTATAATTTTCTGACTATTTTGGTACACCAAAAGACTTTGCAAATAAGGACAAAAGAGAGAAATAGAAAAAAAATAAGAAAACATGGCCGACCCAACTAGGCCGACCAGACGGCCGACCGGCCCAGCCAGGCCAGGCCCCCGCGCGCACTCCCTCTCCCGCGTGCTGACCCCGCGGGCCCACCGAGGCTGCGTCGTCCCCAACCTTCGTCCCCATGACGCGCACGCTCGCACGACCTCTGTGCCTGAACTGCCTCGGCCACAATCTCCTTCCCATTCTCCCCACCCCCCAGCACCCCCCTCCCGTCCGAGCAGCCCCCTATAAAGACCCGGTCCCCTCTACCTTATCCCCTCTATTTCCCGTACCCACGCCGCCAGGCCACCCCACAATTGCTCGAGTTCGCCGCCCCGCCACCACCTCCAGCCACCCCTCGCTGCCGGTAGGGACCCCCTTGGGCCGCGCCGTAGATGCCCCTAGCTCCGCCTCGCCGCCCCGCACGCCGTCCGCGCCTTGGCCAGGCCGGGAGACGCCAGCAAGCGCTGCCGCCACGCCAACTGGCCGCGCCGCCGTCGGCCACCACCATCGCCGGCGCCACGTCGCCGCCACGTGAGCCCCTTCCCTTTTCTTTTGTTTTTTCCTTTTCTTTTCTGCAAACAGATCGCGGCCGTGCATTTTAGTTAGATCCAACGGTTGTAGAGGTTGATCCGCGACGAAGGGGTACAGACCAATCACGTTGCGCCAAGTGTCAGGGACACACCCTACTTTGCGTTTAATCTCGGTTTCAATAGTCCGCACATTGTAAAAATCACAACCAGAGTTCTGTATGTACAAAAATCACAAATAATAGACCGTTGGAATCCTAAAAATATAAGAAACATTTTGGAACAATAAAATGTGGACATACAGAAGTTTTAGATTCATTCATTTTTAAATGCCTAATCGGAGTACTTCACCTATAAATTGAGATCTACATACCCTTTTCGAGTTATTTTTTGCATATGCTTGCAAATGGAACACTTTGTCCAGTAGTACCAAAATGACCATTTGTCTACTGTACCAAAACACCTTTAACAGTTAATGGTAGTTGCCCTTCGCTAGTGCGACATAGACGGTTCGCAATAATTCAACCAACCGTAAAACTTGACCATGGCATCATGCATATAGTGACAACCATAGAATAATTAATGAAGTGCACTTGTGTAAATATCATATGCATCCCATGTTTTCTGTTTATGCATATCAATGTATGACACCATACTTATGGTGCAATGTTATTTGTTTGTAGATTGTGACTGTGCCGACTGCAACGGTTGTGCTTGTGAAGATTGTGCCAACTCCCCACCTTATCCAGGCAAGTGACACACCCTCATAAATGTCCCAGTTTTTATCTATGCACAGTAGAGATTTTTGTAGTATACATGAGTAGGGTTTTATGCTTGCTATGCAATCCCAGTAGTCTAGCTACCCCTACTTGATTTTCTTTGTCGCCATTAAATCTAGTTATTGCTCAGCTATGCTATGAAATGATTTTGTTAGTGAGTTATGAAAAAACAACTAAGTTTAATGAACTACCTGGGTGGAATTGGTATTGCTTGGTTTATGTTGAGTGGTTACACCGGAGTCATTGTCGTGGTATCGTCACGGCATATGCCATAGGGTGGCTAATCGAAGGGGCTCCTGAGAGATCTCACGGCGGTATCCGGAAGCGGGTATGGGCACGAGCGACACGGCGACGTACCCAGGTTCGAGGCCCTCCGGTGGAGGTAAAACCTCTACTCTGCTAGAGTGTATATGATATCACACGAGTACAATGGTGCTCCTAGAGCGTGTGTCCGGCTGGCCCCGAGAGGCTAAGGGAGACGATGGTCTCTCTTACGGGGCAGCTCCGTAGGTAGGTGAAAGCAAGTAAATGATCGATCCTCCCTGCACGAGAGGGGGTAGTGCGGCTTATATAGGCACCGGCACTTTACATATAAGACCCTATAGTCTACTAGCCGGCTTGGCCGGCTTCGGCTTCCGCTCCTTCCCGAGGCGGTGACGTCAGGAGCCGTTGAGGCGTCATGGCATGTCCCATCCGGCTGCCTTGGTCAGCGGTATGGAGAGGAAGCGTCCCTGTCGCCGTCAGCCACCGTAGCTCGTACGGCGCGTCGTAAGCCATGATGGCCTGTCCGGCGCGTGGCACTATTGCTCCACGGTGCCCCGCGCTTTACGGAAGATGAAGTCGGCGTGGACTTTGGGAACCCGGATCACCTACCCGGTTCCTTCCAGGTGCAAGACTCGCCAGCCTCGAGTCGGTCCGAGGTACAGACCCCGGTCGGATATGGCTTGTAGAAGCCGGCCCAGCTACAGCATTGGCGGCCGTAGCCGGGCCGACTAGGACCTAGAGCCAGCCGGCTTCCCGACCAGCCGGCCACGGCGCCGGCCGGCTGCTCCTCGGCCCGGCCTTTGCCGCGAGCCGGCCAGTGGTCAGCCGGTTGCTCCGCGTCCATTGCCCTACCCGGGGTCTTCCCCCCGACATTAGCCCCCGAAGCTGGCAAGGTCCTGCGCTTAGAAGGACCTAGGCAGGTTTTCCTGGCTTCTTGAATATATTTGACGGCACTTTGGAGGGGCCGACTGAGAATTTTCATTCAGCCGGCTGCGCCCTCGTCCGGCTCGTTCCTGCCGGCTGCTCCCAGCCGGCCGCTTTTTACACTTGTATAGTTTTTGCTTTCTCGCAAGATTTGATGGTGCCTCCGCCTTGCTGAAGAGTTTTGGTTCGAGTGGAACTTTTTGTCCGGCTCCGGCTTGCCGCGCGCCGGGGTCTCCGCCGCCTCGGGCCCTGCGCCCGACTTGACCGGTCTGACGCCTGGCCTGGCTGTCGGTTCGTCTGGTCACATCAATGTCCCTCCGGATCCGGTGCGGTAGTGGGCGACGTGGTGTGGCCGTTTCCGATAACCGTAGTGGACGTGGCAGGAGTTACGGCGCAGTAAATCCGGGGGCGTGGCCCACGACTGCCACTTGGAGGCCAACCGCCCGCGGCAGGAGGCTATAAATGCCGTGGGGGAGGCATCGAGGCGGCCACTTGCCATTCTCTTCCTCCTCGCGCTCCTGCTTCCATCGCTCTCCGCGCGCACGAGCTCGCTGTTGCTCCGGCGAACGCTTCCCGCTGGCGAACTCCGGCGGGCAAATCTCCACCGATCCGCCGCCGCCACTCCATCAATCCGGCACCACGGGGCCGCGCGTCTCGACGGAGCGTCCTCAGCCGCCGTTGTCGCCGCCGCGGTCGCAAGGCTCTTCCTCGCCGTTCCGCCTCTCCTGGTCATCTTCTTCCTCGACCTCGTCAATGGCGTCCCCCAGCGGATCGTGGAGGGGCTCCTACATGCGGGAGGATGACATCGAGCGCCTGGTGCGCCTCCGGCGGATCCCGCGGTCGGTGATCACGCGGGCGCCCGGCGGGGAGGTGGAGCCCAAGCCGGAGCCCGGCGAGCGCGTCGTTTTCGGCGCGCACCTCGATCGCGGGCTGGGCCTGCCGGCTTCGACGTTCTTCCGGCGATTCTTGGACCACTTCGGCCTTCAGCCGCATCACTTGCCGGCCAACGCGTGCGTCCTCTTGAGCTGCTTCGTAGCGTTCATGGAGGCTTACGCCGGCCTGTGGCCCGACATCGACTTCGGAGCCGGCTCTTCTACTTGAAGGCCCAAACCACTGAGGGCCGCCTGCGGGCCTGCGGCGCCGCCTCGATCTACACCCGGCCTGGTACGCCTTTCCCCAAAATCCCCACCGTCGATTCGGTGAAGAACTGGCAGATGTCATTCTTCTACGTGCGCAACGACGGGGCGCTCGTCGACCGGATCAACTTGCCGGAGTTCAACCCGGCTCCTCCCGTCCGGCCGGATCAGCTGGAGCCACAACGCCCGCTCGACGGATCAGACCGCCGAGGTGAACCTGCTTTGGGACTTCCTGGGGACAGCCACCACTGGCGGGCTGACTGCCGAAGATCTCCTCTGCACCATCGCCGAGCGCCGGGTGCTGCCGCTCCAGATGCGCACCCACAAGATCGGGCACATGTCCGGCCGGTTCGATCCGAACCGGACGTCCAAGGCGCCGCTCAACAAGGCCCAGGTGGCCAGCCGGGTGAACCACATCACCAAGGCGAACCTAACGGAGAGCTGGAGCTACGGGCTGGTGCCTTGCGACAGGGAGCATCCGCCGGCGCGGGTAAGTCTCATGTCTTTGCCATTTTCCGGCTTGCGGCTGCGAGGCCGACTTCCTTTTTCTTCTGCCGACTTCCGGCTTGTCATATGTTCATGTTTTTCTGTCTTTCTAGCTTTTTGAGCGCCAGAACGCCGAGGACGGCGACCCGGCGACGAAGAGGTGGACGCCGGATCACGTCGATCCGGCTGACCAAGCCGGCGAGCATGCCGGCGACGACGACCTGCCGCAGGCGCCTGATCTAGGCGGCCAGGGGGAGCACAATCCGCCCCCTTCACCAGAGCAGCAAGAGGAGGAGGAGGAGCCGGCGACGTCCGGCACGGGGCCCATCCCCGCCGTGCCTCTGCGCACGAGGCCGCCAAGCACTACGGCGACTTCAGCGCCCAAGGGCACGAAGCGAGCCGGCTCCACCGCCGCCTTGGAGGCGAAGGCGAAGAAACTGCGCCGGCAGCGGCCGAAGATGGTCCCGGAGCAAGCCGGGTGAGCTCTTTCTCTCCTTTTCTTGTTTGATTCCTTTTCTTTCCTTACTTTTATGCTTATTATCTCTCTGTTTATCCGGCTAGGGCCCCTATCAAGTTTGCCCAGGGCGGCGGCTCCCGGCAAGCTCCGCGCGTTGTGTCGCCGCTTCCCCGCCAGAGGAGGGAGCAGACGCCGCAGCCTTCCTCGCGTGCATCTACACCGCCGCCGCCTGCCACAGGGGCGTCTTCCTTCGCCGTGCCGCTGGCCTCAGCGCCCGATCGCGGCACGCGGGTTGAGCCGACTCGCCAGGCGACGCTGGACGACATGTTCCCGGGCCGGACTCGTCCTCTGGGCCCAGCTGCTGGGGCTGGTCTGGGAATGCCGCCGTCGACCGGAGCCGGAGCCGGCAGTTCCGCACCGCCTGCGACCGGAACCGGAGCCGGCAGGGCTGCGCCGCCCACGATCGGAGCCGGAGCCAGGCCGAGCGTGGTGGTGCTGGACGAAAGCCCGGAGGAGGCACCTCAGGCGCCGGAGATGGCTGCGCCGACTAGACCGTCCGCTTCGCCCGGAGCGCCGCCACCACCGGAGCCGACTATGGGGGAGCCGGCCAGGCAGGAGCCGGCAAGGGACGAGCCGGCGCGCACGGAGGGCGCCGACTCGCGCGCGTTGGTGAGGACGGGAACCCCATCGGCGTCACCGCAAGGCCTGCACGTGGCCAAGGGCGCACTTCTTCTTCAGGTGCCGTCCGCCTCCGACTCCAGCCTCGGCTCGGCTGCCACCATGGAGCAGGCGTGGCTCCGTGCCGACTCCTACGAGGTGACCAGCCGGGAGGGGAACCCCGGCCAAGCATCGGTGGAGATGTTCTTCTCCAGCCTGCAGGCCAATCTCAAGGCCAGGGCAACCGAGGCCGCGGCTAACGTCGCCAAGGTGGAGGAAGCCAGCAAGGTAAGCTTCAACTGTTTTTTGATTTGGTTATCATCTTGGTAGCCCTCCGAGGCATGGGCCGGCTGCTGGGAGCCGGCACGGGTTTCGCCTGATTGACTAACTTTTTCTTTTTTCCTTAGGCTGTGGCGGATCGGCGCACCGCTCTGTACAACCGCGCCGTGACCCACTACCACAAGGCCAAGCTGGACCGGGCCGACTTGGCCCGCGAGCTGGAAGCCGTCAAGGGTAAGCTCTATGCTTCTTTCGACTTGATGTCTTGTTTTCTTTCTAATCTTGGTTGGCTGACATTTCTTTCTGGCCGTCTTGCAGTTGAAGCCGCCAAGGTCCCGCAGCTGGAGTCGGATCTCCGAGCCGCTCGCGACCGGTGCGCCGTGAGCGAGGAGGCGGGCCGATCCGCCGCCCGCAAGCTTAAGCCGGGCGAGCAGGAGCCGACGCGGCTGCGCTCGGCTGGAGCAGAACCACCTCACCGAGCTCAACTCCCTCGGGACGGCGGAGAAGGAGAAGGTGGATGATGCTGAGCCGGCGGGCGACGGAGGTGGAGAAGCGGCGGCTTGCGCTGCAGGAGGAGGTCACCGCCAAGTCCACAGAGCTGACGGCTACCGCCAAACGCTGGACCGACGATTTTGGCGCGCTTGATCGCGGCTTGGCAGGTGAGTGCATCTTTATGTTTCTTTCCCTTTGCCGGCTTTCGGCCGTCGGCTGCCGGCTTAGGTTGGCAGCCGGCGGCAGAAACTTGATTTTTTCGATATCTCCATCTTCGGGCTGAGGGCAGTCGGTTCTTGCCGGCTGCCGCCGGCTTTTTCTTTTTACTTCGAAATCTCCATCTTCGGGCTGGGGGCGGTCGGTTCTTGCCGGCTGCCGCCAGGCTTACTCGAACTTCGGAATCTCCATCTTCGGGCTGAGGGCGATCGGTTCTTGCCGTGCCGCCGCCGAGCTTTTTCTTTTTACTTCGAAATCTCCATCTTCGGGCTGGGGGCAGTCGGTTCTTGCCGGCTGCCGCCGAGCTTACTTTAGAGCTTCGGAATCTCCATCTTCGGGCTGGGGGCGATCGGTTCTTGCCGGCTGCCGCCGAGGCTACTTTAGGACTTCGAAAATTTGCATTTTTCGACTTATTTCGGCTTTGACGGCTCCCGACATGTTTCTTCTTCTTGCGGCGGCCTTCCCGGAGACGCGGAGGCGGCTTGACAGCCGTTGGCGTCGCGCGCGACTCCGGGAGGCGGGAGACCGGCGAAGGCAGCTCGGAGTATTTCTCCATGGAGGACCACCCGGCGTCCATGGGTGCCCGCATCGAGCCCATCACCAAGCTCGGTCGGGAGCTTCGGAAGGCGGGCTGAAGAGCTGGTGCCCATGCTGTGGCACTGAAGAGGCGGCGCCGCAAGATATCTCCGGCCTCATCTCTGCGATGGAGCGGGCGCCGGACCGTTTCCTCGGCCGGAAGGAGTCGGCCACGCGCGCCGGTGCCGACATGGCGCTGTCCTTCGTCCTCTCCTCGGTACAACGAGGTGGACTCGGGGCAGCTTGAGTTCCGGCGAGCCGGCGTGGAGGACAAACTCCCAGCCGATCTCAAGGCCGCCCGCCTTGCTCGAGCCAGCACCATCGCCGAGTTCGTCGACAAGACCCTCTTCGTCGCGGACCCGAACCCTCCTCCGTCCGATGGAGATTATATGGACGATGAGGAGGCGGAGGACGTGCCTGAGGACGACCCGGCAGCCGGCTCCACTGATGCCCCTCTGGCTTAGATTTCCTGCTTTCCAGTTGTTCTTTTGCCAAGACAATTTATTAAATCCCCGGGATGCCGGGTGCAGATGTATGAATATTATCGCCCTTTAATTATATCGCACTTTAATGTGTTTGTTAATCATTTGTGTACCGAGTTGCTTTCTTTCGACTCGTTCGCTTTTCCCATCCGCCCCACTCTTTGGCTGTGCTCTTGCCGGTCGTACGTCCGACTTGCGATCCGTCGCCGGATCAAGAGCGGGCCGGCTAGGTGAGGCCGACAGTATTTCGGTCGAACGAGCTGAATTCGGCAATCCGGCACTTTTATGAAAAGTTGCAAGTCAACTCGCTTTTACTCTTTCCCTTAGTCGTTTTTCGCGTGCCGGCTCCCTAGGCCTTACTCCCGCCAGCCGGACAGTCGGGTTGCGGTGCAGTAGCTGGATCGGAAGCCGGCTGTCGGAAAGCCGGATCACGTTGCGAGCCGACCGCGTGAGAGGGTTCAAGCCAATTGGCGAAACAAGGTAAAGTACGCGAAAAACTTGTCGGAAACGGCGCTCTTGGCGCAAGCTTTTTCATAACTCACAAAAGGGATACAAGGGATACATACATTCCTGTTCTCATGTGTAAAATGGGCGGAGTAACCTGACATTCCAGGGACGTTTAGTCTCCTCGTCGGCCTTGTCCGGCTTGTTTTTCTTAGCCTCTTGGGCATCTATGAGATAGTAGGAATCATTGCCTACTGCCTTGCTCACGATGAAGGGACCCTCCCATGGGGATGCTAGTTTATGTTGTCCGGCTGTCCGTTGGATCAGCCGGAGCACTAGGTCTCCTTCTCGGAATACTAAGGTCTTGACCTTCCGGCTGTGGTAGCGACGGAGGCTTTGCTCGATATACGGTTGACCTGGACTCGGCCATCAGCCGGACCTCTTCAACCAGGTCGACTCCATCTTCGCGAGCTTCTTTGGCTTCGGCTTACGTGTAGAGCTTGATCCTTGGCGCGTCGTGCTCGATATCGGTCGGCGGGACGGCTTCGGCCCCGTATACGAGGAAGAAGGGTGTGAAGCCGACCGAGCGGTTTGGCGTCGTGCGCAGGCTCCACAGGCACACCGGGCAGCTCTTCAATCCGGCAGCCGGCTGAGCGCTCAAGCGGCTCCACCGGCCGGGGCCGGATGCCGGCTAGGATCAAGCCATTAGCCTTCTCCACTTGGCCGTTGGTCTCCGGGTGCGCCACGGACGACAGGTCCATCCGGATCCCCATCTCTCCGCAGTAGCGTTTGAAGATGCCCTCGGCGAAGTTGCTGCCATTGTCGGTGATGATGCTATGCGGGTAGCCATATCTCACGATTATTTCCTTGAGGAATGTGATGGCTGTGGAGCCGTCCGGCTTCTTGATTGGCTTGGCTTCGATCCACTTAGTGAACTTGTCAATCATCACCAAGAGATGAGTCATGCCGCCTCGGGCTGTTTTGAATGGGCCCACCATATCCAAGCCCCATACGGCAAATGGCCAGGTAATGGGGATGGTCTTCAAGGCGGAAGCCGGTGTGTTCCTTTGCTTGGCGAAGCGTTGGCAGCCGTTACACTTCTTCACCAGTTCTTCTCGTCTACGAGCGCGATCGGCCGGTAAAAACCGTGCCGGAAGGCTTTGGCCACTATGGCTCGGGAGGAGGCGTGGTGGCCGCACTCACCACGATGGATTTCCCTTAGGAGTTCAATCCCTTCGGTCGGCTCGACGCACCGCTGGAGCACCCCACTTACGCTGCGTTTGTACGGCTCGTGGTTGATGATTGTATAGGCCTTGGCCCTTCTCTCAATCTGCCTGGCATCGGACTCGTCATCGGGCAGCACACCGTCGGTGAGGTAGGAGAGGAATTCTTGTGCCCATGAAGGTACGCATCTTATCTCGAATACGGCGACCAACGGGGTCTCCCGCGTGGGAGCTTCGGCTTCGGTCGCATGGTCGCCGGGTTCGGCTTGCTAGTCGGCGGGTTCGGCTTGCTAGCCCCCGAGTGTGGCGATGAAGCCCCGGGTTGGACTGAGAAGTCCCCGGGTTCGGCATGGTAGCCGGCGGGTTCGGCTTGTTAGCCCCGACTTGGGCGATGAAGCCCCGGGTTCGGCTGAGCAGCCCCGGGTCAGCCGGCACGAATATTGAATCCGAATCCGGTGACGGTATGATGGACGGCTTCTTGATAACCGCCAAGGCGATGCCCGGCGGAATGGCTTGCCGGGTTGAGCCAATCTTGGACAAGGCGTCGGCCGCCTCGTTGTTTGCTCGTGGCACATGGTGGAATTCGCAGCCGTCGAAGAAGCCGGATAGCTGCTGGACATGGAAGCGGTATGAGGCCATGTTGGCGTCCTTCGCGTCCCGGTCGCCGGATGCTTGCTCGTATAACCAAGTCGGAGTCGCCGAAGCAAAGTATGCGACGCACGCCAATCTCCTTGGCCAGCTTCATCCCATGTATGAGCGCTTCATACTCCGCCACATTGTTGGATGCGGCGAAGTGGATCTGCGGGACGTAGTCCAGCCGGTCTCCCTTGGGAGAGGTGATGACGATGCGGCTCCCAAGCCGTTGCGCATCTTCGAGCCGTCGAAGTGCATCTTCCAATGTGTGGAATCCGGCACGGGCGGCGAGTGCGCATCTCAGCCCGGTCGACGAAGAAGTCCGCGAGGATCCGCGACTTGATGGCTGTGCGTGGCTCGTAGAGGATGGTGTGGGCGGCTAGCTCCGGGGCCCACTTGGCAACCCGGCCGTTGGCATCCTTGCTGCCGATGATTTCCGCCGAGGCGCTGTGGCAACCACCCCGATGGGATGCTCTTGGAAGTAGTGCTTGAGCTTCTTGGCCGCCATGTAGACACCGTAGGTGACCTTACGGTAGTGGGGGTAGTTTTGCTTCGGCGGGAGAGCACTTCGCCGAGGTAGTAGGCTGGGCGCTGGACCAGCTGCTCTCTGTTTCGGCTTCTTTGCGCTCCACCACCGGGACAACGCTAACCACTCGGTTGGTGGCTGCGATGTACAACGAGCATCGGCTCCATTGAACCCGGCGTTGCAAGGATTGGCGCGGTTGAGAGCACGCGCTTTAAGTCACGGAAGGCTTCATCCGCTGCGGTGACCGGACGAACTTGTCCGCCTTCCTCATCAAGCGATATAGGGCGGTGCCTTCTCCCCGGCCGGGCCGACGAAGCGGCTCAAGGAAGCCGGACAGCCGGCGAACTCACGGACGTCCTTGAGGCACTTGCGGCAGCTCCATCTTCTCAATGGCACTGATCTTCTCTGGGTTGGCTTCGATTCCTCGCTGAGAGACGAGGTAGCCCAGGAGTTGGCCGGCTGGCTCGCCGAAAGTGCACTTGGCCGGGTTGAGCTTCATCCGGAATCTTCGCAGATTGGTGAAGGTTTCTCTCAGGTCATCAAGGAGGGTAGGCATCTCCTTGGTTTTTACAACGACATCATCCACATATGCGTGAACATTTCTGCCGATTTGATCCTGCAAACACTTTTGCATGCACCTTTGGTAGGTGGCGCCTGCATTTTTCAAGCCGAACGGCATAGTCGTGTAGCAATAAGCCCGTACGGGGTAATGAACGAAGTCTTTATTTGATCATCCGGATTCAAAGGAATCCGGTGGTAGCCTGAATAGGCGTCTAGAAAAGACAACAATTCACAGCCGGCGGTCGAGTCTATGACTTGATCTATGCGCGGCGGGGGAAGGGGTCCTTCGGGCACGCCTTGTTCGGGCTGGTGTAGTCGATACACATGCGCCGGGAGCCGTTCTTCTTCAAGACCGGGACCGGGTTCGCCAACCGGTCCGGGTGCGGTACTTCCATGATGAAGCCGGCAGCTAGGAGCCGGGCGATTTCTTCACCGATGGCCTTCCTTCGTTCTTCGGCGAAGCGCTCGAGAGGCTGCTTCACCGGCTTGGCGTCGAGCCGGACGTGGAGGTGGTGCTCAGCCAACTCCCTCGGCACACCCGGCATGTCTCTTGGAGTCCATGCGAAGATGTCCCGATTCTCACGGAGGAAGCTGGTGAGCTCGCTTTCCTATTTCTTGCTCAAGCCGGCACCGATGGTGACGTACTTGTCCGGCTGCGCCGGGTCCAGCAGGATCTTCTTGGTGTTGTCGGCCGGCTGGAAGTGAGTCGTCCCGGCCCGGGTTGCACTGCAGCCGGCATGTCCGTCTGCGCGGCCTTGGCGAGGGCAACGGCGTCGTGGATGAGCTGCTTCTCGGTGGCGATGACCGGCGTCCGGGCCATCTTGGAGCTCGCGTGGCGCGGTCCATGGAGCGGCGATAGTCGCCGGCTATGGTGATGACCCCCTTTGGGCCGGGCAGCTTCATCTTCAGGTACCCATAGTGGGGCACCGCCATGAACTTGGTCGGGGCCGGCCTGCCCGGAGCGCGTGGTAGGGACTCACGAGGTCCACCACCTCGAACTCGATTCTCTCGGTGCGGAAGTGGTCCGGCTTCCCGAACATCACCTCCGGCGTGATCCGGCCGATCGGGCTGGCAGCGGTGGCTCGGCACGATGCCGTGGAAGACGGTGGGGGTGGGGCGCAACTCGGCCTCCTGGATGCCCCGCTTGCGGGCGGTGTCGCGGTAGAGGATGTTGATGCTGCTGCCGCCGTCGATGAGGACGCGCGAAAATCGCACGCTGCGCCGAGTCGTGCCGATGGTGGGGTCGAGGACCATGGCGTAGCTGCCCGGCTTCGGCGGGACAGCCGGTGTGTCGCGGCGATCGAATGTGATGGCCTGCTCGACCGGTTTAGGTGCGGGGGACCGGCGGTATGACCGCGTTGACCTCGAGGAACGGCTCTGCTGGCTCGTCTTGTCCTCGGGCTCGGAGGTGAAGATGATGTAGGTAGCATCTTCGGCCAGATATCGGCCATGGTGCACTTGGTTAGCCTCGTGGTGCTCGAGGTTGGCGTTCTCTGCGCCGCCTTGACCACCCGGCCCGCCGGCTGGAGGAGGCGGGGGTGGGGGGGGGAGGGGTTCGCCGCTTGTCAGCCGCTTCATGAAGTGGCAGTCGCGGGTGGTGTGGTTGGAGGGGTTCTTGCCGCTGTGGTACTTGCACGGCGAGTCGAGCATCTGCTCGAAGGTGTACTTCGGCTTCCATTGCCGGTCTGTTTGCTTCTGGCGGCGGCTGCCGCCTGCCGCGTTGTCCGACACGGCTGCCACATGGGCGGAACCGTACCGGCGGTCCGGCTGGTCGCTGTGACGCTTGCCGCGGTAGTTGTCCCGCCGGCTGCCATGCGAGCCGCCTTCGGCCGGCTTGTGCTCAGCCGGCTTGTTGTTGTCCCGTCTTGCTGGGGCTGGTGAAACGTCAGCCGGCGCCTTGCCGGCTTCCTCAGCCAGCGCGTGCTTGTCGGCGATGGCCATCAAGGCGGCCATCGTCTTGGGCTCGCTGCGGCGTGGCTTGTGCCACGGCATGGTGTTGGGCCGGCAGCCTCCCATGAAGAAGCTGATGGCTTGCATCTCGTGCACGCCCTCGCAGGAGTTGCGCATCTCGCACCGGCGCGTCGAGTACGCGCGATCCGTCTCGTCCGGGCCACTGCTTGCACATCTCAAGCTGTTGAGGGCGACCCGGCCGGCGATAGGTGCCGGTGAAGTTGCTGATGAAGGCGGCCTCGAAGTCCAGCCAGCCGTTTATGCTGCCGGGCTGGCGGGTTGTTGAGCCATGTGCGGGCGGAGCCGAGCGGCATGAGGGGGAGTAGCGCACAGCCCAGCGCTTGTTGCCCCGAGAGATGCCGGCTGCGGTGGAGTAGTCCAGCAGCCAGTCCTCCGGCTTGGCGGTGCCGTCGTACTTGGGCGTGTCGCGGGGGAGCTGGAAGCCGTCGAGCACGGGCTCGTTGGCGATGCGGGGCCCGAAGCACTTGGGGCAAGCCGGCGCCTCCTCTTCCGCGATGCGGGATTCGATCAGCCGGTCGAGGCGGTCTCTGGCGTCGGCGGGCTCGATGCGCGGGCCCAGCCGGGAGTGGGCCGGCTGGCGAGCGCCGCTGGCTTATGGAGCCGGCCGGTGAGGGCGTCGCGGCTCGGAGTCTTGCTCCTGGTTCCTGCTTGGTGGGGCCCGGCTGCGGCTGCTGCCGCCGCCCGGTTGGTGGCTCGGCCGGCTTGAGGCCGCGCGCGTGGCGCGGGAGTCGTTGCGCCGGCTTGGTGCTGGGGAGGCGGATTCGGCCGTGTCCACGGCATTGCTCGCGGCACCACGAGCGTGAGGAGCCATAGGGTCTCGGGCGTACACGGGGTCTTTCGGCGCCTGTTGGCAGCCTTCACCAAATCAGCCACCGCGCGGTGCGGCGGCGTAGCTCTTCGCCCTCGAGGCGGTGCAGCTCTTCTGCGGCGGCTTCGGCCGCGAGCATGTTCTTGTCGGGGGTGTTGTAGATGGGCAGCTCCATGGATGGAGCCGGCTCGTCCGCGCCGTCGCGGTCGATCTCGGCGCCTAGGTCGCGGCCTCTGCGGCGGATGCGGCCGGCTCGGCCGGGGTTGTCGCCGCACGGGGTGAGGCCGTGGGCGCGGTTGTACTCGCGGCTGGGTGATGTCCCACGGCGCTTAGCAGCAGCCAGCTCCTCGGTGCTGCGAGGAGGAGCACGCGGTGCGCCTCCGGAGTCTGCCTCGACGGCGGCGGCGTCGGTGCCGGCGCCGGTGGTGAGCGGGGTGCTCGGCTTTGCCCGGACTTGTTCCGGCCCGGGACGGTGGTGGTGGCGCCTTTGGGCCCGAGCCGGAGGCGTTGGGGTCGACGTTGCGCTCCGAGGTTGGGGCCGCGGGTGCGCGGGTTCTTGGAGGGAGCTCCTCGCCGGCCATCATGACTTGCACGACGGCGGGGCTGGCGGGAGCGCGGCTGCCGGCTCGCGGAGGGGGGCGGGCGCAGCGCAGCACCTGCCGCGGGTAGCGCGGCGGTGCGACGGTGGCGGCGTAGGCGTCGTGGCCGCCGAAGGAGATGACTG
The DNA here is from genome assembly GCF_022539505.1 of Lolium rigidum. Classification (NCBI taxonomy): domain Eukaryota; kingdom Viridiplantae; phylum Streptophyta; class Magnoliopsida; order Poales; family Poaceae; genus Lolium; species Lolium rigidum. Next base: position 125,233,641 of record NC_061512.1, read on the forward strand.
CTGCCGCCGGCTGGGAAGGGCCGGTCGGCGAAGCAGCCGGCGTTGTCGGCGGCGCGGTCGAGGGAGCCGAATCTCCGGATCAAGCCCGAAGCGACTCGCTCGCCGGTGGTGATGGTGAGGCCCGTCCGGATGAAGACACCGGCCGAGGATGCTTGAAGGCCCCACGGTGGGCGCCAAATGTCGTGGTATCGTCACGGCATATGCCATAGGGTGGCTAATCGAAGGGGCTCTGAGAGATCTCACGGCGGTATCCGGAAGCGGGTATGGGCACGAGCGACACGGCGACGTACCCGGGTTCGAGGCCCTCCGGTGGAGGTAAAACCTCTACTCCTGCTAGAGTGTATATGATATCACACGGTACAATGGTGCTCCTAGAGGCTGTGTCCGGCTGGCCACGAGAGGCTAAGGGAGACGATGGTCTCTCTTACGAGGGCAGCTACGTAGGTAGGTGAAAGCGATAAATGATCGATCCTCCCACGCACGAGAGGGGGTAGTGCGGCTTATATAGGCACCGGCACTTTACATATAAGACCCTATAGTCTACTAGCCGGCTTGGCCGGCTTCGGCTTCCGCTCCTTCCCGGGCGGTGACGTCGGGAGCCGTTGAGGCGTCATGGCTCTGTCCCATCCGGCTGCCTTGGTCAGCGGTATGGAGAGGAAGCGTCCCTGTCGCCGTCGACCAGCTGTAGCACTGTACGGCGCGTCGTAAGCCATGATGGCCTGTCCGGCGCGTGGCACTATTGCTCCACGGTGCCCCGCGCTTTACGGAAGATGAAGTCGGCGTGGACTTTGGGAACCCGGATCACCTACCCGGTTCCTTCCGAGTGCAAGACTCGCCGGCCTCGAGTCGGTCCGAGGTACGGACCCCCGATCGGATATGGCTTGTAGAAGCCGGCCCGGCTACGGCATTGGCGGCCGTAGCCAGGCCGACTAGGACCTAGAGCCAGCCGGCTTCCCGACCAGCCGGCCACGGCGCCAGCCGGCTGCTCCTCAGCCGGCCTTTGCCGCGAGCCGGTCAGTGGTCAGCCGGTTGCTCCGCGTCCATTGCCCTACCCGGGGTCTTCCCCCCGACAGTCATGTCTATGGCGGTCGTGTGTATCACACTTGTGGACGGCCACCCAGGAACAAAGAGATTGTATACAACCTTGCTCAATAGCTACCGTACAGCCACATGCTAATATGGGCTCTGGCTTGATGGAGTATGTTGTGAGAGCCCGGATCCTACGTGATAGATGATGTAGGGGATTGTAGGTTTGTACGGGTCTGTAGAGAATGGTCTGGGGGATCACTTCGGAAAAGTCTGTCCTAGTCAACATCTATCCATTTGAGCAAAATGTGCATCATGGAAGAAGAGCAGACTAGGTCATGTGGGTAAATTTGTACAACCTATGCAGAGTGTTAAAACTAAGTACTTAGCTGTGTCCCCGGTTACGAACAATTTGAGCGAACTGACAAGGCACCTGTTCGAAGATCTCCTCATTCCAATTTCTTAAATAAAATTTGATGGATGAACAGGGAATATGACAATTGGTGCAAGTGACTATCGGCTAGCAGGTTTCGTGCCATGTCTATGGTCTGTGTCTGCAGGGGTAGGTCGCCCAAACCAAGTTGATCATATGCAATAGGAATGCTCACTGATGTCTATCGGTGGTGTCAAGGCTCACTGATGTCTATCGGTGGTGTCCAGGTTCATTGATATCTATCAATGGTACCGCTTAATTAGTTTGAAATAAAATGATTTGTCAAATGATAGGATAAAATTGGCTTTACGCAAATATGCCTGAGCTCTACCAGCCAAATGATCACGTATGTGTTAGGTTGCCACTTGTGTCCACCATAGTGTCATCTTGCCAATACAATTCCAAATGTATTGACCTTCGGGCTGTAACGTTTTATGTTGCAGGTTACTTCTCTAGCTGAAGATAATTGTTTAGGTTCACGAGTCTTTGTCCAACATGTATGTCTGTGGCTTCATGAAGGAAGATGGCTCCATGCTTTAAGATTCCTTGTTGCTTTAAACTCTGAATTTGTGCTAGCCTGAGAGCTATGCAACTTGTATCGAACTATTTTATTTCTGATGGATCTTACGTTGTAATGAAGACATTTGCTACTTGGTATTTCATCTTAAACTATGTGTGCTAGCAGTTCGATCTAGGACTAGCACTGTTGCACACAGACTCTCACTTTTTCAGGTGAGGTCACAACGTTCCCTTTTACAAGGTTTTTCTCATATCGAGTTAACAAAGAGACAATACCAATTATATGTTGTATCATTTTCTCCTTATTTTTCCACTGGGTTTCGAAGGAGTTTTAACAGCATCCTAACCATTATATGTTGCACCATTTTCTCCTTATTTTCCCACTGGGTTTTAAGGAGTTTTAGCAATATATCATACACACTACTCTCCTCATATTTTTTCCATAGGGTTTTTTTAGAGGAGATGATTCCAAAGATGATTCTAGAGATGACCAAGCACAATGACAAGGAAGGATTAGGGGGAGTGTTAGGATTTAATTAAATAGGTTTAATTAACGGGATAATCCTCCCTCATGTAATTCTCTGTGTCGGTTTTTTTTGAAACCCATATATTAAGGTCAGCAAGCCGCCTCATTAAAAACCATCCAGCCCCCTTCGGTACCCTAGAAGGAAAAGAGTGCATCTAAAACTTGCTGCCTACGAAACATAGTATTGTTACATTGTTGTGAACAAAGTCACATCATTCATTACAGAAGCCAAAATAAAACTTGGGGGATCACCCTCCCAAATTTGATTCTCATTAGACCTATAAGAAAAAATTTCCAAATCGTGAGCCACTTGATTAGCTTCTCTATGACAGTGCATGAACAAGACCTCCATCATGTCATTGGCCTTCTGGAAGCATTCAACTAGGATAGCAGCATATGGGCTATTTATCTCGACTTCACCATTTCATGCTTTGATAATTTCCAGGGGGAGTCCGTTTCTACTTGACAGGAAGTACAACCCAGCTTCTCCAGAAATTCAAAACCCCTAAGCATCGCTGTTGCCTCCGCGGTCGCCGGGCTGAGCATATTAACAAGTAGGTAGTAATACCCCACCATTACCTCCCCTTTATTGTTCCTCGGAACTCCACCCTCCGCACCAGAACCATCTGCAAAATAGGATGCATCAGTATTCAGCTTTAGTTTTCCCCTAGTTGGTTTCAACCACTTGAACTCCTTTTCCGTCGACTTCCCCTGGCTCGACCCAAAATTTGCAGTGAATGACTTAATAACAAAGCCTGAACTCTTTCGAGGGCTAACCCTCTCTCCTTTCACTACTTCCCTCCTTTGCCACCAGATATACCATCCTCCAACTGCTATTAGTTCATGTAATGTGACCTGCTCAAGGTTAGGAACATTTTTATTAGGTGATCGGAGAATGTACTCAAGGATAACCGAGCCTGATCGATCCGCCAGTAGTGCATGTTCTATCACATCCGTTAACCCCAATTCACTCCAGATTTCTTTTGCTCTTAAATAGCCAAATAGAATATGACAGATGTCCTCCGGGCCACTCTTACAAATTGGGCATTGTGGAGATACCTTTATATCACGCCCAACCAAAATGGCCATACCAGGAAGCACACCATGCAGCGCCTTCCATAGGAAAATTTTCACCTTGCTTGGAATATTTAGCTTCCACAAAGTGTCCCAAACTGGGTTAATTTGAGCCGATCCCTGTCCATCTCTTCTTCTTGTCATGTGTCCAAACAAGTGCTCCCACTGAATATGGTAAGCAGACCGAACTGAGAAACAGAAATTCTGCGTATAATGCCACACCACGAAGTCATCTCGCATGTGATGACTGAGAGGGATCCTCAGAATTCTTTACATCCACCTGCAAAAATATTGATCTCACCAGCTCCTCATCCCAACTATTTGTAGCCGGATCAATTAAATCATTGACTGTCCTTAACAAAATATTTCCTCTTCTCATGTACACTTTCCTTGTCAGGCTTGATGGGATCCAGTGATCCTCCCAGATATTCACCTTTTCACCAATACCAATTCTCCATATATGGCCCCTTTTAAATGTGTGTAGACCCGCCACAATACTTTGCCAAGTAGACGATGAACCACTCTTTGGACCCGCATATAAGAGACTAGTGTTTGGGTAATATTTAGCCTTGATCACCCTTGCACACAAAAAAACCAGTTTTGATATCAGCCTCCAGCATTGTTTCGCTAACATGGCTAAATTGAAGGAGTGTAAGTCTCGGAAACCCATCCCTCCCCTATTTTTTGGAATACACATTTTCCACCAAGAAAACCAATGCATCCTCCTTTGTTCCCTTGTATGCCCCCACCAGAAACCAGCCATTGCATCATTGATATCTTTGCAAAGCTTTTTTGGAATTTTCAAAATCCCCATTGCAAACACTGGAATGGCCTGAATAATTGCTTTCAACAGAATCTCCTTACCTCCCATGGACAGAAAATGCTCCTTCCATCCTTTCAGTCTTTCAATAATTCTTTCCAATAAGTAGATAAAACTATCAGTTCGATCTAACCCCACCATGGCCGGCAAACCAAGATACTTCTCAGATATTGCTTCTGTCATAATATTCAACTCCTGGCAGATCTAAGCTTTCACATCCACCTCCACATTAGGACTAAAGAAAATTTTCGTTCATCTCATTGGTAACCCTGAGCATCACTTTCTCGAAAAGGGTCGGGTCAGGTTCAGCCACTTCTGTAGCAAATAATCCCACGAAGTATTCAGATATCATCGGATTCAGTTGTTCAGTACCCTCTGAAAGTGCTTGGAGCCCCCATGTGTGGTTTTGGTAATTAATGACAATCCCTATGGACTAATGTTTGCATTGAGTTATATTTGTAGGAGTTTTCCATAGGCAATGCTTGAACCATATGTTGGCTTCAAGGTTGCAATAAGAAGAAATTGATGGAGGGTATCAAGTGTCAAGTATGTCTTAAAGATGAAGATGATGTGAGCCCTCAAGTTACTTCAAGACATCAACATGATGAAGAATGAAGAAATGAAGTGCAAGTTCAAGATGAGCCAACTCGAAGAGATCATATACTTGAAGCTTGCCATCCATATGGTGATCATGGATATGTGAAGATGCGCCGAAGAAGTAGCTCTCCCATAGTGGAGTATGGGGGAGCATTTTGCATGACTTCATCAAGCAAGCACAATCAAGAAAGGCGTTGCATCTTGTTGCGGTCAAGACCGTCATCATCAAGCTCAAGTGGAATGCGCAAGGTTAAGGTTTGCTCTTGATAGGGTTTCTTTCTCACCGGTCTCATGGTGTAGTTGGAGACCGGTTTATAGTTTAGTTATCGTATTATCAAAAGGGCTCTCGAGTGAGTAACTCGATCGTATCCTTAGGAGAGCTCAACCCTTTGCATTCTTGCATCATCTTTCTTGGTTGTTACTTGGATCTTATCCATATGGTGTTTTAGAGCTTGTGCTTATTCTCATGACAAGCTCTAGTTCATCGAAAACGGATTCCGCATGAATCACTTGTTGCGTTTTCGATATTGGAGTTTTTCTCGGTTTCTCGTATTGAGAGGTTTCACTCTAAAATACATAGAAAAACCTACCCCACTTGTTCTTAAGCTTTTCACTCGTTGTGGGGTAGCTCTTGTCATCTTATTTACAACAAAAAATGGTTTCACCTAAATCCGAGTTTCCTAACTCAAGTTGTTGCATTTTCCATATTGGAGGTTTTACTGGTTTGCCTTTTATAGATAGGTAAAAAAATTATTCATTTGTTTTTATCCTACTTTGCTGGACTATGATGTTTCTATGCATATTGTTGTATAGCTCGTTGTTGTGATTTCAACGAGCCTAAGATCATCGAAATCGGAGTCCGGATGCAAAAGTTCTTAAGTTTTCGTATGGGGTGTTTGGGTAAAAACAGGGGGCCGGAACTGCCGCCGGGAGCACCCCGGCACGCCGGTAGCACCCCGGCACTGCCGGTAGCCAAGGCCAGCACTGCCGGCCACCCCGGCACTGCCGGTGGCACAAGGTCGGCACTGCCGGCCTGTCGCGATTTTGGCCCCAACGGGCAGAAATCTAAGACCCCTATTTAAGGCCTTCTTCCTCCTCTTTCTCCCCATTTCTTCTTCCTCCTTTGGCTCTCCACCATTGTTGACCTTGAGAGCTTGCCACATCCCTCTACTCCTCCAATGATTCTTGAATCCATTTGAGGGAAAAGGAAGAGGAGATCTAGATCTACATTTCTACCAATCAAATCCATCTCTTTGTGAGTGGAACTCTCTAGATCTTGATCTTGGTGTTCTTTGTGAATTCCTTTGTTCTTCCTCTCTTATTCCCCCAATAGCTTTTGTAGCTTTGTTGGAATTTGAGAGAGAAGGACTTGATCATCTTTGTCGTGTTCTTGCCATTGCATTTGGTGCATCGGTTTGAGTTCTCCACGGTGATTCGTGGAGGTGAAAGCAAGATAGTTGTTTCTCTTGGGTTCTTGGAACCCTTTACGGATTCTAGGCCTTTGTGGTGATTTGTTGGGAGCCTCCAATTAAGTTGTGGATGTGTGCCCCAACCTTTGTGTAAGGCCCGGTTTCCGCCTCGAAGGAAATCCTTTAGTGGAACCGTGACATAGGCCTTTGTGGCGAGGGTCACCGGAGAATAAGGTGAGGCGCCTTCGTGGCGTTCGGTGTGTGGTGTGAGTACCGCATCTTGAGGTGAGGCCTTTGTGGCGTTGGTGTGCATCGAGCAACTACACCTCAAGGTGAGCCTCTTGTGGCGTTCGGGAGCACTAAGCCACCGCACCTCTCCAACGGAGATTAGCACTCGCAAGAGTGTGAACTTCGGGATAAATCTTCGTCTCCCGCGTGCCTCGGTTATCTCTATACCCGAGCTCTTTACTTATGCACTTTATCTTGTGATAGCCATCGTGCTTGAAGTTATATATCTTACTATCTCATAGTTGTTTGTATTGCTTAGCATAAGTTATTGGTGCACATAGGTGAAGCATAGTATATAGGCTTTGGGCTTGACAAAGTAAACGCTAGTTTTATTCCGCATTTTTAAGCCCATCTCGTAAAAGTTTAAATCGCCTATTCACCCCCCCCCCTCTAGGAGACATCTGTGTCCTTTCACCCTCCAACATATTGTCATTCAAATCACTTAGAATTTTAATTCTATTTCTAGCCCGCCTACTAGTAGCAGACTTATGGAAGAAATTGGTATTTTTATCACCCCATTGCAACCAGTTTACCCTACTATGTTGTGCCCAGCATATTTCTTCTTTTTCTAGCAGCTTTTCCAACTCCGCAACCAAATCTCTTTCACGGGAAATATTATCCTCTGTAATCTCACTTCGGGTAATATTTTCCACCTCTCTTCTAATAGAGTTAATCTTCCTTTGAGGTTTCTTTAGAATCATGCGATCCCTTATGTGTAAATTATCATGTACCAAAGCCAGCCTCCCTGCTAGGCCATTGTCCACTTGATGAGCTGACGCCTCACATGCATCCTTGACTATATCCTGGAAATTCTTTTCTTTCAGCCATCAAGCTTCAAACCGAAGCAACGACGGCCCCTGCAGATCCTGTTCTTGCTCTTCTCCAAATTTCAACAATATAGACCGATGATCCGACCTGCTATAATCAAGATTTTCAACAGTAGCGTCAGGGAACTTTGATCTCCCTTATGCCTCCTCTATGCCAGGTGAACTTGTCCCCTGTATATCCCAGATCAGACAACCCAGTATCAATTAAGGCCTCCTGAAAAGCAAGTAAAATTTGTTAGGTCTTGTTTTCCCTCCCTCCTTCTCAAAAGAGTAGAGGATCTCATTAAAATCTCCTAGCACCACCCAGGGCATTGATGTCACTCTCTTCAGCTCTCTAAGACGTTCCCAAGATAAATGTTTATTTGCCCAACTAGGTTCACCATAAAAACATGTGAATCTCCATATATTATCCTGCCCCACCCCAATGTAAACATCAATGTAGTACTCTATTTTATGCCTCGGGGACATCACCACCTCCTTCTTCCACATAAGAACTAGACCACCCTTTCGTCCATCACTCCCCCCAATTTCCTTATGATCCATAGTTAGTCTTATTTTAAGACATTCTGCCGGCCACTCCTCTAGATGAGTCTCCATAAGAAAAATAATATCCGCATCCTGACGCTTCTGAATTTTCACAAGCGCTGTGACAGCCGTAGTTTTTAGAAAACCGCGGTCGTTGTAACATAAGAGTTTCATTGCTCCCGAACAACCTCCGTTCCAGAGGTCGCCGATAAATTTTGGTTGTTTGTATCTTCTCCTGTTCGTGTCCGTTTGGGAGGCTGAATCTTCTCCGACGATGCCAAAGCAGCAATAGCAGCCCCTTTCCCCGGCTCCAGTTGGTTTATTAGCCCCGCCACAACACTGGTTTTCCCGAGGTCACCCAATCCTTCACTATTTCCCGATCCGACAGTACTTCTCTTCCTCGCATTAACCACATCAGCCATTTCTTCATCATCACGTTGGACACCAGAACCCCATGCAATATGGAAGTTATCACGTGTATCTTGAGTTGATCGTCCCCTTCCTCTGCCTGATGACATTCTCCCACCTGTATGATCACGGCCACTGCCCCATCCTCTACCTCCTTGTGAGTCACGCCCTCCATTCCAACCTCTATCACGACCACGACCCCCATCTGCCAACATAAAATCACCCCACCCTAATTTAGTTTCATCATGTTCGCATGTCCCACACTCTTTGTACCAATGCCCTAGAATACCACATGCACCACAAAACAATGGTAGTTTCTCATATTTCAGCTGGTACCAATCCTTTTTCTTGTCTTTTGTTATTGACACAAATCTAAACAGCTTCTTTGCAACATCAATCTTGATCCTAACTCTAGCAAATTCACCGACAAAACCTGCCGGGAGAGTAATCTGGACCTCCTTCACTTCACCAACAGGTCTACACATACCTCGAATCACCGGTTCCTTCAAGTAGTTATCCGGGAGTTGAAGTACTCGCACCCAGACGACAATCTTATTCAGAACAATGGTCCTAGGGTTTTGGAATCCATCATATTCTTCCATCAGCAAAGCAAAATTGTTTCGAAATAGCCAAGGCCCCATATTCATCGCTTTATCCTAGTCTGCCAGGCAACCAAATTGGACAGAAAACAAGTTCTCTTCGAGTTTTCTCCAAATTACCTCCTTTGCCGGATTCCAGGCCGACCTCATGTCGGCGTACAGGGCGCTAGGGCTGAAGCCCCTCGTCGTATGAACTTTCGCAACAACAAGCCACTTCGCCTTCACATGTGGATCGGGCGCTTCGTCTTCCCACACAAAACCCTCTTCATCCTCTTCATGCAGATTCAATCTACCGAGGAGGTCATCCACATCCTCCCCCCCCCCCCGTTGTCGATCTACTCGATTCCGCCTTCTCTTCCATCGCGAACCCGAGGGCAAGAGCCGCCGGCTAATGGAACCAGAACGAAACTCTCAGCGAGGCGATCGCCGGAGGACAGAAACCCTATGTTTTTACGCTAGGGAAAAAAACTTTAAGCTGCGACTACCTATTCTCTGTGTCGGTTGGTTTGTCAACAAACACAACTCTTCCTCACACCTCTTCAACAAACACAACTCTTCCTTACACCTCTTCGAACGGACGTGACACATATTCGCGTCTCTTCCCCTTATATATAAGCTGTGAATCATCAATGAAAAATAACAGTTGAATCATTTGTTGTCTCTCTCGTTTACATCTTCATTACTTTCAACACGAACCACATCGAGCGGAAGACAGATTGTTTTCCTTTAGGTTTTCAAAGAGATCTCGCGCGATAAAGAGCCAGCGTTCATTGACGCGAGGTCGAATCCTACCATCGTCGTATTTAATAACATTTTTACCTCGTTCGCTCCATACAGATGGGCCGGCCCATGACCGCGAAACCTTCAGCGAAATGGTATCCGGCCTCCCCGCCCTCCAATCCCAACACGAGCAGAGCTCGGTTTGCAAGCTCTGTTAACTACGGGGCAAGGGCGCCCTCCCTCGCATCCCAACACGATCGGAAGAAGAAGAACGTAAGGGAACCGATCCATCAATGGAGACGAAGTTGCTGGACAAGGTTTTCAACCTGGGCCGCTTCCATCCCGAACAAACGGAGGCGGTCACCTCCTTGCCGCGCCTCATCTCCGGCGAGCCGATGCAGCACGCCGCCGAGCGACTCATCCACCGCGCGGTCGTCTACGGCTGCGAGCCCAACGACCTCGCCAAGGTGTTTGTCCCCGTGCCCAAGGCCAAGAGCACCTGCGACCGCTTCTTGCTCACGCCCTGCAAGCGGCAGGACGGGCGCGGCAACAGGAGCGCGCGCGTCGCGGGCGAGGGAAACCTTCAGAAAAAGACCAGCCGGGTCAAGAACGTCGCTGGCGTCAAGGCCGGGGAGAAGAAGACCCGTCCATTCACGAAGGGCGAAGCGCTCAACTGCAGGCTCAAGGTCAAGGAGGGAGCCATCGACGCCGGCGACGGGGAAAAGGTGCTGCGCAAGATCTTGCCGCCGAACGCGACCCGCCAAGAACCTGCCGTTGAGCTACGTCAAGAAGACAAAGAAGCAGAGCTGCCGGCGCATCCACCAGCGACCGTGAGCACGCCATCACGGAGAAGGCCAGCACCGGTTGCCTCCGATCAGCATTGCCGCAAGCGCGGACGAGCTTCCGTGCCTCCCCCTCCGGTGGTGCAGCACCAGCAAGATTACTCTGCAGCGTCCGCGTGGCCTGCCGCGTTTGCGCATGCCTCTGCAGCGGCAGAAGCTAACCACGACATAGAACGGTTCAGAAGATGCGCCTTGGAAGAGCTTCTTGGTTGTTGTGGGGCACGAGAGGAGGAACGAACTCAGCCGGTGCTGGACGAGATTCTCGGCGGGCAAGTGCCAGAGCTGCAGGCCGTCTGGACGATTGACCAGGAGCCTTCCATTGCGGCAGAAGAGGAAAAATGTTCCTGGGCGCTCTTACGGAGCTACAAGCAACGGCCGATCTTCAGGCTGGACCAGCTCGATGGGTACCAGGAATTCATTTCCTACACGTTGAAACTAGACGGCTGTATTTCGAATGTTGGAACTTTCGACACCAAGTTCGTTATAGATTACACAGAGCTGTACTAGATATCCCACACTGAAATTCAGTGTATCTACTGATCATCACTATATCAGGTACTCATGGAACTACAGCGGCTGTTCTTGGTCCTGTGATGTTGTGAAATCTTGGGAGTTTGCAACTAAAAATGTAGATCGTGGCAATTCCTCTACCTTTTTGCTTCCATTGCATATCAGTTCCTGTTTCCCTGGTTCAAACTCAAAAGAGTAATAATTCTGATTCTAACTCCTAAGCATATCTGATGCCGATTTTGGTTCTGAACAATTGCAGTTAGTTTCTTATGTATGCAAGTCGGAACCATTTCAGTGATCTTGAAGATCTGCAGAGTACAAATTGTTCTTTCTATTTTGCTGATACTCACGAAATTCCAGCATTTTATATTTTACCCAGTAATTGGGAGAAATCAGACAAATGGAAGTATCCCAAGTGCACACATTCAGAATTGTCAAGGATGCACGAGTCAGTATGAGTAGCCGACAGTTGCATTACCGGAATCCTCGGATTCTCCCCCGTGGATGTTACTATTTCTAGCGTTCTGGGCCACCTCTTCACTTCTTTCAGGTAGTTGGCGTGCTCTGTCTTCTACACTCCGAGCAGCCGCAAATTTTGGAACACCTGAGCCGAGTTTTCAGGTTACATTGCATTCTCTTCGCATAAAAAAGGACTAGTACTGTACAGTGGGAATATGCGGACAGAACAATGCACAGGCGTTCTTATCTGTTGTAGCTCTTGACTTTGTATCATGCAGTTTCAGGAATAACCGTTTAATTGATTTTTTCTGGCTTCAGACAAGCAAATAGTACATCAACACTAGTTTTACATGATTTACTGCATGTGATTTGGGGCAAAAGAACACTGTAATTTTTCGTTACAGACCATTTACACTAGTATTACCTAGAACATATAATTTAGGGAAAACAATGTGTTATTTTTGCTTTCATGTCTTGTGTAATGGAATTTGGCCTCTTCACTTAGCCCGCGTAAAATGCACGTCAGCGATTTCTTCAAGAGGGTCCAGCCGAAACCGTATTTTGCTCTATACCACTTGTTAGGGCTTCTTACTCGATCAAGTCAGTTGAACAAGTCTATTGCATACGTATGGAACAGAGGAGAAAATCCCTTGTACAAAAAATGAAATAGTACTGTCCAGCTCTTGTATCATTCAGTTGCGGGCTTGCAGCTTCTTATGAAGTTGACCAGCTCTTGTATCATTCAGTTCAGGGCTCTTTTGGAGAGGGGTATAAGTTTAGATGTTCATAACCCAAACATATAGTACTACTATAGCTTTTTCTGCATATGAGCTAACAAAAAAATTCACTTCTTTTTTTGTCCTAGTAAATTTCATCGTGTTTTCAGTTGTTAATCCAAGGTTTTGTCGGTTCAAGAAAGCCCTACATATTGAGATGATCATTGGGAGGAATTATGATTTGTAAGTTCCGACCTCTGACATCAATTCTTAGCTTATTGCTGGAGGCCATAATATTTCGCCAACCAAGAGAACATCTTGCAATCCATCTGTATTATAGAAGATACATAAAGCATCCAGTACCAGTAGTAAACAACATCGGATGTCGTTTTAACTCAATGAACAGGGGACATTGGTTCTTGAGCAGCAGAATGCCAGGCAGAAAGCCCACTGCAAGATCTCGGTAAACTGCAACATATATGTGCCTCTTCAACAAGCAATACATAGCTTTCTCGCAAAAAAATACATAGCTTAGTCCTGGGCTTTTTTGGGCAGTGTGAAGCGGCAGAGCGGGCATGTCTGGCTATCCAGGAGCCAGGCAAAGATGCAATCCTCATGGAAGGAATGGAAGCACGGCATCATCCTGAGCTTAGTGGCGCCATCCACGTCGAGAGGCTCAAGACAAACCGAGCACTGTCCCTCACCTACGGCCGTCTCCTGCAGGTCCGCGAAGGCCTTGTCGGAATGTCGGATGCCGGGACAGCGTTCCCACGCTCCATCCCCATCAGCGTCAGGGAGGAGCTCGGGGTCCCTTGGACAGCCGCATGTCATAACCAACGTATCTTCCTTTTCTGGGTTCTTTATAAATCTGTGTACCAACCATGCTGCTGGGAGCAACATTTTCTTTCTCAAACATCCATCTAAAATCGCAGTTTGCCAGGGGCTTTGCCTCCTTTTGGAAAGAAAATTTTAAAAAATCCAAAATCGTGTGCGGAGAACAGGTTGAACCTCACCTTAACTTTCTGATCTCTATCAGCTGGAAGCCTGGAACACCAAGCAGTCACCATCAGCCAGCTCGTGCTCAGCAGCAAACCCTTTCCACTGGTTAATCCTACAGTTGCAGCCGTCAGTTCTGTGGTTTTTGTAGGAATATAACAAATGAAACTCGTTATTCATCTCATCCACCAGAACCATGGTCTCATCATGCACCGGGAGATGCTGCCTGAAGTTCAACGGGATTTTCTGGCAGATAGTGCAAGAAATTACGAACCAAGAATCAATCACAATACGACAGACCAGCAGCGAACGTTATTTCCAATACCAGACTGTCTGACTTGGTGGCATAGCCGTGGGACATGGGCTTGACGAAGGTGGAGTGGTCAGAGCCAAGCTGGTCCTTGAGCTCTTCGGCCTTGGTAGAATCCTATAGAAGAAAATGAGAAGATTTAGCAGAGATATTGCATGGAGCAGCCATCTTAGATATCTGACATGAGCTGCGGTCAGGTTGCACAGCAAAGAATGAAGTTAACCATGCAAGCAGAGGCAGGTCAGGTTGGACATCAAGGAATGAAGTTAAGGTGATAAATGTTAGAGATGCATAACCACTTTTCTTGTATATCCCCAGTCTATGAAGGGTTTCATGCATATTGTCACACATGTACATGTACTTGCCTTTGGCCCCCTGTGAATACTAGTTGTTTATTCACAACATAGTATCAGAGCTCTAGGTTTAGCTCCTCTGTGTCCTCTTGCGCCGCCGCAGGCGATTCTTCTGGCCGCCGCTACCTCTCCTTCTTCTCCCGTTTATGGCTCGGATTGAGATGTGTTGCTGATTTTAAGTGGATTCGCCACAAATCGGGCGCCCAATCCGGCTGCTGCTCTTCCCCGCCCCCTAGCCACTCGGCCCGCATCCGGCCACTCCCGCGCCGCACCGAGGCCGCCGTCGGCCCGCGCCGCCTGGCCGCCCCGCCAGCCCTCGCCCGCAGCGCTCCCTGGCTGCCACACCGCCGGCCCGCGCCGCCCCCTGGCCGCCACGTGCCACCTCTAGCCCGGCCGCCACCGGCCACTTCCCTCTGCTCACGAGCGTGAGTCTGAGCGCTCGGTCTCGATTGGATCTGAGATTTGAGAGTTGACTTCGAAAAAAAACTACGAGCAGTATCAGTATGGCATCCTCTTCTACGGGCTATGTTAGCATTCCTCGGTGCCCGGTGATTTTTGATGGCACCAACTATGGGCAGTTTGCTGCCTTTGTGCGTGGTCTTCGACTTTGGGGTGTCCTTACTGGGAAGGTCTCCTGTCCGCCGCGCTCGATTGCTCTCGTGCCTCCTACCCCACCGTCTGTGCCCCAGGCACTTACTGTTGATGCTACCTAGGCTGCTCAGGATGTAGCCAAGATTGCTGAGGCTGCTGATGATACATATGAGCAGCAGGTACTTGCTTATTCTGAGGCTCTTGGTCCTTATCGTAATAGTCTGGCTGCTTTTACTAAGTGGTGTGATGAGGATGTCAAGGCTGCTGCCGTTCTCTCTTAGAGTTTTCCGCCACGGTTTGCTTCTGAGTTTATGGGCCTTGCTACTGTCGCCGAGATGTGGTCTCACCTTCCTCAACGTTATCAGCCTTCTGGGAATTCTCTGCATTTATATGTGCTGCGCCAAGAACATGATCTTCAGCAGGGTGACTCTACTGTTGATGAGTTCTACACCCAGAGTGCTGCGATTTGGCACCAGCTTGACTCTCTCGGCAGTGTTGTCTGTGTTACCTGTGTTACCTGCCAGTGTTGTTGTGCGTTCAGATGTGTAGTTTAAGATCCATGAGTTCATGTCTCGACTTCGCCCGGAGTTTAAGCCCCGGTGTGCTCAGTTGTTTGCTCGGGGCCGTGTTCCTACCTCAGAGGTGTTGACTGAGCCCCGGGCTGAGGATACTCGTATGGGTGGTGTTGGTCTGCTTGGGGTCCCCTCTGTTCTTGCTGCTCGAGCTCCTACTCCACCAGCACCCACTCCCTACAGTGCTCCGCCGCTCTTGCCCACGCCACCTGGTCGTGGAGGTCGGACTTTACGTGGCCAGGGGCGCCCTCATTTTGGTCCGATGTGTTGATATTGCCACAGGCATGGGCACCCCAAGACTAATTGCTTCAAGAAGCAGCTAGACTTGCGCAATGGAGCGCTCACCGCCTCTACTGGTCCTCGTGCTCCTTCTTCAACGCCCCCACAACCGACTTCACCGAGCAGGACATTGCGAGGATTCGGCGCCTCCTTGCCTTTTTTGGCTCTTCTTCGACGGGCACCGCTGCCTCTGTGGCTGGTACTTCTACACAATCATGTACATCTTCGTGGGTTCTGGATTCTGGAGCTTCTTTTCACATGTCCCCCAATTCTTCCGCTCACTCTTCTCTTGACCTCTTTCTCTTCCTGATAATGTTCTTACTGCCGACGGCACTTCTATTCCTGTTGCTAGTCGTGGCACTCTTTCTACTTCCTCCTTTTTTGTTCCAGATGTTTCTCATGTTCTCCTTCTTACCATGAACTTTTTTTCGCTGCTCAGCTCAGTGATTCTAGTTGTCAAGTCATTCTTGATGTTGATTCTTGTTTTGTCCAGGATGCTCACACTCGGGCACTAGTTGGGGATAGCCCTCGGTGCCGTGCCTTCCAGGGACTTTGGGAGCTTGACTGGCTTCATGTTCCTTCTGCTACCACTGCTCCGACGGATCCCCATGTGCTTGCTGCTTCCACTACAGCCTCCTTTCAGCAGTGGCATCATCGTCTTGGTCACCTACTCCCCTTTGTGGTTCTCGCTTGTCGTCTTTACTTCGTCGAGGTCTTCTGGGGCTTGTCTCAGGAGATGTGTCGCTTCAGGGTTGTCAGGGTTGTAGGCTTGGCAAACAGACTCAGTTACCTTATCCTACTAGTGAGTTTGTATCTCAGCGTCCTCTCGACTTGGTCCATTCTGATGTATGGGGACCGTCTCCCTTCGCTTCGAAGGGGGCCATCACTACTACGTTATTTTTATCGATGACTTCTCTCGCCACACCTAGATTTATTTTATGAGGTCCTCTCGATATATAAGCGGTTTGCTACCATGGTCCATAATCAGTTTTCCATGCCTATTCATGTGTTTCGGGCTGACTCCGCTGGTGAATATATCTACCAGTTGTTGCGTGGTTTTCTTGCCGAGTCGGGCACTCTTGCCTAATTCTCCTGCCCTAGGGCCCATGCTCAGAATGGCATGGTTGAGCGCAAACATCGCTACCTGCTTGAGACGGCTCATGCGATGATGATCGCCGCATCTCTTCCTCCTCACTTCTGGGCTGAAGCGGTGTCTATTTCCACCTATCTCATCAACCTTCAGCCTTCCACGACCCTGCAGGGTGGTATTCCTCTTGAGTGTCTCACTAGCCGCTCTCCTGATTATTCAGCCCTTTGCTTATTTGGTTGCGTTTGCCATGTCCTTCTTGCCCCACGCGAACGCACCAAGCTAACTGCTCAGTTAGTTGAGTGCGTCTTTCTTGGATACAGTCTTGAACACAAGGGCCATAAGTGTTGGGATCCCATTGGTCATCGGATGCGCATCTCTCGGGATGTCACTTTTGATGAGTCGCGTCCTTTCTACCTGCGTCCCTCCTCATGTTCCTTCGCTTTGGAGGATATCTCCTTTCTCATGTTCCCTGACTCACCTCCTTCTGTGCCTCAGGTCCCCGCTACTTTGAGTCCCTCCACTGCCGACCTCACACCTTCTTCACCCACCAGCTCCTCCTCTCCTCCCTCGCCACCTTCCTCCCCGGCGTCTCCTTCCTCGCCTACGGTGATTCCTCCGTTCCCGTTTCACTACTCTTATCCTCCTGACATGCCTTCCACTTCTGGTGTGTTGCCTTCTCCGCCTGAGCCGACTCATAACCTTCGTGCTCGACCTCGTCTTCCGCCTGATCGCTATTTCCCACTCACTATGGTCTTTCTGTTGTCCTTGAGCCGACCTCTTATCGAGACGTTGTTACTCATCCCGAATGGCAGCTAGCGATGGCCGAGGAGATTGGTGCGCTTGATCGCACTGGCACTTGGGATGTTGTTAGTCCCCCACCCTTTGTTCGTCCCATCACCTGCAAGTGGGTCTACAAGATCAAGACTCGCTCTGATGGTTCTCTTGAGCGCTACAAGGCTCGACTTGTGGCTCGCGGTTTTCAGCAGGAGCATGGCCGCGAAAATGATGAGACCTTTGCTCCAGTGGTCATGTGTCCATACTCCCCTTGTTGTTGCTTCTATTTGTCACTGGTTTGTCTCTCACCTTGATGTGAAGAATGCTTTTCTTAACGGTGAGTTACGTGAGGAGGTGTACATGCAGCCACCTCCTGGGTACTCTATTTCCGATGGCATGGTCTGTCATCTCTGGCGCTCCCTCTATGGCCTTAAGCAAGTCCCTCACACCTGGTTTGAGCGGTTCGTCTCTGTGGTGACTTCCGCTGGCTTTATCCGACCCTGCGCTCTTTGTCCACACATCTTCTCGTGGTCGGACTCTTCTTCTTTATGTCAATGACATGATCATCAATGGTGACAACTCTGAGTACATTTCCTTCTTCGTGAGCAGTTCCTCATGACTGATCTTGGTCCTCTTCGCTACTTCCTTGGGATTGAGGTTTCTTCTACCTCCGATGACTTCTATATCTCCCAGGAGAAGTATATTGAGGACCTCCTCACTCGTGCCGCTCTTGGCGATGAGCGCACTATCGAGACTCCTATGGAGCTCAATGTGCATCCCCACGCCACTGATGGGTGATCCTCTACCAGACCCGACGCGCTACCGTCACTTGGTTGAGAGTCTTGTCTACCTTGCTGTCACCCGTCCTGACATCTCCTATCCTGTCCACATTAGTCAGTTCATGTCTGCTCCCACCACAGTCCACTATCTTCGTGGCACCATCTCCTCTCGCCTCTTCTTTCCTCGTTCCAGCTCCTTACAACTCCAGGCCTACTCAGATGCTACGTGGGCCAGTGATCCATCGGATCGATGGTCTCTTTTTGCCTACTGTGTTTTTCTTGGTGGTTCTCCCATTGTTTGGAAGACCAAGAAACAGACCGCAATCTCTCGTTCGAGTGCAGAGGCTGAGTTGCGAGCGATGGCTCTCTTGATGGTAGAGGTGACTTGGTTACGCTGGTTATTGGAGGACTTTGTGTTTCTGCTGCCGCACCGACTCCTCTCTTGTCTAAGTACTGGTGCCATTAGCATTGCGCATGACACGGTGAAGCATGAGCTCACCAAGCACATAGGTGTTGATGCCTCCTTTGTGCCTATTGATGTGCAGGATCAGGTTATGGCCCTACAGTATGTGCTTTCCAAGTTACAGCTGGCTGACTTCTTCATGAAGGCTCAGACTAGAGCGCAACATGGATTCTTTCTCTCCAAACTCAATGTTGTTGATCCACTATGAGTTTGAGGGGGTGTTAGAGATGTATAGCCCATTTTCTTGTATATCCCCAGTGTATAAGGGGTTTCCCGCACATAGTCACACATGTACATGTACTAGCTTTTGGCTCCCTGTGAATACTAGTTGCTCATTCACAACAATAATTAGCAGCATTTATTTCCAAAAAGGCAATATAAAATGTAACATCTTAGATACCCCGACATGTGGAGCACACTAGAATCAACATTCTGCGGTGGCTGCAACGGCACTGGGACGAGTAGTCATAATAGGTAAAACCACATATCAAACAAGTTCCAAGTATGTTGTCTTTAAGGCTTCCAGCAGATATTCTGTTAAACCATAGTGAAACAAGTCAAGGACCTGAGGAACTGCTAAAGAGGATAATTTGAGGGTTCAAAGCACACTGTGTAAGGCACTAACCTGTGGTCAAATACAAAATTCTTTCCATCAAAATAGCCACCATCTGGAAATTGCTCCAAATATCTTTGGATCCCACCGTATAACTAAGACGAGTATAATAAGAAATTTATCATAAATCATGCAAACTACAGAACATGGTCAATGCTGCAGATGTCTGGAATGTCAAATTTTCGACCAGAGGGTGCAGATTACCTGAAAAACATTCTCAGAGCCTTCACTTTTGGAGCGGATATAAGCTGAGGCCATCTCACAGCGCATACCTCCTGCACAGTACCTGAAAATACCAACAAGGTAGTTCAATAAATTGCTTGCCCATTGTGCCTAAACTAGAAAGCAATGACTAATTCTAAGATTTCGTCATACATACATCATAATTGATTTACCACGTAGCCTCTCAGTATGCTCATCGATCCACAATGGCAAGTCACTGTATATTGTCTAATATCAGGATGCAGTGTCTCCGCATTTGGTACATGGCACTTGCCAATCCGAGTCTCTTACATATTCTTGCAATCCATCAATATTAGAAGAACATTGTCTGTCTGTCCCTTTAACTGAACGAACAGATAAATTTCTTACAAGAAACATTGGTTCTTGTGAAGATTACGAGGCAGAAAGCCAATTGCAAGATCTCGGTAAACTGCAACATGCAACCACAAACAATACATAGTTTTACTCCTGCTCTCTGGTGGGCAGGGCGAAGCGGCAGAGCGGGCAGGCGTGGTTAACCCGGAGCCAGGCGAAGATGCAATCCTCGTGGAAGCAGTGAGAGCACGGCATCATCCTGAGCTTAGCGGTAGCGGCGCCGTCCGCGTCGAGAGGCTCCAGACACACCGAGCACTGCCCCTCGCCCACAGCCGTCTCCTGCAGATCCGCGACAGCCTCGTCAGATGCCGGGGCAGCTCTGAACCCCTGGTCCTGGTCCATGAACGCCGCGTCCTCCCACGCCCCATCCTCATCAGCGTCAGGGAGGAGCTCCCAGGGCTCCCTTCGCTGCTGCATGTCATAAAAGTCATATCTTCCGTTTCTGATGTCCGTCAGCAGCAGCTCTCGTATGACCGCCTGAGCTTCCTCGAGTGGCATCGGATCAAGCATGTACCCAATCCGAGTCCCGTTGGCGAGCAGCACCCGGTACGCAAGGTCGCCATCTTCGTCGAGATATTCTTCTATAGGACAGTCGATCAGGCGTCCCCCTCCTATTCAGGCGGATCCCATCTCGACTTCTGCCTGGTTCTCCTGCTCCCGGACGGGCCGATCGCGGAAGAAGGAGATGAGACGGGGGTCCATCCTCGGGAGTGAGAACTAACCACACACGGGTCGGCGCTGAAGCAGAGGAGGGAGGCGGCAGAAGGGAAGCGGCTGCCCGGCCACGGGGATGTTCTCCGGTGGAGGGGGATGCGGAGGTACACGCCGGAACAAGGGACGGGGCGGGCCAAGGAGGCACGGGCCGGAGCAGTAGGTGGCCGACGGCTAAGGCGGCGGCGATGATGTTGGACGGGAGGAGGAGATGGAACCCTGGAGGGAGGACAACGGGAACTGGGGGTCGGAAGACTATCTCTGCCTTTCTTTAATTTAACCCTTGATTGTTTTTATTATGGAAAAGGATACTGCTGAGGATCCTCCAGAGGATTTTTTTCTCCCGGACCTCCGAGTCACCCGTTCAACACATAGGACCACCACCCCACGTGCACCTCTTCTATTCTCCACGGAGGAAAAATAGTGAAAAAATAAAACAAAAACATCACACAGAGACAGCCCTTGGCCGCACCATCCTCCCGACACACCTAGAAACAAGTCCGGTGAGGGATCTCGTTGGCGATGCGTGAACTCCGGTGGGATGCACCGGCGACTCTCCTTGCAGCATACCACCGCCTCCCACCGAAGGAAGCGCCATTCTCCTCCTATGGCAGCACCCCCGGTAGCACCGCCGCCCTCGCTGGAGACACCACCGCTCGCGGCTGCACAGTTGACCTCGTCGGAGGCGGCGCGAGTGGGGGAGGGGCGGCAGTAGGAGGAGGGGAGGGCGAAGGTATGAGGTGCGTGGGAGCGCTGGTTCTAGCGGCGCCGCGCGGCTGGGATGGGAGCGGCCAGTGGCTGAGATGCAGCGGCGGCGTTCGGGTGTGAGATGTGAGAGGAACGATGAAAGCATGGAGGATAGGATAGGGTTGTGGTGGACCCCATGCACTATCGTCCCTTTTCGTCCACGCAGATGAGACGCGTGTCGCTCGGGCGATCCGGAGGCCGCGGTGCGCAACCTCCCGAGGAAACAAAGTGTTTTCCTATGGAAAATGATATTGTACTACTTTTTCATCCAGAGGATTTCTAGCTTCATAGCTTGCTGGTCCGTGGTTATCATAAGAAATTCTTAGCATAAAACTACCACTCTTGTGCAATTTTTTTTTGGAAGACTATCATTTTTCAAAAAAATTGCATAAATTTGCCACTATATAGTAGATATTTTGCAATGTGCACTAGGGCAAAATTAATCTTGAATTGACCGCTTCCTGTGAAGTGGGACCCATATGTAGTGATGATGTGGCAAAAGTCTAAGCAATTTCCAGGTCCGTGGTCATAAGGATATCTGCAACTCCGGCCGCCACCGAATAGCCGCCTCCCATCCACCCGGCTTCCCCATCCCATCAACCTGCTCCATCTGGAGGCACCGCCGCTCACCTCCATGGTAAGCGTGGATGCGGCCGCGGAAGGCTACGCCAGGGAAGGACGGGTCGTTGGCAAGCCACCAACAGTGGAGGAGGGGCGTGTTCCCCGCTACGGCCGGACCTGCGCCAGGGAAGGATGGCCCGATGGCCAGCCGTGATACAGCCCGACCTACGGTCGTTGATGTACCATGTCCGTCAACAACAAGGACCACCATGAAGGCCGACGACATTGAAGCATGGAAGAGAAAAAGGCGCAAGAAACGCCACTGCTAGGACAGATTATCCGACCCTACCAGGTTGGATTATCTGCCCCACTAAGGCCGGATAATCCCCCTGCGTGTCCAGACTTGGGCACAACCCATGTGACCTACCTCTACCCCCTTGTATGCCTAAAATACTCCTTCTTAGTGGTTCCCTATATATAAGCTCACACTCCCACCTAGAAACCCAAGAGTTGTTGATATGAAGGATAGGCTCATGCCTCCACCATCCCTAGTAGATTAAGGAAACCACCTCCTCTCTTAGACACAAATTTACGAGTTATATCAAGGCACTCTTTCTGTGATTGATATTTCATTTGCATGATTCTAGTATTGTGACGTCTCTTCCGATTCAGACCTCTAATCCGTTGCTACTCATGTATGCTTGTGATTCTATCCATTGCATACCAGTATTTAACTCGGGATTTCTACCTCGTGTATTCTCCTTGAGTGATTCTATCGGGACGGTTGTTCAGGCTGTTAAGAGTAAACCATATTGTATCGGGTTATTTGTGCGTGTGTTCTTCGTGTTCATCCCTCTCCCCCATATGTTCTTGGTCAAATAAGTGAGATCGGGCAGCCCACGAGGCCTTAGGCCGCATAATATGGTATCAGAGCTCTAGGTTTCAACGGATCTGACCCCCACTCTCTCCATTTTCGCCCAAAAATATATACCTGTAATGGGCTCGTTGTATAGAAAACAAAAAAATACTACGGTCGCAACAACAAAAACACCAAGATCGAATCTAGGAGATGCTAGTAACTGATAAAACCGTAGTTGAGATAAACTCACCCTCGAAGAGACAAAAATTTAACGGGAACGATTCTCATGGTTGATGCAGTCGATCACTTGACGATCTCAAGATCGTGAGAAAGACAAGCGCTACAAGGGGCAGTACCTCCGTACTTGGTCACACGCATGGCTCGACGATGAACTCCGCTCCCTTGTTCCTGCGGGGAAGTGGAAGAAGATGATCCACCAGGACACTCTAACAAAGACACCGACATGCTGGTGTTGGTGGAGAAACAATTTCAGTAGGACTTTGCCTAAGCCATTGCTTATATGGTGGACTTGCGGGAAGAACGGGAATTACCAGCCAAAGGTTCTAGGAATGAGCAACCATGGAAAGCAACCTCCATCCTCCTCATATAGGAGGAGGACGGGAAGCAACCCAAGGGGACGCCGGCCATGAGAGGTGTCCCAAACTCTTCCATCATCATGTGAGTGGACACTCCACTCACCCTCTCAAAATCCGTAAAACGTCCACTCAAAAATGAAGGGGGTTTCTCCCATGAATAAATAAAACATTTTTATTTTTATTTAATATTTTTAATTATTTTGATTAACAAACATTAACATTCAGTCACTTTAACTATTCCGATATCCCGAAAAAATTCCGGTGATTCTCGAAATAGTTCCTATGTTGTCCAAAATTTCTCCGGTGTTCCGTATCCACTTAAAAACATCGACGAGCCTTAAGTGAATCACCCTACGGTTCCTGAATAATGTGGACATGATCAAGACACCTCTCCGATCAATAATCATCAACAGGATCTAGAGATCCGTAATGACCCCCACTCATTCAACGAAGAAAATTGTGATTGTATGTACCATAAATGTTGTAACTAATTCCCTTTATCTCGTGAAATTTTACTTGTCCGGGATTGATACGTCTCAAACGTATCTATAATTTCTTATGTTCCATGCTACTTTTATGATGATACTCACATGTTTTATACACACTTTATGTCATTATTATGCATTTTCCGGCACTAACCTATTGACGAGATGCCGAAGAGCCAGTTGCTGTTTTCTGCTGTTTTTGGTTTCAGAAATCCTACAAAGGAAATATTCTCGGAATTGGACGAAATCAATGCCCAGGGTCTTATTTTTCCACGAAGCTTCCAGAAGACCGAAAGGGAAACGAAGTGGGGCGACGAGGCCCCGTACCCATAGGCCGGCGCGGCCAGGGAGGGGCCCGCGCCGCCCTATGGGGTGGGCCCCTCATCAGCCCTCCGACTCCGCCCTTCCGCCTACTTAAAGCCTTCGTCGCGAAAACCCCAGTACCGGGAGCCACGATACGGAAAACCTTCCAGAGACGCCGCCGCCGCCAATCCCATCTCGGGGGATTCAGGAGATCACCTCCGGCACCCTGCCGGAGAGGGGAATCATCTCCCGGAGGACTCTTCATCACCATGATCGCCTCCGGATTGATGTGTGAGTAGTTCACCCCTGGACTATGGGTCCATAGCGGTAGCTAGATGGTTGTCTTCTCCTCATTGTGCTATCATGTTAGATCTTGTGAGCTGCCTATCATGATCAAGATCATCTATTTGTAATGCTACATGTTGTGTTTGTTGGGATCCGATGAATATGGAATACTATGTCAAGTTGATTATCAATCTATCATATATGTGTTGTTTGTGTTCTTGCATGCTTGATGTCTACGGGAGCTTCTATTCTTGTAGACAGTGTTGGGCCTCCAAGAGCAGAGGTTTGTAGAACAGCAGCAAGTTTCCCTTAAGTGAATCACCCAAGGTTTATCGATCTCAGGGAGGAAGAGGTCAAAGATATCCCTCTCAAGCAACCCTGCAACCACAAAGCAAGAAGTCTCTTGTGTCCCCAACACACCTAATACACTTGTCAGATGTAAAGGTGCACTAGTTCGGCGAAGAGATAGTGAGATGCAAGTAATATGGATGAGTATGAGTGGTAATAGCAATCTAAATAAAATATGGCAGCGAGTAAACATGCAACAAAACAGTAAACAAACGGAGATTCGATGCTTGGAAGCAAGGCCTAGGGATTCCGCTTTCACTAGTGGACACTCTCAACAATGATCACATAATAGGTCTACTCTACACCCTCTTGTTGGATGATGAACACCACTAACTGTGTAGGATTACACGAACCCTCAATGTCGGAGTTAACAAGCTCCACAATATTCAATGTTCATATTTAAATAACCTTAGAGTGCAAGATAGATCAACACAATCACACCAAGAACTAACATAGCATGCACATTGTCACCATCACACTATGAAGGAGGCATAGATCACATCAATACTTATCATAGCAATAGTTAACTTCATAATCTACAAGAGATTACAATCATAACCCACGCCAAGTACTACACGATGCACACACTATCACCATTACACCGTGTAGGAGGAATATACTACTTTAATAACATCACTAGAGTAGCACATAGATGATATTCAACTAGATCACATAAAGAGAGAGATGAACCACATAGCTACAGCGGAGCCCTCAGCCCCGGGGGTGAATTACTCCCTCCTCATCATGGAGACAGTGATGGCGGTGAAGATGGCGGTGGAGATGACTCCGGGGGCAATTCCCCGTCCCGGCAGGGTGCCGGAACAGAGACTTCTGTCCCCCGAATTGGAGTTTCACGATGGTGGTGGCTCTGGATGGTTTTCTCTGGTTTCGTCGAACGTAATAGGGTTTTCGCGACGGAGACCTTAAGTAGGCGGAAGGGCAGCCTCGGAGGGGGCCTGGTGGGCCCACACACTAGGGGGCGCGGCCCCCCCTCTGGCCGCGCCAGGGTGTTGTGTGGGGCCCCCAGGGCTCCCCTCTGGCGGCTCTCGGGTGTTCTGGAAGCTTCGTGGAAAAATAGGATGCTGGGTGATACGTCTCCAACGTATCGATAATTTCTTGTGTTCCATGCCACATTATTGATGTTATCTACATGTTTTATGCACACTTTATATCATATTCGTGCATTTTCTGGAACTAACCTATTAACAAGATGCCGAAGCGCCGCTTGTCGTTTTCTCGCTGTTTTTGGTTTCGAAATCCTAGTAAAGAAATATTCTCGGAATTGGACGAAATAAAAGCCCGGAGGCCTATTTTCTCACGAAGCTTCCGGAAGTCCGAAGGAGAGACGAAGAGGGGCCACGGGGGAGCCAAACCCTAGGCGGCGCGGCCCCCCTTGGCCGCGCGGCCCCGTGGTGTGGGCCCCCGTGCCGCCTCTCGACTTGCCCTTCCGCCTACAAATAGCCTCCGTGACGAAACCCCCGGTACCGAGAGCCACGATACGGAAAACATTACCGAGACGCCGTCGCCGCCGATCCCATCTCGGGGGATCCCGGAGATCGCCTCCGGCACCCCGCCGGAGAGGGGAATCATCTCCCCGGAGGACTCTACGCCGCCATGGTCGCCTCCGGTGTGATGTGTGAGTAGTCTACCCCCGGACTATGGGTCCATAGCAGTAGCTAGATGGTTGTCTTCTCCCCATTGTGCTATCATTGTCGGATCTTGTGAGCTGCCTATCATGATCAAGATCATCTATATGTAATTCTATATGTTGCGTTTGTTGGGATCCGATGAATAGAGAATACTTGTTATGTTGATTATCAAAGTTATGCTTATGTGTTGTTTATGATCTTGCATGCTCTCCATTACTAGTAGATGCTCCGGCCAAGTAGATGCTTGTAACTCCAAGAGGGAGTACTTATGCTCGATAGTGGGTTCATGCTCGCATTGACACCCGGGACGAGTGACGTAAAGTTCTAAGGTTGTGTTGTGTCGTTGCCACTAGGGATAAAACATTGATGCTATGTCTAAGGATGTAGTTGTTGATTACATTACGCACCATACTTAATGCAATTGTCTCGTTGCTTGCAACTTAATACCGGAGGGGGTTCGGATGATAACCTCGAAGGTGGACTTTTTAGGCATAGATGCGATTGGATGGCGGTCTATGTACTTTGTCGTAATGCCCAATTAAATCTCACTATACTCATCATGATATGTATGTGCATTGTCATGCTCTCTTTATTTGTCAATTGCCCAACTGTAATTTGTTCACCCAACATGCTGTTCGTCTTATGGGAGAGACACCTCTAGTGAACTCGTGGACCCCGGTCCAATTCTCTTTATCGAAATACAATCTACCGCAATACTTGTTCTACTCGTTTTCTCGCAAACAATCATCTTCCACACAATACGGTTAATCCTTTGTTACAGCAAGCCGGTGAGATTGACAACCTCACTGTTTCGTTGGGGCAAAGTAGTTTGGTTGTGTTGTGCAGGTTCCACGTTGGCGCCGGAATCCCGGGTGTTGCGCCGCACTACATCCCGCCGCCATCAACCTTCAACGTGCTTCTTGGCTCCTCCTGGTTCGATAAACCTTGGTTTCTTTCTGAGGGAAAACTTGCTGCTGTGCGCATCATACCTTCCTCTTGGGGTTGCCCAACGAACGTGTGAAATACACGCCATCAAGCTCTTTTTCTGGCGCCGTTGCCTGGGAGATCAAGACACGCTGCAAGGGGAGTCTCCACTTCTCAATCTCTTTACTTTGTTTTTGTCTTGCTTTATTTTATTTACTACTTTGTTTGCTGCACTAAATCAAAATACAAAAAAATTAGTTGCTAGTTTTACTTTATTTGCTATCTTGTTTGCTATATCGAAAACACAAAAAAATTAGTTTACTTGCATTTACTTTATCTAGTTTGCTTTATTTACTGTTGCTAAAATGGCCAACGCTGAAAATACTAAGTTGTGTGACTTCACAACCACAAATAATAATGATTTCTTATGCACACCTATTGCTCCACCTGCTACTACAGCAGAATTCTTTGAAATTAAACCTGCTTTACTCGAATCTTGTCATGAACAATCAATTTTCTCGGTGTTAGTTCCGATGATGCTGCTGCCCATCTCAATAATTTTGTTGAACTATGCGAAATGCAAAAATATAAAGATGTAGATGGTGATATTATTAAACTAAAATTGTTCCCTTTCTCATTAAGAGGAAGAGCTAAAGATTGGTTGCTATCTCTCGCCTAAGAATAGTATTGATTCATGGACTAAATGCAAGGATGCTTTTATTGGTAGATATTATCCCCCTGCTAAAATTATATCTTTGAGGAGTAGCATAATGAATTTTAAACAATTAGATACTGAACATGTTGCTCAAGCTTGGGAAAGAATGAAATCTCTCGGTTAAAAATTGCCCAACCCATGGATCGACTACTTGGATGATCATCCAAACCTTCTATGCAGGACTAAATTTTTCTTCGCGGAATTTATTGGATTCAGCTGCTGGAGGTACCTTTATGTCCATCACTCTTGGTGAAGCAACAAAGCTTCTTGATAATATGATGATCAACTACTCTGAATGGCACACGGAAAGAGCTCCACAAGGTAAGAAGGTAAATTCTGTTGAAGAATCCTCTTCCTTGAATGATAAGGTTGATGCTATTATGTCTATGCTTGCGAATGATAGGACTAATGTTGATCCTAATAATGTTCCATTAGCTTCATTGGTTGCACAAGAAGAACATGTTGATGTAAACTTCATTAAAAATAATAATTTCAACAACAATGCTTACCGGAACAATTCTAGTAACAACTATAGGCCATATCCTTATAATAATGGCAACGGCTATGGTAATTCTTATGGAAATTCTTACAACAATAATAGGAACTCACCCCCTGGACTTGAAGCCATGCTTAAAGAATTTATTGGTACACAAACTGCTTTTAACAAATCTGTTGAAGAAAAGCTTGGGAAAATTGATATTCTTGTTTCTAGAGTTGATAGTCTTGCCTCTGATGTTGATCTTTTGAAATCAAAAGTTATGCCTAATAGGGATATTGAAAATAAAATTGTTACTACAGCAAATGCCATTCAAGTTAGAATTAATGAGAATATAAGATTAATGGCTGAACTGCGTGCTAGGTGGGATAGAGAAGAAAATGAAAAACTAGCTAAAGAGAAGAATATAGCTAAAGTTTGGACTATTACCACCACTAGTAATGCTAATGCTACACATGTTGCTGCACCTCCTACTCATACTAATAAAATAATTGGTGTTAGCAATGTTTCCACTTCTAATGCAAAGCGCGAAAAACTGCCCGAAACTGCTAAAACTCGCTGAAACCGCTCGCGATAAAGCCGCTGAATTTTTTTCCAATATTGGGGATGATGATCCCATTGCTTTAGATTATAATGGTTTGAATTTTGATGATTGCCACATCTCTGAAGTTATAAAGTTCTTGCAAAAACTTGCTAAAAGTCCTAATGCTAGTGCTATAAATTTGGCTTTCACGCATCATATTACAAATGCTCTCATAAAAGCTAGAGAAGAGAAACTAGAGCGCGAAGCCTCTATTCCTAAAAAGCTAGAAGATGGTTGGGAGCCCATCATTAAGATGAAGGTTAAAGATTTTGATTGTAATGCTTTATGTGATCTTGGTGCAAGTATTTCTGTTATGCCGAAGAAAATTTATAATATGCTTGACTTGCCACCGCTGAAAAATTGTTATTTGGATGTTAATCTTGCTGATCATTCTACAAAGAAACCTTTGGGTAAAGTTGATAATGTTCGCATTACCGTTAACAATAATCTTGTTCCCGTTGATTTTGTTGTCTTGGATATTGAATGCAATGCATCTTGTCCAATTATATTGGGAAGACCTTTTCTTCGAACCGTTGGTGCTACTATTGATATGAGGGAAGGTAATATAAAATATCAATTTCCTCTCAAGAAAGGTATGGAACACTTCCCTAGAAAGAGAATGAAGGTACCTTATGATTCTATTATTAGAACAAATTATGATGTTGATGCTTCATCTCTCGATGTTACTTGATACACACTTTCTGCGCCTAGCTGAAAGGCGTTAAAGAAAAGCGCTTATGGGAGACAACCCATGTTTTTACCTACAGTACTTTGTTTTTATTTTGTGTCTTGGAAGTTGTTTACTACTGTAGCAACCTCTCCTTATCTTAGTTTTGAGTTTTGTTGTGCCAAGTTAAGCCGTTGATAGAAAAGTAAGTACTAGATTTGGATTACTGCGCAGTTCCAGATTTCTTTGCTGTCACGAATCTGAGCCCACTGCCCTGCAGGAAGCTCAGAAAATTATGCCAATTTACGTGCATGATCCTCAGATATGTACGCAACTTTCATTCAATTTGAGCATTTTCATTTGAGCAAGTCTGGTGCCATTTTAAAATTCGTCAATACGAACTGTTCTGTTTTGACAGATTCTGCCTTTTATTTCGCATTGCCTCTTTCGCTATGTTGGATGAATTTCTTTGATCCACTAATGTCCAGTAGAATTATGCAATGTCCAGAAGTGTTAAGAATGATTGTGTCACCTCTGAATATGTTAATTTATATTGTGCACTAACCCTCTAATGAGTTGTTTCGAGTTTGGTGTGGAGGAAGTTTTCAAGGATCAAGAGAGGAGTATGATGCAACATGATCAAGGAGAGTGAAAGCTCTAAGCTTGGGGATGCACCCGGTGGTTCACCCCTGCATATATCAAGAAGACTCAAGCGTTTAAGCTTGGGGATGCCCAAGGCATCCCCTTCTTCATCAACAAATTATCGGGTTCCTCCCCTGAAACTATATTTTTATTCCATCACATCTTATGTGCTTTTTCTTGGAGCGTCGGTTTGTTTTTGTTTTTGTTTTGTTTGAATAAAATGGATCCTAGCATTCACTTTATGGGAGAGATACACACTCCGCTGTAGCATATGGACAAATATGTCCTTGGTTTCTACTCATAGTATTCATGGCGAAGTTTCTCCTTCGTTAAATTGTTATATGGTTGGAATTGGAAAATGATACATGTAGTAATTGCTATAAATGTCTTGGGTAATGTGATACTTGGCAATTGTTGTGCTCATGTTTAAGCTCTTGCATCATATGCTTTGCACCCATTAATGAAGAAATACATAGAGCATGCTAAAATTTGGTTTGCATAATTGGTTTCTCTAAGGTCTAGATAATTTCTAGTATTGAGTTTGAACAACAAGGAAGACGGTGTAGAGTTTTATAATGTTTTCAATATGTCTTTTATGTGAGTTTTGCTGCACCGGTTCATCCTTGTGTTTGTTTCTAACAAGCCTTGCTAGCCTAAACCTTGTATCGAGAGGGAATACTTCTCATGCATCCAAAATACTTGAGCCAACCACTATGCCATTTGTGTCCACCATACCTACCTACTACATGGTATTTTCCAGCCATTCCAAAGTAAATTGCTTGAGTGCTACCTTTAAAATTCCATCATTCACCTTTGCAATATATAGCTCATGGGACAAATAGCTTAAAAACTATTGTGGTATTGAATATGTAATTATGCACTTTATCTCTTATTAAGTTGCTTGTTGTGCGATAACCATGTTTATCGGGGAACGCCATCAACTCATTGTTGAATTTCATGTGAGTTGCTATGCATGTTCGTCTTGTCCGAAGTAAGGGCGATCTACACTGAGTTGAATGGTTTGAGCATGCATATTGTGAGAGAAGAACATTGGGCCGCTAACTAAAGCCATGTTCCATGGTGGAAGTTTCAGCTTTGGACAAACATCCTCAAATCTCTAATGAGAAAAGAATTAATTGTTGTTGAATGCTTAAAGCATTAAAAGAGGAGTCCATTATCTGTTGTCTATGTTGTCCCGGTATGGATGTCTAAGTTGAGAATAATCAAAAGCGAGAAATCCAAATGCGAGCTTTCTCCTTAGACCTTTGTACAAGCGGCATAGAGGTACCCCTTTGTGATACTTGGTTAAAGCATATGTATTGCGGTGATAATCCAGGTAGTCCAAGCTAATTAGGACAAGGTGCGAGCACTATTAGTACACTATGCATGAGGCTTGCAACTTATAAGATATAATTTACATGATGCATATGCTTTATTACTACCGTTGACAAAATTGTTTCATGTTTTCAAAATCAAAGCTCTAGCACAAATATAGCAATCGATGCTTTTCCTCTATGAGGACCATTCTTTTACTTTCAATGTTGAGTCAGTTCACCTATTTCTCTCCACCTCAAGAAGCAAACACTTGTGTGAACTGTGCATTGATTCCTACATATTCGCTTATTGCACTTATTATATTACTCTATGTTGACAATATCCATGAGATATACATGTTACAAGTTGAAAGCAACCGCTGAAACTTAATCTTCTTTTGTGTTGCTTCAATACCTTTACTTTGAATTATTGCTTTATGAGTTAACTCTTATGCAAGACTTATTGATGCTTGTCTTGAAGTGCTATTCATGAAAAGTCTTTGCTTTATGATTCACTTGTTTACTCATGTCATCACCATTGTTTTGATCGCTGCATTCTCTACATATGCTTTACAAATAGTATGATCAAGTTTATGATGGCATGTCACTCCAGAAATTATCTTTGTTATCGTTTTACCCGCTCGGGATGAGCAGAACTAAGCTTGGGGATGCTGATACGTCTCCAACGTATCGATAATTTCTTGTGTTCCATGCCACATTATTGATGTTATCTACATGTTTTATGCACACTTTATATCATATTCGTGCATTTTCCGGAACTAACCTATTAACAAGATGCCGAAGCGCCGATTGTCGTTTTCTGCTGTTTTTGGTTTCAGAAATCCTAGTAAAGAAATATTCTCGGAATTGGACGAAATAAAAGCCCGGAGGCCTATTTTCTCACGAAGCTTCCGAAGTCCGAAGGAGAGACGAAGAGGGGCCACGGGGGAGCCAAACCCTAGGGCGACGCGGCCCCCCTTGGCCGCGCGGCCCCGTGGTGTGGGCCCCCGTGCCGCCTCTCGACTTGCCCTTCCGCCTACAAATAGCCTCCGTGACGAAACCCCCGCACCGAGAGCCACGATACGGAAAACATTACCGAGACGCCGTCGCCGCCGATCCCATCTCGGGGGATCCCGGAGATCGCCTCCGGCACCTCGCCGGAGAGGGGAATCATCTCCCGGAGGACTCTACGCCGCCATGGTCGCCTCCGGTGTGATGTGTGAGTAGTCTACCCCCGGACTATGGGTCCATAGCAGTAGCTAGATGGTTGTCTTCTCCCCATTGTGCTATCATTGTCGGATCTTGTGAGCTGCCTATCATGATCAAGATCATCTATATGTAATTCTATATGTTGCGTTTGTTGGGATCCGATGAATAGAGAATACTTGTTATGTTGATTATCAAAGTTATGCTTATGTGTTGTTTATGATCTTGCATGCTCTCCGTTACTAGTAGATGCTCCGGCCAAGTAGATGCTTGTAACTCCAAGAGGGAGTACTTATGCTCGATAGTGGGTTCATGCCTGCATTGACACCGGGACAAGTGATGTAAAGTTCTAAGGTTGTGTTGTGCTGTTGCCACTAGGGATAAAACATTGATGCTATGTCTAAGGATGTAGTTGTTGATTACATTACGCACCATACTTAATGCAATTGTCTCGTTGCTTGCAACTTAATACTCGGAGGGGGTTCGGATGATAACTCTGAAGGTGGACTTTTTAGGCATAGATGCAGCTTGGATGGAGGTCTATGTACTTTGTCGTAATGCCCAATTAAATCTCACTATACTCATCATGATATGTATGTGCATTGTCATGCTCTCTTTATTTGTCAATTGCCCAACCGTAATTTGTTCACCCAACATGTCTGTTCGTCTTATGGGAGAGACACCTCTAGTGAACTCGTGGACCCCGGTCCAATTCTCTTTACTCGAAATACAATCTCATCGCAATACTTGTTCTATCGTTTTCTCGCAAACAATCATCTTCCACACAATACGGTTAATCCTTTGTTACAGCAAGCCGGTGAGATTGACAACCTCACTCGTTTCGTTGGGGCAAAGTAGTTTGGTTGTGTTGTGCGGGTTCCACGTTGGCGCCGGAATCCTCGGTGTTGCGCCGCACTACATCCCGCCGCCATCAACCTTCAACGTGCTTCTTGGCTCCTCCTGGTTCGATAAACCTTGGTTTCTTTCTGAGGGAAAACTTGCTGCTGTGCGCATCATACCTTCCTCTTGGGGTTGCCCAACGAACGTGTGAAATACACGCCATCACTGGGCGTTGATTTCGTCCGATTCCGAGAATATTTCCTTACTAGGATTTCTGGAACAAAAACAGCAGAAAACAGCAACTGGCCCTTCGGCATCTCGTCAATAGGTTAGTTCCGGAAAACGCATAAATATGACATAAAGTATGCATAAAACATGTAGATGTCATCAATAATGTGGCATGGAACATAAGAAATTATCGATACGTCGGAGACGTATCAATGCTCTCCGTTGCTAGTAGAGGCTCTGGCCAAGTTGATACTTGTAACTCCAAGAGGGAGTATTTATGCTCGATAGTGGGTTCATGCCTCCATTGAATGCTGGGACGAGTGACGAAAGTTCTAAGGTTGTGGATGTGCTTGTTGCCACTAGGGATAAAACATCAATGCTTTGTCTAAGGATATTTATGTTGATTACATTACGCACCATACTTAATGCAATTTTCTCGTTGTTTGCAACTTAATACTGGAAGGGGTTCGGATGATAACTCGAAGGTGGTCTTTTTAGGCATAGATGCATGCTTGGATAGCGGTCTATGTACTTTGTCGTAATGCCCTGATTAAATCTCATAGTACTCATCGTGATATATGTATGTGCATTGTTATGCCTTCTTTATTTGTCAATTCACCAACTGTAATTTGTTCACCCAACATGCCATTTATCTTATGGGAGAGACACCACTAGTGAACTGTGGACCCCGGTCCATTCTTTACATCTGAAATACAATCTACTGCAAACTCTGTTCTTTACTGTTCTTCGCAAACGAACATCATCTTCCACACTATACATTTAATCATTTGTTTACAAGCAAGCCGGTGAGATTGACAACCTCACTGTTACGTTGGGGGGAAGTACTTTGATTGTGTTGTGCAGGTTCCACGGTGGCGCCGGAATCCCTGGTGTTGCGCCGCACTACACTCCGTCACCAACGACCTTCACGTGATCCTTGACTCCTACTGGTTCGATAACCTTGGTTTCTTACTGATGGAAAACTTGCTGCTGTACGCATCACACCTTCCTCATGGGGTTCCCAACGGACGTGTGCTTTACGCGTATCAAGCTCTTTTTCGGCGCCGTTGCCGGGGAGATCAAGACACGCTGCAAGGGGAGTCTCCCACATCCAATCTCTTTACTTTGTTTTTGTCTTGCTTTACTTTACTTTATTTACTGCTTTGTTTGCTTTCTATATCAAAAATACAAAAAAAATTAGTTGCTAGTTTTACTTTATTTACTGTCTTGTTCTCCATATTAAAAACACAAAAAAAATAGCTACTTGCATTTACTTTATTTAGTTTGCTTTATTTACTACTGCTAAAAATGAGTAATCCTGAAGTTGAAGTTCGTTCGTTTAAGCAACAAGGGGGAGAAAGTTTTAAAGATGCTTGTTATAGAATTAGTGATGCTCATCATAGGTGCACTAAGAAACACTCCACTATTATCCTACTTAGGAACTTTTATGTTGGTATCTCTAGCTGGAATAGGTATGTTCTTGATACTCTTGCGAGAGGTAATTTCCTAGGCACTCATGCTTTAGAAGCTAGTTGCATTATTGAGAGTCTAGTTGGAATACCACCTGTTAATGAAGCTAAAATTGAAATCTCTCTTGAAGATGTCATGAAAAAGTTGGAGGCCATAGAGAAAAATCTTCCAAGTGTTGAGACTAAATTGGGAATATTACTTAATAACACTGATAAACTTGATAAAACTCTAAGTGGAATTAATGAGAGAATTGTCGTTTTAGAAACTTGTGCTACTCATGATAATCGAACCCATAGGATTAGTGAACTTGAAGAAGCTATGGGAACCTTGGGTTCAACTTTTTCTTCTCTTAAGTTTAAGGAGAAAGCCTATGTGGGTAAGGAGCAAAAGTTCATGTATGTCTCTAAAGTGCCTAAGCCAAAAAATTATTATAAGCCTAAAATTGACAAAGCCCTTAGTACCACTATGGATAATGGAGCATCTAAGATACCTAATGTGACAAATTGTGAAAATTATGATGTTAATGCTTCGTCTCTTGATAATACTTGATTCACACTTTCTGCGCCTAGCTGAAAGGCGTTAAAGAAAAGCGCTTATGGGAGACAACCCATTATTTTACTTCTGCACTTTGTTTTATATTTGAGTCTTGAAAGTTGTTACTACTGTAGCAACCTCTCCTTATCTTTATTTTATTGCATTGTTGTGCCAAGCAAAGTCTTTGATAGTAAAGTCAATACTAGATTTGGATTACTGCGCAGAAACAGATTTCTTACTGTCACGAAATTGAGCAGCCCCTTCTGTAGGTAATTTAGAAAAATCTGTCAATTTACGTGCGTGATCCTCAGATATGTACGCAACTTTCATTCAATTTGAGTATTTTCATCTGAGCAAGTTAAGTGCCCCAGAATAATTCGTCTTTACGGACTGTTCTGTTTTGACAGATTCTGCCTTTTATTTCGCATTGCCTGTTTTGCTATGTTTGATGGATTTCTTTGTTCCATTAACTTTCAGTAGCTTTGTGCAATGTCCAGAAGTGTTAAGAATGATTATGTCACCTATGAATATATGAATTTTCAATTATGCACTAACCCTCTAATGAGTTAGTTTTGAGTTTGGTGTGGAGGAAGTTTTCAAGGATCACGAGAGGAGGATGATACAATATGATCAAGAAGAGTGAAAAGTCTAAGCTTGGGGATGTCCCCATGGTTCATCCCTGCATATTTTAAGAAAACTCAAGCATCTAAGCTTGGGGATGCCCAAGGCATCCCTTCTTCATCGACAACTTATCAGGTCACCTCTAGTGAAACTATATTTTTATTCCGTCACATCTTATGTGCTTTACTTGGAGCGTCTGTTTGTTTTTGTTTTTGTTTTTGTTTGAATAAAATCGGATCCTAGCATTATTTGTTTGGGAGAGAGACACGCTCCGCTGTTTCGTATGAACACATATGTTTTTAGCTTTAATTTTAATGTTCATGGCGAAGGTTGAAACTGCTTCATTCATTGTTATATGTTTGGAAACAGAAAATGCCGCATGTGGTAAATGGTATAATGTCTTGAATAATTTGATACTTGGCAATTGTTGTGCTCATATAGATCATGTTTAAGCTCTTGCATCATGTACTTTGCACCTATTAATGAAGAACTACATAGATCTTGTTAAAATTTGGTTTGCATGATTGGTCTCTAGAGTCTAGATATTTTCTGGTTAAGGTGTTTGAACAACAAGGAGACGATGTAAAGTCTTATAATGCTTGCAATATGTTCTTATGTAAGTTTTGCTGTATCGTTTTATACTTGAGTTTTCTTCAAACAACCTTGCTTGCCTAGCCTTGTATTGAGAGGAATTCTTCTCGTGCATCCAAATCCTTGAGCCAAAAACTATGCCATTTGTGTCCACCATACCTACCTACTACATGGTATTTCTCTGCCATTCCAAAGTAAATTACTTGAGTGCTACCTTTAAAATTCTATTCTTTGTCTTTGCAATATATAGCTCATGGGAAAATAGCCTTAAAAACTATTGTGGTGAAGAATATGTAGTTATGTATCTTATTTCTTATAAGTTGCTTGTTGAGCGGTAACCATGCTTCTGGGGACGCCACCAACTATTACACCTTTGTTGAATATCATGTGAGTTGCTATGCATGTTCGTCTTGTCTGAAGTAAGGGCGATTTTATCATGATCAAATGGTTTGAGTATGGATATTGTTAGAGAAGAACATTGGGCCGCTAACTAAAACCATGAATCATGGTGGAAGTTTCAGTTTGGACATCAATCCTCAATCTTTTATGAGAATATTATCTATTGTTGAATGCTTATGCATTAAAGAGGAGTCCATTATCTGTTGTCTATGTTGTCCCGCTATGGATGTCTAAGTTGAGAATAATCAAAAACGAGAAATCAAATGCGATCTTTCTCCTTAGACCTTTGTACAGGCGGCATAGAGGTACCCCTTTGTGACACTTGGTTGAAACATATGTTATGCAATGATAATCCATGTAAATCCAAGCTAATTAGGACAAGGTGCGAGCACTATTGGTAATCTATGCATGAGGCTTGCAACTTATAGGAAATCTTATACATAACACATATGATTTATTACTACCGTTGACAAAATTGTTTCTATGTTTTCAAAATGAAAAGCTCTAGCACAAAAATAGTAATCCATGCTTCCCTCTGCGAAGGGCCATTCTTCTACTTTTATTGTTGAGTCAGTTTACCTATTCTTTCTATCTTAGAATAAAACACTTGTGTGAACTGTGTGCATTGATTCTTACATGTTTACCTATTGCACTTGTTATATTACTTTGTGTTGACAATTATCCATGAGATATATATGTTGAAGTTGAAAGCAACTGCTGAAACTTATATCTTCCTTTGTGTTGTTTCAAAGCCTTCTACTAAGAATCTATTGCTTTATGAGTTAACTCTTATGCAAGTCTTATTGATGCTTGTCTTAAAGTATTATTCATGAAAAGTCTTTGCTATATGATTCAATTGTTTACTCATTGTCTTTATCATTGCTTCGAATCGCTGCATTCATCTCATATGCTTTACAATAGTATTGATCAAAATTATGATAGCATGTCACTTCACAAATTATCCTTGTTATCGTTTACCTACTCGAGGGCGAGTAGGAACTAAGCTTGGGGATGCTTGATACGTCTCAAACGTATCTATAATTTCTTATGTTCCATGCTACTTTTATGATGATACTCACATGTTTTATACACACTTTATGTCATTATTATGCATTTTCCGGCACTAACCTATTGACGAGATGCCGAAGAGCCGGTTGTTGTTTTCTGCTGTTTTTGGTTTCAGAAATCCTACAAAGAAAATATTCTCGGAATTGGACGAAATCAACGCCCAGGGTCTTATTTTTCCACGAAGCTTCCAGAAGACCGAAAGGGAAACGAAGTGGGGCGACGAGGCCCCGTACCCATAGGCCGGCGCGGCCAGGGAGGGGCCCGCGCCGCCCTATGGGGTGGGCCCTTGCCAGCCCTCCGACTCCGCCCTTCCGCCTACTTAAAGCCTTCATCGTGAAAACCCCAGTACCGAGAGCCACGATACGGAAAACCTTCCAGAGACGCCGCCGCCGCCAATCCCATCTCGGGGGATTCAGGAGATCACCTCCGGCACCCTG
The DNA here is from genome assembly GCF_022539505.1 of Lolium rigidum. Taxonomy (NCBI): domain Eukaryota; kingdom Viridiplantae; phylum Streptophyta; class Magnoliopsida; order Poales; family Poaceae; genus Lolium; species Lolium rigidum. Next base: position 125,272,634 of record NC_061512.1, read on the forward strand.
CCGGAGAGGGGAATCATCTCCCGGAGGACTCTTCATCATCATGATCGCCTCCGGATTGATGTGTGAGTAGTTCACCACTGGACTATGGGTCCATAGCAGTAGCTAGATGGTTGTCTTCTCCTCATTGTGCTATCATGTTAGATCTTGTATGCTGCCTATCATGATCAAGATCATCTATTTGTAATGCTACATGTTGTGTTTGTTGGGATCCGATGAATATGGAATACTATGTCAAGTTGATTATCAATCTATCATATATGTGTTGTTTATGTTCTTGCATGCTCTCCGTTGCTAGTAGAGGCTACGGCCAAGTTGATACTTGTAACTCCAAGAGGGAGTATTTATGCTCGATAGTGGGTTCATGCCTCCACTGAATGCTGGGACGATGACGAAAAGTTCTAAGGTTGTGGATGTGCTCGTTGCCACTAGGGATAAAACATCAATGCTTTGTCTAAGGATATTTGTGTTGATTACATTACGCACCATACTTAATGCAATTGTCTCGTTGTTTGCAACTTAATACTGGAAGGGGTTCGGATGATAACTCTGAAGGTGGACTTTTTAGGCATAGATGCATGTTGGATAGCGGTCTATGTACTTTGTCGTAATGCCCTGATTAAATCTTATAGTACTCATCGTGATATATGTATGTGCATTGTTATGCCTTCTTTATTTGTCAATTGCCCAACTATAATTTATTCACCCAACATGCCATTTATCTTATGGGAGAGACACCACTAGTGAACTGTGGACCCCGGTCCATTCTTTACATCTGAAATACAATCTCATCGCAAACTCTATTCTTTCATTGTTCTTCACAAACGAACATCATCTTCCACACTATACATTTAATCCTTTGTTTACAGCAAGCCGGTGAGATTGACAACCTCACCATTACGTTGGGGCAAAGTACTTTGATTGTGTTGTGCAGGTTCCACGTTGGCGCCGGAATCCCTGGTGTTGCGCCGCACTACAGTCCGTCACCAACGACCTTCACGTGATCCTTGACTCCTACTGGTTCGATAACCTTGGTTTCTTACTGAGGGAAAACTTGCTGCTGTACGCATCACACCTTCTTCTTGGGGTTCCTAACGGACGTGTGCTTTACGCGTATCAGGGATCCGATCATCGGTATCAACTATACCTTGTTCAATCCCATTACCGACAAGTACTATTTATTCGTTCCGTGATATGACATTCCTGCGACCTAGTCACATGCTTGCAAGCGGTGTCAATGTGATTTCACCGAGAGGGCCCAGAGTATATCTCTCTGTCATCAGGATGGATAAATTTCACTCTTGATCCAGGAGCCTCAACTAACACTTTCATAGTATCCAAATCAACATTTATAGCCACCCTATTATGGCGTGACGTTTGATCTCATCAAAGTACTCTTCCAGTGTTAGTGATTGACATGTTCTCATGGTCTAAGGAATAAAGCTACTCCATATGTGTTGGATATAGCAATGTAAACTTAATGAATTGATTGTATGCTATACCTACTTGGGTGTGTGTTCATCACATCATTATTCTAATGACATGACCCCGTTATTAACAATATCCAATGTTCATGATCAGAAAACCTTGATCGTCGGTTGATCAACGAGCTAGTTAAAAGAGAGGCTTTCTTAGGAACTCTTGCTTGTTTCTTAAACACACAAGTATTAATGTGTCCGGCTAATAAAATTCTAGCATGAGAAATGAACATCTATTATAAACATGGAATAAGTTAATAACCACTTTATTTTTGTCTCTCGGGCATATTCCCTTAAGTCTCCCACTTGCACTAGGGTCAACAATCTAGATTACATTGAGATGAATCTAACACACATGCAGTTATGGTGATCATCATATTTTGCACTTGGGAGAGCTTTAGTCAACGGTATGCCACATTTAGATCCGTGTGCACTTTGCAAATCTCTATATCACCATCCTTAACATGTTCGCGGATGGAGTGAAACCGGCGCTTGATATGCTTGGAATTCATGTGAGAACTTGGTTCTTTGGAATTGGCTATGACACTGATACGTCTCCGACGTATCGATAATTTCTTATGTTCCATACCACATTATTGATGATATCTACATGTTTTATGCATACTTTATGTCATATTTATGCGTTTTCCGGAACTAACCTATTGACGAGATGCCGAAGGGCCGGTTCCTGTTTTCGTTGTTTTTGGTTCCGGAAATCCTAGTAAGGAAATATTCTCGGAATTGGACGAAATCAACGCCCGGGGTCCTATTTTTCCACGAAGCTTCCAGAAGTCCGAAGGGGAAACGAAGTGGGGCCACGAGGTGGGGACACAGTAGGGCGGCGCGGCCCAAGCCCTGGCCACGCCGGCCTAGTGTGTGGCCCCACCAGGACTCCACCGACCTTGCCCTTCCGCCTACTTAAAGTCTCCGTCGCGAAAACCCTATCACGTTCGACGAAACCAGAGAAAACCTTCCAGAGCTACCGCCATCGCGAAGCCAAGATCTAGGGGACAGGAGTCTCTGTTCCGGCACGCCGCCGGGACGGGGAAGTGCCCCCGGAAGGCTCCTCCATCGACACCACCACCATCTCCATCAACGCTGCTGTCTCCCATGAGGAGGGAGTAGTTCTCCATCGAGGCTCGGGGCTGTACCGGTAGCTATGTGGTTAATCTCTCTCCTATGTGCTTCAATACAATAATCTCATGAGCTGCCTTACATGATTGAGATTCATATGATGATGCTTGTAATCTAGATGTCATTGTGCTAGTCAAGTGGATTTTACTTATGTGATCTCCGGAGACTCCTTGTCCCACGTGTGTAAAGGTGATAGTGTGTGCACCGTGTGGGTCTCTTAGGCTATATTTCACGGAATACTTATTCATCGTTATGAATGGCATAGTGAAGTGCTTATTTATATTTCTTTATGATTGCAATGTGTTTTGTATCACAATGTGCTACTCTAGTGATGTTATTAAAGTAGTTTATTCCTCCTGCACGGTGTAATGGTGACAGTGTGTGCATCGTGTAGTACTTGGCGTAGGCTATGATTTTGATCTCTTGTAGATTATGAAGTTAACTATTGCTATGATGGTATTGATGTGATCTATGCCTCCTTTCGTAGCGTGAAGGTGACAGTGTGCATGCTATGTTAGTACTTGGTTTGGTTATGTTGATCTGTCATGCACTCTAAGGTTATTTAAACATGAACATTGAATATTGTGGAGCTTGTTAACTCCGGCATTGAGGGTTCGTGTAATCCTACACGATTAGTGGTGTTCATCATCCAACAAGAGAGTGTAGAGTCTAGCATCTATCTATTTATTCTGTTATGTGATCAATGTTGAGAGTGTCCACTAGTGAAAGTATGATCCCTAGGCCTTGTTCCTAAATACTGCTATCGCTGCTTGTTTACTGTTTTACTGCATCTTTACTTCCTGCAATATTACCACCATCAACCACACACCAGTCCTGGACAGCAAAGCACTTTTCTGGTGCCGTTGCTACTGCTCGCATTTATTCATACCACCTGTATTTCACTATCTCTTCGCCGAACTAGTGCACCTATTAGGTGTGTTCGGGACACAAGAGACTTCTTGCTTTGTGGTTGCAGGGTTGCATGAGAGGGATATCTTTGACCTCTTCCTCCCTGAGTTCGATAAACCTTGGGTGATCCACTTAAGGGAAACTTGCTGCATGTTCTACAAACCTCTTGCTCTTGGAGGCCCAACACCTGTCTACAAGAATAGAAGCACCCGTAGACATCAAGCACTTTTACAGCGCCGGCTGCGGGGAGGAAAGGTAAACGGCACACACACACGGACCCCGGCAACTAGCCACTTTTACGGCGCCGTTCTTTGGGGAGGAAAGGTAAAAGGCTCTCATACTCCGGTCCCAGGTAAAGTACTTTTCTGGTGCCGTTGTGTGTGTGCTCGAAGCTATTTCCTTTAGATCCTGCAATTGCATCTTTTTGTTTCTTGTTTACACTAGTTTGGCATAATGGACAACAATGAGCTTCTTATTCTATTTCCTGATTTAAGACATGGATGGTTTGATGCGAAAATTAAAAAACCCATGGAACATATTAGTATGAACACTTTGAACACCATTGTTGCTAATGATATGGAAAATTCTAAGCTTGGGGAAGCTGGTTTTGATGAGCATGATCTTTTTAGTCCCCCAAGCATTGAGGAGAAAATTTACTTTGATGATACTTTGCCTCCTATTTATGATGATTATAATGATAGTAGTCTTTTAGTACCGCCTGTTATGGAGGATAAATTTGATTATGATTACAATATGCCTCCTATATTTGATGATGAGAATAATAATGATAGCTACTTTGTTGAATTTGCTCCCACTATTACCAATAAAATTGATTATGCTTATGTTGGGAGTAGTAATAATTTTATGCATGAGACTCATGATAAGAATGCTTTATGTGATAGTTATATTGTTGAGTTTGCTCATGATGCTACTGAATGTTATTATGAGAGAGGAAAATATGGTTGTAGAAATTTTCATGTTACTAAAATACCTCTCTATATGCTTAAAATTTTGAAATTGAGCTTGTCTAGTTTTCCTATGCTTATTGCATTATGCCTACATAACTTGTTTATTTACAAGATTCCTTTTTATAGGAAGCATGTTAGACTTAAATGTGTTTTGAATTTGCCTCTTGATGCTCTCTTTTGCTTCAACTACTCTTTCTTGCGAGTGCATCATTAAAACTGTTGAGCCCATCTTAATGGCTATAAAGAAAGAACTTCTTGGGAGATAACCAATGTGTTTATTTTGCTACAGTACTTTTATTTTATATTTGTGTCTTGGAAGTTGTTACTACTGTAGCAGCCTCTCCTTATCTTAGTTTTATTGCATTGTTGTGCCAAGTAAAGTCTTTGATAGTAAGGTTCATACTAGATTTGGATTACTATGCGTAGAACAGATTTCTTGCTATCACGAATCTGGGCCTAATTCTCTGTAGGTAACTCAGAAAATTATGCTAATTTACGTGAGTGATCCTCAGATATGTACGCAACTTTCATTCAATTTGAGCATTTTCATCTGAGTAAGTCTGGTGCCTCAATAAAATTCGTCTTTACGAACTGTTCTGTTTTGACAGATTCTGCCTTTTATTTCGCATTGCCTGTTTTGCTATGCTTGATGGATTTTTCTATTCCATTGACTTTCAGTAGCTTTGGGCAATGTCCAGAAGTGTTAATAATGATTTTGTCACCTCTGAACATGTGAATTTTTGATTATGCACTAACCCTCTAATGAGTTTGTTTTAAGTTTGGTGTGGAGGAAGTTTTCAAGGGTAGAGGAGGATGATATACTATGATCAAGAAGAGTGAAAAGTCTAAGCTTGGGGATGCCCCCGTGGTACATCCCTGCATATTTCAAGAAGACTCAAGCATCTAAGCTTGGGGATGCCCAAGGCATCCCCTTCTTCATCGACAACTTATCAGGTCACTTCTCTTGAAACTATATTTTTATTCGGTCACATCTTATGTACTTTACTTGGAGCGTCTGTTTGTTTTTGTTTTTGTTTGAATAAAATATGATCCATCATGCTTGTGTGGGAGAGAGACACGCTCCGCTGGTTCATATGAACACATGTGTTCTTAGCTCATAATGTTCATGGCGAAGGTTGAAACTGCTTCGTTAATTGTTATATGGTTGGAAACGGGAAATGCTACATGTAGTAATTCTAAAATGTCTTGAATAATTTGATTCTTGGCAATTGTTGTGCTCACGTTTAAGCTCTTGCATCATATAATTTGCACCCATTAATGAAGAAATACATAGAGCTTGCTAAAATTTGGTTTGCATAATTGGTCTCTCTAAGGTCTAGATAATTTATAGTAAAGAGTTTTGAACAACAAGGAAGACGGTGTAGAGTCTTATAATGTTTACAATATGTTTTTTATGTGAGTTTTGCTGCACCGGTTCATCCTTGTGTTTGTTTCAAATAACCTTGCTAGCCTAAACCTTGTATCGAGAGGGAATACTTCTCATGCATCCAAAATCCTTGAGCCAACCACTATGCCATTTGTGTCCACCATACCTACCTAGTACATGGTATTTCTCCGCCATTCCAAAGTAAATTGCTTGAGTGCTACCTTTAAAATTTCCATTCTTTACCTTTGCGATATATAGCTCATGGGACAAATAGCCTAAAAACTATTGTGGTATTGAATATGTACTTATGCACTTTATCTCTTATTAAGTTGCTTGTTGTGCGATAACCATGTTCCTGGGGACGCCATCAACTACTCTTTGTTGAATATCATGTGAGTTGCTATGCATGTCCGTCTTGTCCGAAGTAAGGGAGATTTACCACTCATTTAATGGTTAGAGCATGCATAATGTTAGAGAAGAACATTGGGCCGCTAACTAAAGCCATGAATCATGGTGGAAGTTTCGAGTTTTGGACATATATCCTCAATCTCATATGAGAACATTAATTGTTGCTAAATGCTTATGCATTAAAGAGGAGTCCATTATCTTTTGTCTATGTTGTCCCGGTATGGATGTCTAAGTTGAGAATAATCAAAAGCGAGAAATCCAAATGAGAGCTTTCTCCTTAGACCTTTGTACATGCGGCATAGAGGTACCCCTTTGTGACACTTGGTTAAAACATGTGTATTGCGATGATAATCCCGGTAATCCAAGCTAATTAGGACAAGGTGCGGACACTATTAGTATACTATGCATGAGGCTTGCAACTTGTAGGATATAATTTACATGATACATATGCTTTATTACTACCGTTGAAAAAATTGTTTCTTGCTTTCAAAACCAAAGCTCTAGCACAAATATAGCAATCAATGCTTCCCTCTGCGAAGGGCCATTCTTTTACCTTTTATGTTGAGTCAGTTCACCTATCTCTCTCCACCTCAAGAAGCAAACACTTGTGTGAACTGTGCATTGATTCCTACATACTTGCATATTGCACTTGTTATATTACTTTACATTGACAATATCCATGAGATATACATGTTATAAGTTGAAAGCAACCTACAAACTTAATCTTCCTTTGTGTTGCTTCAATACCTTTACTTTGATTTATTGCTTTATGAGTTAACTCTTATGCAAGACTTATTGATGCTTGTCTTGAAAGTACTATTCATGAAAAGTATTTGCTTTATGATTCAGTTGTTTACTCATGTCATTACCATTGTTTTGATCGCTGCATTCATTACATATGCTTACAATAGTATGATCAAGGTTATGATGGCATGTCACTCCAGAAATTATCTTTGTTATCGTTTACCTGCTCGGGACGAGCGAGAACTAAGCTTGGGGATGCTGATACGTCTCCGACGTATCGATAATTTCTTATGTTCCATGCCACATTATTGATGATATCTACATGTTTTATGCATACTTTATGTCATATTTATGCGTTTTCCGAAACTAACCTATCGACGAGATGCCGAAGGGCCGGTTCCGTTTTCTGCTGTTTTTGGTTCAGAAATCCTAGTAAGGAAATATTCTCGGAATTGGACGAAATCAACGCCCAGGGTCCTATTTTTCCACGAAGCTTCCAGAAGTCCGAAGGGGAAACGAAGTGGGGCCACGAGGTGGGGACACAGTAGGGCGGCGTGGCCCAAGCCCTGGCCGCGCCGGCCTAGTGTGTGGCCCCACCAGGACTCCACCGACCTTGCCCTTCCGCCTACTTAAAGTCTCCGTCGCGAAAACCCTATCACGTTCGACGAAACCAGAGAAAACCTTCCAGAGCCACCGCCATCGCGAAGCCAAGATCCGGGGGACAGGAGTCTCGTTCCGGCACGCCGCCGGGACGGGGAAGTGCCCCGGAAGGCTCCTCCATCGACACCACCGCCATCTCCATCAACGCTGCTGTCTCCCATGAGGAGGGAGTAGTTATCCATCGAGGCTCGGGGCTGTACCGGTAGCTATGTGGTTAATCTCTCTCCTATGTGCTTCAATACAATAATCTCATGAGCTGCCTTACATGATTGAGATTCATATGATGATGCTTGTAATCTAGATGTCATTGTGCTAGTCAAGTGGATTTTACTTATGTGATCTCCGGAGACTCCTTGTCCCACGTGTGTAAAGGTGATAGTGTGTGCACCGTGTGGGTCTCTTAGACTATATTTCACGAATACTTATTCACTCGTTATGAATGGCATAGTGAAGTGCTTATTTATATCTCTTTATGATTGCAATGTGTTTTGTATCATAATTTATCCGTGTGCTACTCTAGTGATGTTATTAAAGTAGTTTATTCCTCGTGCACGGTGTAATGGTGACGAGTGTGTGCATCGTGTAGTACTTGGCGTAGGCTATGATTGTGATCTCTTGTAGATTATGAAGTTAACTATTGCTATGATGGTATTGATGTGATCTATGCCTCCTTTCGTAGCGTGAAGGTGACGAGTGTGCATGCTATGTTAGTACTTGGTTTGGTTATGTTGATCTGTCATGCACTCTAAGGTTATTTAAACATGAACATTGAATATTGTGGAGCTTGTTAACTCCGGCATTGAGGGTTCGTGTAATCCTACACGCTTAGTGGTGTTCATCATCCAACAAGAGAGTGTAGAGTCTAGCATCTATCTATTTATTATGTTATGTGATCAATGTTGAGAGTGTCCACTAGTGAAAGTATGATCCCTAGGCCTTGTTCCTAAATATCGCTATCGCTGCTTGTTTACTTGTTTTATCGCATCTTTACTTCTGCAATATTACCACCATCAACCACACACCAGTCCTGGACAGCAAAGCACTTTTACGGTGCCGTTGCTACTGCTCGCATTTATTCATACCACCTGTATTTCACTATCTCTTCGCCGAACTAGTGCACCTATTAGGTGTGTTGGGGACACAAGAGACTTCTTGCTTTGTGGTTGCGGGGTTGCATGAGATGGATATCTTTGACCTCTTCCTCCTCGAGTTCGATAAACCTTGGGTGATCCACTTAAGGGAAACTTGCTGCTGTTCTACAAACCTCTGCTCTTGGAGGCCCAACACTGTCTACAAGAATAGAAGCACCCGTAGACATCAGGCACCATTGTTGTCATAATAGATAACCATTGGGTACAATGCACTTGGAAACACACTTAGTTCAGATATGAACTCCTTCATCCAAACCACTTATGTCGCTGCTTCCGAAGCAGCAACATATTCCGCCTCTATTGATGATCTTGCTACCACGGGTTGCTTGGAACCCCTCCAGCTCACAGCTCCTCCATTCATTAAAAATATGTACCTGGATTGTGACTTAAATTCATCCGGATCAGTGTCGAAGATAGCGTAGACGTAACATTTTGCGAGGATCTCTTCTTCACCTCCATATATGAGAAACATATTTTTAGTCCTTCTTAAGTACTTAAGGATAATCTTGACCACTGTCCAGTGTAACAAACCTAGATCTGATTGGTACCTGCTAATCAAACTAATAGCATGTTCCACATGAGGTCTTCTATACATCATATCATACATGATAGAGCCTATGGCTGAAGCATAGGGAATCTCCCACAACATAGCATTCATTGCTTCTAAACTTCTTTAGAATCTTGTCAAGGTATGTACTTTGTGATAGCCCAATCAAGCGTCTCGATCTATCTCTATAGATTTTGATGCTATAATATACGCTTCTTCACCAAGATCCTTCATTGAAAACTTACTATTTAAGTAATATTTCATGCTTTTTAAAAGTTCTATATCATTTCGAATCAATAATATGTCACTGAAATATAATATAAGAAACGCTACAGAGCTCGCACTTACTTTCTTGTAAATACAAGCTTATCCATAAGTGTGGACAAATCCAAACCATTTGATCACCTCATCAAAGCAGAGATTCCAACTTCGGGACGCTTGCTTCAGTCCATAAATGGATCGATGCAGTTTGTATACCTTGTCACCATCCTTAGGATCGAAAAAACCCTTGGGTTGCACCATGTACAAATCTTCATCAATGTTTCCACTAAGGAACACGGTTTTGACATCCATCTGCCAGATTTCATAATAAAAAATGCGGCAAATGCTAACATAATCCTAATAGACTTTAGCATCGCTACGGGTGAGAAAGTATCATTGTAGTCAACTCCTTGAATTCGTCGAAAACCCTTTGCGACAAGTCGAGCTTTATAGACTGTCAAATTTACATTAGTGTATGTTTTCTGGTTGAAGATCCATTTATTCTCAACGGCCTTACAGTTATTGGGAAGGTCAACCAAAGTGCATACTTGGTTTTCGTACATGGATCCCATCATAGTTTTCATGGCTTCAAGCCATTTATCAGAATCTGGGCTCATCATCGCTTCATCATATGTCGCTGATAACCCCCAAGTGCAGGGGATCACCGTAGTACAATTCGATAAGTATTTGAGTGTCGAACCAACGAGGAGTTGAAGATAAACTATCTGTTCTCTAAATCCCAATAACTCACTTATATGGCCTTCTATGAAAAGCTAGGATCTACAATGTGTGTATATGTGAAGAGGTTTCTACTATAAAGCTATAAATGCTGAAATAAAATGCAAGAAGTAAAATTAATGCAAGATAAAGTGATATGAAGTGGAGTAAGAGGCTGGCAAATTGATATTTCATTTGTGTGGTTGTCACAATTAGTGAATCTTAGTATAGTATTTTTGGAGTTTCTTCTAGAGAGGAGCCATAGATAGGTGCATCCATTAATATGAGCAATAGTGATTGATCCCAATGCCAGTTAAGAGCAAACAAGGAAATTATTATGACATAAAGTCCAACCACCGATGTAAGTTTAAAGGTCGCCATAGTTATACCCCCTCCCCCCGGTTGATTAACCATGAATAAATATAAGATGAATCTAAGAATTGGGACATGGTTTCTATCAAGCTCCAGCTATCCCTCCTCCTATCATCATGCAACGGTGAACACTCATGCATTCCCCAACATATGTGTGCACTCATATATCATTACAAGAGATCATCATAGAAGATAACAAATACTTATATGCAACCATCAACAAATTATCTCACAATTGCCAAGAACAAGTCACTAATCAAACAATGACATAGAGGTACAATACATCATGGGAAAAAGATAGGTTGCCTCACACATCATGTTTGCCAAGAGATTACAAGCGTTAGATGAAGATGGTGCAGAGAGTGTTTATGAAGATGATGATGACCACGCCGGAGGGGGTGGAGTCCACCGGAGGCGGTTTTGGCAACGTTTCCCCCTCCAATCTCTGTTGGCGGCGGCCTGCTGACTCTCTATTTATGTGTTTTTGATCTCCACCGCCGTAGTGTTGAAGAAATCCTGGGGGGGGGGTCATATATATTGTTTTTTTTAGGTCAAACGAAATATGTGGGCGAAATATTGAGGCGAATAAGATGGTCGAGGGGGGAAAGACCCCAGGTGGCGCGCCCATAGGGGGAGGGCGCGTCACTGGGCCTCTTTCCCATCCCATTGATTACCTGGTGTCCCACTTCATTTCAGTTTGTTTGTCTCGAAAATTCCAAAGTGTGGTCCCTAACCTTGCCCTTTTTCGATTCCCGTAGCTCATGGAAAGTCACAAATACTAACAGAAGGGGTTTTCTGCTAGATAGAGTTACAATAAGAGGATAGGGGATTATTTATAGAATCCCAGAAAATAATATAAAACATGTAAATATCATTATATAAGATGCAAATATGTGGGAATATGTGTCAATAAACTACAAAGTTAATGTATATGAATTTTACGTGCATCAACATCCCCAAGCTTAACCTATGCTCGTCCTCGAGCATGAAGGTGATAAAGCTAACATGGACTTTGGAGTTTGTTGCATTGCTTCTATGTTATCATGCAGAGTCTTACAAGGTTTAGTAATTAAAGAATAACAATAAGTAAATGAACTATAAAGTGATATCTCTTACATTCTACAAAGCATGCATAATAATAAGTGGCATTGTAAGCAAATCAATGAGAAATATTATGAACCATAAAGCATGGTTGGATAATCATATAGATATTTTTCGGGAGACTCTTTTTCTTTTTCTTTGGATACTTGTGACTCTTTTTGACTCTTGAATAACATAAAGTAAGTAGGCAATACATGTTCGAGTCCTCCAACAAATTAAAAAGGTAAAAGAGAGCATAAAGTAAGGTTTTGAGCTATGTAGTTCATGTAAACGGTAATAATAAGGATGGGGCTACACATATCTCTTTGTTACTTTGTTTTAGAGATACTCATGATTCATGTGTTTGACATCTTATAAGTAAGTGCCTCATGCCCTTAGCTACTAACAACTCATACCTCGTGCTACTCAAAGGACCTGCGGAGATTATGAGTTTCAACTTATATAGGCCATCCATACTGGGACAACAAGGACAACATTCTTGTGAGCATCCTCTCTAAAATCTCTTTCTCACTTTTTTCTCTTTCTTTTTTTGTCTTTCTTTTTCCACTCTCTTTATTGTTTCTTTCTCTCTTTATTTTCTCTCTTCCTATTGAGGATGCTCGTGCGGAAACTTTCACCATGATTAGGCATGGCTACGGTTAGTGCCCCAATGCACTTCTCTAACATATATGCATACTCTAGTCTTTAGTTTGATAATCCCCTTTATTTCACAAGAGAAAACTATCAAGCAACCAAAAAACATGATGATCAACTCAAAGATAAGTTCAATGTTGAAATGTGTTTTCCATGTCAGCATGGTCCCGACCTAGCTCATTACTCATAAATTTTCAAGCCCATAACTTACATAGTGGTGTTTTTCCTTCCATACCTTACTTTCCCATGAGCTTTAAAATACACAAAAAGGATATTTTGAAGCAACTAGAGGCATAACACACATATTATACTTGTAATAGAAAGTCCTATGTAGGTAGGTATGATTGTAGTGGGTTTGAGTTGATTTGGATACAAGTCTAAGCTTGTGTGAGACTTCATCTTTTGGCTAGCAAGAGGTCTAAAATCATGCAATAGTGTTCATAGTGCTATTCATTTATTCTCAAAAAATGATACTTAATGGTAAACATCTATGTATACTAGTAAGAAGCAGGACTAAATAAAGCATTTAGCAAATCACCATTCAATAAAGCATTTCAAACTAGTGATATCATGCATAACTTGACTTTCAACATTTTAGGCATTCCTCTTTTTCTTTTCAAAACATGCAACATATTTTCATAGAAGAATATGAGAGTTTATTTTAGTAGATCTTTGATATGCATGTAAGGTACTTAATATTATGGTCTCATTTATTTAAAATCAAAATTAGAGACAAAAATAAAAGACGCTCTAAGTTTTTTTCCGATAACTCTATGTTGCTTAGAAAACAAAGTTTAGACGTGTGTAAACCGAGAGTTTTAATATGAGTTCAGTGGGGTGTCTTGGTTATTGTGACGCCCGAAAACCGTTACCATGAGGATTCCAGCGATTCCGCCGAAATCCGCACGATATCGATTCAGAGACGCTCTCCGACACGACGTGCTCGACGGAACAGAGGAGCGCGACGGGAGTCAAACGTGGGCGAAAGAAGAGAGTGGCGACGGAAGACAGGGAACTAGCCTAGGGTTGCAGCTTCCAGGCTATGTGGGGAATTTATATGGAGTAGGGAGCAAGGTTGGCCGTCCCATCCGAGCCATGGCGACGTGGCACCGCTGTGATGTTTGCCGTACATGTTGAAGACAAGCATGTGGAAGGGAGATAGTTATGGGCATGCAAGGGAACTCTTTGCTGAAAAGAAGAGGCTTGGGAAAAGAATTGGACTTGTTCGGAAGTGGAGCTAGGTGGGCCGACTGGATTGTTGAACTTTCTTCTCTTCTTTCTCGTTTCGAATATCTCTTGATCTTTCCTCTCTTCACAGATTCTTCAAATTAAGAAAAGAGAAGAGGGAACACGTTTTTGGGAGAGAAGGAGTTTAAAACATGTGGAGAAATTTTAGAAACCGTAGCAAGAATGAAAAAAATAAGTTTTGTAAAAATAAAACGTTATTACTATTATTTTGGGTTTATTTTGAAGTAAGAAAGAGAGGGATGGTTTAATAACACCATACAAGAAAAATAAAATATAACTTACGAAAAATAAATTTTATTTGGTCAAAAACATGTAGACGACATATGCATGATGATGACGTCAGAACGACGTGGAAAAAGAAGCAACGAAGAAAAACTATTTAGGGTTTTTCTGGGTCGTTACGATCGACACCACTAACAAGGGATCACGCCCCGAGATCCCACGCCAAGGTACGGGGAAGGGAGGGGAACTATTGGATCTTCTGGCGGCGTGTCGATCTCCTCGACACCACTATCAAAAATTCTTGCTCCATGTTGATTGGCGACACCACCAACAAGAAGTCGTTGTTCTATCGTTGACGATGTAGTTGCGGCAGACTTCCTCGAAGATCGAACCTACTAGGTTAAGGCAAAGATCGTCCAACCCACGTGGAAACCTATGACTCGAAAAACTCAGATAAGAGAGAATACTCAAAACTCGCAAAGATAAGAGGAGAAAGAATAGAGCTAAGGAGAAAAATGCAGGGCTACTCAGATCTATCCAACGAATTTTAGAAAAATAGTTTGGACTTTCTAAACTCAACGATCGTTGGCAAGGTTATCCTACATGCAACTGGGCCATGGGCTATCGACAACCTGAAGCTCTGATACCACTTTTATGACGGCCCAAAACCGGTACTATGCGGATCCAAGCGTTCCCGCCGAAATCCGCACAATATCGATTTTAGGAGACGCACTCCGGCACGACATGCGCGACGGAACATAGGAGCGCAACGGGAGTCAGACGTGGGAGAAATAAGAGAGTGGCGGCTCAAGATAGGGAGCTAGCCTAGGGTTGCAGCTTCTAGGCTAGGTGGGGGATTTATATGGAGTAGGGAGCAAGGTCAGCCGTCCCATCCGAGCCATGGCGATGTGGCACCGCTCTGATGTCTGCTGCACATGTTGAAGACAAGCATGTCGAAGGGAGATAGAGATGGGCCAGGGAACTCTTTGGTGAAAAGAAGAGGCCTAGGAAAAGAATTGGACTTGTTCGGAAGTGGAGCTAGGTGGGGCGATTGGACTGTTGAACTTTCTTCTCTTCTTTGTCGTTTCAAATATCTCTTGATCCTTCACAGATTCTTCAAAGAAAGAAAAGAGAAGAGGGAACTCGTTTTTGGGAGAGGAGGAGTTTAAACATGTGGAGAACTTTTAGAAACCGTAGCAAGGATGAAAAAATAAGTTTTGTAAAAATAAAACATTATTACTATTATTTTGGGTTTATTTTGAAGTAAGAAAGAGAGGGATGGTTTAATAGCACCATACAAGAAAAATAAAATATAACTTACAAAAATAAATTTTATTTGGTCAAAAGCATGTAGATGACATATGCATGATGATGACGTCAGAATGATGCGGAAAAACAAGCAACAAAGAAAAACTATTATTAGGGTTTTTCTGGGTCGTTACAGGTATCCCCAATCTTATGGTCTTCACTATTCTTGGATAGCTTTGGTGTGGTGTTCCTCTATTTCCTGTGAAAAACTTCAACACAAAATTTTCTCCTATTCTTTTCTATGGGGTGACATTAGTGTGCAAGAATAATATGCTTGCTGCCATTTTATTCAACGATAAAGTAATTCCTTTATGTACCAGATATCACATAAATCTGAACACATTCTTATCAAATCAAAAGATTCAAAAAAATCATTTTAAAACCCAAAAGAATGGTGCAAACATTAAGAGGCAGAATCTGTCAAAAAATATAGCAGCGGCAAAACAAAAAAAAAATCGACCACTTAGACATGTTAGAGAATGAATTTTTACATATAGAGAATGAATTTTTTTATATACTCTGAATTTATAAAGATTTTAGGAGTTCCCAAAAAATAAGAAAAATCATGCACTAAAAAATGCAGTGCAAAAATCAGCAACTCCATTTTGTTTCACAACTTTAAAACATCAAAATGGGTAAAACTTGGTACCTTATTTTGAAATGAAAACTTAGACTCAAACCACTATTTTAATAGAGAATAAAAGTTTAAAGGCAAAGAAGAAGCAAAGAAGAACCAAAGAAGAACCAAAGAAAAAAAATAAAGAAACATAAAATCTTTTTGTTGTTTTTGTTTTGTTCAAAGGCAAAGAAAAACCAAAGAAAAAAAAATAAAGAAACATAAAATCTTTTTGGTATTTTAGTTTTATAAAGAAGAGGCAAAAATCAAAATCAAAATAAAACAGAAGGCACGGCAACAGGAGCGCGCGAGCCGCGGGCGAGGGAAAGTTGACCGTCCAGAAGAACCGACGGATCAAGAACGGCGCTGGCGTCAAGGCCGGGGAGAAGAAGACCCGTCCATTCACGAAGGGCGACGCGCTGAAGTGCTGGTTCAAGGTCAAGGAGGGAGCCATCGACGCCCGCGACTGGGAGAAGGTGCTGCGCAAGACCTTCTTGTCGCCGAAGGCGACCAGCCAAGAATCTGCCGCTGAGCTATGTCAAGACAAACAAGAAGAGCTGCCGGCGCATCCTCCAGCAACCGTGACCACGCCATGTCGCCATCGCTGAAAAGACGAGCATCGGTTGCCGCGGATCAGCATTGCCGCAAGCGTCACGCGCTTCCGTGCCTTACCCTCCGGTGGTGCAGCAGCAGCAAGATTACTCTGCAGTGTTGGTGCCACCGCTGGCTTTCTTGCCGGCCGTGTTCGCGGATGCCCCTGCCGCTGCGGAAGCTGACGACGACATTGGCCGGTTCAGATGCGCCTTGGAAGAGCTTCTTGATTGTTGTGGGGCACGAGAGGAGGAACCAACTCAGCCTGCGCTGGACGAGATCGTCGGCGGGCCAGCAGGAGATCTGCAGGACGTCTGGGATGATAGACCAGGAGCCTTCCATTGCGGCAGAAGAGGAAAAATGTTCCTGGGCGCTCCTGCGGAGGTACAAGCAGCGGCCGATCTTCAGGCTGGACCAGCTGGATAGGTACAAGGAATTTATTTCCTACACACGTTGAACCTAGAGGGCTGTAATTCCGATGCTGGAATTTTTGACACCAAGTTCGTTTTCGATTACACAGCGCTGTACTAGATATCCAGCAATAAAATTATTTGTATCGACTGGTCATCAATCTGCAAAGTACCTGCATGTGTCCATTCAATTTGCTTCAATTAGTCACGCAGCTACCACCACTGTTCTTGGTGCTGGCATTTCTGAAATTTTGCGAGTTTGCAACTGCTACTGTAGTCCGCGAGTTCCATTGCGGATCAGTTCCTGTTTTCCTGGTTCAAACTCGAAAGAGTAATAATTCTCATTCGGTAACTCCTAAGCATACATGATGCCAGTTCTGGTTTTGAACAATTGCAGGTATGTTCTTACGTATGCAAGTCGGAATCATTTCAGAGATGAGTGATCTTTTAACTGAACGAGCAGATAAATATCTTACAGGAAACATTTGTTCTCGGGCAGATTACGAGGCAGAAAGCCAATTGCAAGATCTCGGTAAACTGCAACATTTAACCACAAACAATACTCCTGAGTACATAGTTTTACTTCTGCTCTCTAGTGGGCAGCGCGAAGCGGCAGAGCGGGCAGGCGTGGCTAACCCTGAGCCAGGCAAAGATGCAATCCTCGTGGAAGGAATGTGAGCACGGCATCATCCTGAGCTTGGCGGCGCTGTTCGCGTCGAGAGCCTCCAGACAAACCGAGCACTGCCCCTCGCCGACGGCCGTCTCCCGCAGATCCGCGACGGCCTTGTCCGATGCCGGAACAGCGCTGAACCCATGCTGGTGCATGAGCGACGTATCCTCCCACGCTCCATCCTCATGAGCGTCAGGGAGGAGCTCCCAGGGTTCCCTTCGCCGCTGCATATCATAAAAGGCGTATCTTCCGTTCCTGATGTCCGTCAGCAACAGCTCTCGTATGGTCGCCTGAGCTTCCTCGAGCGGCATCGGATCAAGTATGTACCCGATCCGAGTCCCGTTGGCGAGCAGCACCCGGTACGCAAGGTCGCCGTCTTCGTCGAGATACGCTTCTATAGGACAATCGATCAGACGTCCTCCGAATATTCTGGCTGATTCCATCTGCACTTGTGCCTGGCTGTGCTGCTCCCGGACGGGTGGATCAGGGAAGAAGGAGACGAGACGGGGGTCCGTCGTCGGGAGAGAAGCGGATGAAGTAACACACGGCCGGGTGGATTGAGGTATCGTACCCAGTGTGATTGTACCTAAGAGATGCAGACATCATATTTATTATGGTGGGAACGAATACGTGTCCAAATCGGACTAGTAATTCCACTGGTGTCCAAATCGGACTAGTAATTCCACTGGTGTCCAAATCGGACTAGTAATTCCACTGGCATCCGGTGCGAGCTACCGGCCCTTGATTAATGTTGGCCTCCTTGATGGATCGAAGGGCCAGAGGCCGAACTTTTTATTACTCCCGTAGAAGAAAAGAGAGCAGCGTACAAGGCATACGCATGGTACAGAAGGGTTACAAAAAGGACCCTATGGGGCGTGCTGACCGTCGGTCGCCCGACGTGGAGCGAAAAATCGGTCGCACACCCGCCGTTGGATGTGACGCGCTCGTCTGTCCGATCACGTCATGCAGAGATGTCGCTTTCAGCTGCAGAAAACGTCGCTTTCAGTGTTGCTCCCGTGTTGTCGCGAAGCCTCCATGTGCCGCTGAGCATGCGCTCTGACTTTGTCCAAAGACAGTACACTGTGAAGCCTAGTTCTAGGTGCCAAGTGATTGCATGCCTCGCACAGTACTAGCTGCTGCTAGCTAGTTTGACTGGTGCATGCGCTGCCTAAAGAAAGAACATTGCTATTGTCACACTAACATGCTACACTACACAAGATATCATATAAGGAAAAAATTAAATTAAAATTACTCTTGTGATTTTTTCGGAAGATGTTAAAGTTGTAAATTTCCTACATCACTATCAATAGACCGAGATTGGGTGTTTACAACAAAAGTGTTATTTACAACAATAAATTTCCACCATGTGCTATCATTGGGTGTTTACAACAAAAGTAGTCCAACAAAACAGGATATTTACAACAATACTCAATGATGATTTTAACAAAAAGCAACAGTTTTAACACTAATAATTTTATGTGCCAAAAACATCTTTACAATAAATCACAAATATATTTACAATAATAAATTAACACTAACACCTACATTTTTTTATATGGGTGTTCATAAAAGTTTCCATGCCAAAAAAATGTAGGTGTTAGTGTTTACAATATGGGTGTTCAAAACAGGATATTTACAACAAATTGACAATATATTTACAACATTAATTAACCACACAAAAAACTAATTTTGGCGTTTACTACAATAGCCAGCAACAATTTGAACAAAAAACAACATTTCTCATTTTAAAAATATATTTACAACAAATCGACTATGTATATACAACATTAATTAACAACAAAAACAACAACTTATTTTGGTGTTTTACAACAATAACCAGTAGTAATTTTAACAAAACAACAACTATTCCCATGCCAAAAATATATTTACAACAAATCAACAAGTATATTTACAAAAATCTCAACTAGTTTAATAAAAATTATAGGGGATCACAACAAAATCACATACTTGTGACAAACGTCCCGGTAAACATTACAACATCTCATGTGTGCTTTAGCTACAAAACTTGTACGCCTTTGTTATAAAAAATTACTATCTATACAACATCGAGAACATCACAGGGAAAAATTTATCCATAGCGGACTAGATTCCAGAAATACTGCGTCGCCAGCCACGGATCTGATGCACATGCTAGCGGGATGAGAAGCAACGCTGCAGCAACCAGAAATACAACAGCGTGCTATCTTTAAAGAGAAACGTGCATGCATTCTACATTTTTAGGAGTAGTTAATAGCAGATGTTAGCTAACACTCGCGCATCCATAAAAAAACGAGCAGAAGGTGGCCCAACATTAGCTAACTCCGGATGCACATGGGCTGCTGGGCTTGGCCAAGAAATAACGAGCGGATTGTGGTCCAGACGGGAGCGCACGCGCGAGCAAGCCACGACCGATCGCCTGCACATCATCGGTCGGCCGATACAGAGCGTTTTCCTATCAGGAGCTAGGGAAATACACCACCGGCACCACATCTACCACTATATGGTAGGGCACTCACTCCACTGGCTCCACATGAAACAAAGCTGCCACTACAAAGAAATTATACAGCCGGCTGCCCTCCAAGCATGGAGGTCTTCAATTATGAGCTCAAAAACACGATTCACCGGACTATATTCCTGCTGGAAAATTCTCGCGTTACGTTCTTTCCACAAGTCTCCAGTGGACAAGAACGGTAAAAGTATCAAAATCGCGGCGAACTTTCTTTGGAGCCAACTTCCTAGCCGTCGGCCACCACTCTTCCGTACTCCGGAATCTTATTCCGGGGATCGGGAAATCAGCATTGGCCCAGCTTGCGGAGGCGGAGCCAAACCCGGAGAGTGTAGCGGCAATGTACAAAAAGGTGAGTGCAATCTTCATTTGCGGATGAGCGAGAGGGAGCAAACTGCAGAGTGAGGCCAGCCTCTCCTTTCGAGATTATTCTGCAGTGAGGCACCTTCCGTGGACTGCTAACCACATGAAGAATTTGCATTTCATCGGTGCTTTTGACTTCCAAATTGGTTTGGCACAAGCAAAGTTATGATCGGCCATGAAATAGAGCTGGTAAGCTGTCTTGACAGAGAACGAACCGTCAGCAGTACAACGCCAAACCGCTTTGTCCATCTGGTTCACGGATAGCTCAATCTCAGCCACCATGTCCCAAAGCTTTAGGTACTCCGCAAGAGCTTGAGTTGAGAGCCCACCTTGAACATCTCTAACCCACCTGTTGTTGTATAGAGCAGTTGCAATTGTGATGCCAGAGTTGCGGACGAAGGAGAATAAGATCGGCGTAACCTCATGCACAGCCCGCCCTCCTGGCAGCCACTTATCGATCCAGAACTTTGCGCGTTTACCGTCCCCAAGTTTAATGTAGGCACCTGCTTTAAAGAGGTCCAGAGCATCTTGATCATCATTAACAGGAATGAGAGCCCACGGCCGCTCCTCTGTAGCCCACCTCAGCCAAGGCCAACGACAACGAAGGGCAGCACCAAAAAGTCTAAGATTTAGGATGCCGAGACCTCCAAGCGTGAGTTGGGCGACAAACCCCGGACCATGGGAGAAGGCAAGTGGCCGCCGTTTATGTCTTCCTCACCTTTCCAAACAAAACCTCGACACCGTCTCGTTAATAATATCAAGGGCCCATTGAGGAATAGGAAGAACCGAGAGAAGATGTATGGGCAAAGCCATGAGCACCGAACGGGTGAGGGTCAATCTGCCACCGAGTGTAAAGAAATTTTGGTTTCCAGTCTTTAAGTTTCCTAGAATATTTGTCAATCAAGGGCCATATATCTCGCTTCTGCGAAGACGACCGCGTGGTAAGGGGAAGGCCCAGGTAAGTGATTGGGAAGTCCTTGCGGATGCAGTTGAAATGATTGGCCACAGTCAAAGCAAGGTCATCCTCACAATGGATGCACGTAACAGAGCTTTTCTGCAGATTGACACCTAAACCCGAAGCGCTAGCAAAGAGGTTGAGGACAGCTCCAATGACATCCAAATCAGCAGGCCTTGGACTAAAGAACAAAACCGCGTCGTCAGCATAAATGGATGCTCTAGGAATGTCATGGTGTAGACCTAGATCTGTTAGCATTGCGTTCTCGGAGGCCCACCTGCAGAATTGCGTTCAGTGAATCCATAGCCAGAATAAAAAGTGCCGGAGAGAGGGGGTCACCTTGGCGAACACCACGGGCAAGATGGATGGGACGACCTCGTTCGCCATTGATTATAATCCTCGTGTGAGCAGAGGCCAGAATTCCACATATCCACATGCACCAACGTTCACTGAAGCCTCTTCGTCTTAAAATTTCGATCAGGAACTCCCATGATAAGGTATCAAACGCCTTTGAGATATCGATTTTCATCAGAACTGCCGGCTTCTTTTTTTGGTGGAGGAATTTTGATGCATTGGCAACCAACTTGTAGTTCTCGTGGATACTGCGAGTTTGAACAAAAGCGCTTTGGGCTTTTGATATCAGCGAGGGAGCAAGGGGGCAAGCCGCGATGCGAGGAGCTTGGTGAAAATCTTGGAGAAACCGTGAATGAGACCGATTGGGCGAAACTCCTTTATGTCTAGTGGATTTTCTTTCTTTGGGAGCAAGGTGAGGATCGAGCCATTGAGCTTACTGAATGTGCGAAATCTGCCCTTATGCAACTCGTCCAAGGCAGCTAGCATGTCATCCGCGATCATGTCCCGAGAAAGTTTGAAAAACAGGCCGGAGAAGCCGTCCGGGCCCGGGGCACGGTCGGAGGGCATCTCCATAATGATCTTCCTCACTTCTTCACGGGAGAATGGAGCCTCAAGATCTCTAGCTTGCCGAGCAGAGAGAGAACTGATTGGAATCATGTCAAGGTTCAGAATCTTCTGCCTAGACGGAGCTGTACCGAATACTTCTGAGAAATAACCCTCTGCAAGCTCCAGCTTATCTTCCACCGAAGTTGCAGCCCTGTCATCATGCTTGAGGACGGGGATGAGGTGTTTGCGCCGTCTGGCATTCGCCTTCATGTGGAAATATTTAGAGTTTGCATCCCCCTCTTGAATGTCGCGGACACGAGCTCGCTGGCGTAGCCTGGTTCTTTCCAGAGAGGCCAAAGCCAGACATTTACCCTTAAGAAAGGCACGCAGCTTTCTCTCGCCTTCCGAAAGAGGTCGAAATTCCTGTGCCTCATCAAAGCGCAAGATAACTTCGTTTGCGATCCGGAACAAGCAGAGCGAACCGACTTTGTTTCCTTTGCCCCCAACTCCTCAAAGCCTTAGCGGTAGCCGAGAGTTTAGCGTCCACTACTAGAAAGGGATTGCTTGTGCTCACCGGTTTGGACCAAGCCTCCTGAACCACTTCTATGAAACCCGGGAGTTTAGCCCAGAAATTTTCAAACCTGAACCGAAAGGACTCGGGTCCGGCAGCAGAACATGTCACCAGCAAGGGGCAATGGTCCGAGATGTTAGTGCTGAGTGCCGAGAGATCACCGATGGGGTACAAATCCTCCCATTGCGGGTTGAACAAAACTCGGTCAAGCCTTGCAAGGATCGGTTCTTGTTGTCCATTACTCCGTGCATATCTTCGTCCAGGGAGCGGCATGTCCCGTAAGGCCATGGAATTAATGGTGTGGCGAAATTTATTCATCAACCTCCTGTTCACCCGGCCATTGCTTTTTTCTCGATGGATCATAAACCAGATTGAAATCTCCATTAATCATCCACGGGAGTTGCATTGAGGCGCCAATATTAGCCAGCTCCAACATAAATCTCTCCTTCTCAAGTGCGTCTTGGGGTCCGTAGACAGAGGTCACTGCACATGTTTTTGCATCCTTCAGAGAATACACTTCTGCCGTGATCGAAAATTCTCCTTTGTGCTTCGTGGTGACACGGAGAAGGTCGGAACGCCAAGCCAGGATGATACCACCGCGTGTCCCGTCAGCCGGTATATAGTCAAAACCATCATACTGAGACCCAAAAGTTTGTTTAATGATCACCAAATCAACCTCTTGCAGCTTTGATTCTTGGACACAAATAAGCGAAAACTTAAAAGAGTTAAGGAAAAGACAGATTGAGTTCCTCCTCGCAAGGTTATTTAGCCCCCTCAGGTTCCATATAGCAATGCATAAATCTAAATCCATGAAAAACAGGGATAGTTACTCATATAAAACCGGTTTCAGGAACACGGTTCAACTTCATCCGGGAGAGTGAAGGCTTGGAAACCGGTGTATGCTGGCTCATCAAAGTCCACCTCCTCCGGTGCAAAGAGGCTCGCGATCGCGCGGAGGTGCTGAGGTGCGAGAGGCTTGGTGAAGAGGCGCAGATACTCATCGACAGCTTCCTGGGACACCACTTCGTCCTCTTCAGCATAGCCCAGGCGTCGTGCAAGGACAGTCTGAGCCCGGCTATACGGTCCTCTGTTTTTGCCATCATCCTTCTTTCGCAACCGTTCACTACGCCTCGGGGTGAAATTTGCAGGAATGCTATTCTTCTTCTTGGTTCGAGCTGAGACCGCTGGGCGAGGCCCCAGGATGGAGGGCGCCGGTGTGTTTCCCAATGTGCCGACGAGTGTGTCTGCCGCTGTACGTGGACCTTGGATCTGCGTTGAGGGTTGCAGGCTGTTAGAGGTCGTGTCCGCGGAGGCTCCAATCCGTGGTCCAGTTGTTCCCCGTTGTTTGTCCGTTGACCCCTTCTTCAACGATTCTTGACCAGGCGAGTGACCTTGTGGCTGTGAGCATCGCGCCTGACTCCCTTGACCAGGCGAACACGTTTGAGGCTGTGATCGTCTCTCCCGGTTGTCGCTCTGAAGAGCCGAGGATCTTGGCGTTGATGGCGACGAGGGTCGACTTGGAGAGCAGCCGGTTGGCGACGGCGAGCGGAACACCAGGGGGCAGGGCCTGAGCGGGGATATGTCTGGCGTCGTAGCCCAAGCTAAGGAGCCGGCGAGTGTTGAAGGAGCTGAGGCCGGCAACTTCCGGTTGAACCAGGGTGATGGCGTCACCAGACCTCGGGCAGCAGAGCCTGCAACTGTTGATGGTTCCGAGCCAGACCACGGCGCAACAGGCGGGGAGCCTGGCCTTCGCATGCAGACCTGCTGGGTGCTGGAAGTCGCCGAACGGGGCGCTGGCAAGTTGAGTGTACTTGGCCGGTGCTGGTTGTTGTATTGGATGGAGGGCAGGGGAGGCGGCATACCACCTGCGGGCATGAGGAGGCCACGTGAGCGATTCAGGCCCCATCCTCCGCTTGAGCGTTGTCTGCCCCAGCCACCGCCGATGCCGTCCGTTCCAGGGCTGGCGAAGGCATGGCCGCCACCACGATTCGGGCCTCGACCAGTGCCATCCACACGTCCACCCCAACAAGGATAGATATGCTTCCGTGTGGTGTCTTCGTCTTCATCGATGAACTCTGGTGGGAGATCCGTGCAGAGAGGGCTCCTGTCCACAACCTCTAGCACGTGGATGACCAAAGGATGGACCAGTGTGCGCCTCCTTCCTTCCATTAGCTCGATGAGCTGAATCGATACGAGCCCAAAAAGCGCACGCTTAAACTTGATGGATCCGCTTGCTTTGTTGGTTCGGGAAACGAAAAGAAGTCGCTACATTGGAGCGACAGAGGCCCTTTGTCTCTGTGTTTGATGCAATTATTGAACATTTAAATATAAGAGAAATTGCTCATTCGGGGAGACAATATACGTGGGCGAGTCGTCGAGATGAGCCTACTTATGAGAAGTTAGATAGAGTTCTAAGATCCATCTTTTGGGAACAAAAATTTCCTTTAGTGACTATTTGTGCATTAACAAGGGCGGAGTCTGATCATACACCGATTGTTATTGACTCAGGGGTTAAAGCACACAAAAATTCTCCTTTGAGCTTCATTGGTTGAAACAGAAAAGTTTTTTTGAGATGATAGAGAAAGAGTGGAATTCGGTAATAGCTGGAGTTAATCCCATAGATGTTTGGTTAAACAAATTAAGGCATATTAGAAAGTTCCTCAAAGGCTGGGCAAAAAATCAAAGTGGGATATATAAAAAGGAGAAAGAGAGATTATTAGCCATTATAGATCATTTTAATATAAAGGCGGAAACAAACCTGTGGTGACCCGGCATACCACTGCATGGTGTAGTATGCAAGTCTGATATAACACCAATGAAACACCGTTCCACTAGTATTATATCGCTCAGAGTGGTACAACAGAAACATATGCGGGTCCAAGGCATGTCTATAGAATTACAACATTGACTCCATTACATAAAATCATCACAGACCTCCTACTTTACAATGAGGTAAAACCGCAAATAAACTCCAGTAAGAACGACTCGTAGTCTAGTCCTATCACGAACTCTATTTGCAGAGTATTTAACTACCTACAGAGGCTAAGAATAGATTCTAGCTAAGTAGGAGCTAAGTTTAGGATGCTAGTTCCCTTCTATGGCTAAACTAGGTTTTATCCTTGTTGGATGTGGTATCTGACTCCTCTGACAGGGTCCTGTCTCTGGAAGTAGTTGTTGACTCCTCGGCCTTCGAGTTGCACTGTAGATCCTCCTTCGATGCCCCCATATCTAAGCAGGGGATTTAAGAGTGGGATGATTACGAGCGTACTCAACAAGTTCATTATAGGAAAGAGGTGTTTAATGCACTAGCTACAGCATTAGACCAGAAAGTCTAATACCAATGCAAGTTTTCATAACCATTTCTTCAAAAGGTTGATTTTATTCAGAAGAACTATGTCCGTCAGCCTTCACCGGTTTATTAGAACTTCATGGAGCTCCTTTCCGGCAGCGTTCGCAGTTCCATATCCCGGAACAGGGAGTGACAGGTCACGGTTCATTACACTCTGCAGAGGTGTGTTGCTTTACCCATAAGAGATCTTAACCTTGGTGCCAACCGGGTTGCATGCCCGTTCACACTTCCTATGGTGTGAGGCCCGGTATAAGGTCTAGCCAATCATGTTCATCCGCTACCTCGAACACCCACCCTTTGTTGCATACCCCGACCCTGGGTCCACGCCGGTCCCATTATTCCCATAGATTTCAGGGTGGACCCCGACCACGACGTCAACGTGGGCTCTACCATACATTCCTACGCCGGTAGCCGCAACCCATCATAGACCGCAATACCGTGGGGACTTAGGACTCCCCAGCCTCACCGCTTGCTCCTTCGGGCGACAAGTGTACTACTGGACAATGCCGTGGGGACTTAGGACTCCCGGCCTCACCAGCTTGCCCCTTGGATTACAAGTGTACTACGGTAAAGCGCATCCGTTGATGAACGAGAGGTGGAAACACTTTTGACTACTCCGTCCCACTCCGGATCTTATGGTTAACACGGGTATTACGGCACAAGAATCACCGGACGACATTTGTTGTTTAATCCTAGATGGATATAAACCCTTGCAATGGAACCTCCACCATATCAACACAATCCATGGTTCCATTGCCAACCACATAGTCATATTCATAGTTATGAAAATAGTGGTTTTGGTTTTTATGCAATAGTGATAATCATAGTACTTTGCAAGTAATTTGATAAAGATACTCAAATGAAATGAGCAAGCGATGTACTTGCCTTTCTTGACTGCAAGATTATGTAGACAAGGTCTTCGATACGTAGTAACTCCAACTTCTGAAATAGCATCATCGTCCGGTAAGGACGATGTTTAAAAGATTGCCAAGGATGCAATAATGCATAAGTATGAGATGCAATCGCTCTAAGCGTGACTTAACCCCGATGATTTAGGATTAGTGAGTTGTGATGATTAATTCAGGGTGTGTTGCACTTTTAGGGTGATTCACAAACAAGGTTCTTATTAAGGTTTGATTACTTGGTATCATGTACAAGTTATATGATAAAGCATAGTAATCAATTGAGCACACACAAGAAATGATAGTTGGTATAATGTTAATATGTAAAGAACAGTTGTCAGTTTTAATACTCTGTGGCATGGTTAATGATTACTTGTTATATTCTTCAAAAGAATAACTTTTGAAGAACATGTTCTTTAATAAAGAACAGGTATGACAATTGGGTTTGTGGGTTGCTATAGTTGATTCTGGTTCCAAGTAGTTTCCGGAGTAAGTATGAGATGGATTACAACATAGTGAGATTCATCAGAAGCTAGTAATTGTAAGGTTGAGCTAAGCCTGGCATTCTAAGCAATTAATCATACAAGGTTGCTATTAAGATTGGTTCACCTTGTTGGTGATAGCTAGCTAGGGTTTATAGGTCCTTATAAGCAGTGGTTGTTGATGATTCCTTATTTTCTTCAAAAGAATAACTTTTGAAGAACATACTTCTTAAGTAATAAGAAGTATAGCAATTAGGGTTGAGGTGGTTTGGTTTTTACTATTGGTTCTATTAAGTAAGGAATAATTGGCTCCTAAGTAGGATGGTGGTTAAGTATCCAACACTAGTAGGGTTTAGTGGAACAGTGGTTACGTAATGTAAAATAGTAGGTATGGTTGCTATTAGGGTTCATCACAATGGTGTGATGCTAATTAGGGATCAATAAGGATGATGGCTTTGGTAATAGGATCTAGGGTTTTCACTAAGTTAACCCTACTTGATTATCTAAGTCTGATGAGGATGAACACATGGAATACCCATATATTAGTGATAGGTCTTCTACATTTTATGTGGCCATGACAAGTATTTATTTGCTACTATGGTTCTATGTATGAAAATAGAACACCATGATTACATGTGAGGATCTAGGGTTTAGGTTTTAGAAGTAAATTAGGGTTCAAATGAAATAGTGGAGCTAGGGTTCTTATTTGGATTAGGGTTTTAGTATCCCACATAAAATTATGGTTTTGTGTTCTTAATTCAATTATGGAACTTAGGGTTCCCTAATTGTCAATTAGTTCTTGTATTAATAACTTCCTTATGGATGAAGTTATTAATAACTTTGCAAATAAAAATGATATTAAACTTGCCATGTTGTTATTTTTTTAACAATTAATATTTTAGGGTAATTATTAATCAACGTGTAAATTTTTCTAATAAGGATCTATCAAATTTAAAATAAATAAAATTAGTTTAATGTTTTCTTTATTTATTTACTGGTTTTTATTTAATTTAGAAAGTTTTTCTAATTATTGAATTTTTATAGTATTTAGAATTAAAATAAAAGACTTAATTAATAATGATTAAACAATTAAATTTTTTAAAAATAAAAATTTCATATTGTATTTTTATTGGACAGATCTTATTTTCAGGAACATTTTGATATCTCATTTATATTTTTCTAAGTTAAAATGAATTTTATAAATTAATTCAAAGTTGCAGATCTTTTCTAGATTTAAATTTAAAAACTAAAAGCTAAAACTACCCGGGCTATTCTACCCCAGAGGCTGACTGGTGGGCCTTAGGCCATGTCACCCGCCACGGTGGCTTGACTGGGTCAAAATCAACGACGTGGCCAGAGGAGCTCCTGGCCGGCGGACAGTGGTGGTCGACGGCGAGGATCCCGAGCTCCCGCGCCAATGCGCAGTTGCTGGGTGGACGCGCGGCGCTACGCTGGGCCTAAAAGTGGAGGCGCCCCCTCCTATTGGTTATCGGAGCTTCACCGCCGGTGATGCCGAGAGGTGGCTCACGCAGAGGTGCGTCGTGGTGGCGATGCAAAGGGGAATAGAGGAAGCTACGGGGTGCTTGAGCATCAGAAGCTCACCGTGATCACGAAGGGCTTGACGGTGACGCAAGAGGAGGTCGGAATCGACGCAATCGACGTCTCCCGTCGTCGGAGAAGACAAGCTCGTCGGAGACGCTCCGGGGCTTATCGGCTCGATTCCTCCCGTATGCCGGGCATGTCGAGGGTGGTGGTGACGATGGTGACCACGCCGAGGCTTGGAACTTCCTCAATCGACGGCGATAATCGATGGTCGGCTCAGCTAGGTTCCGGCATGGTGAGAAATTGGAGCAGAGAGGAAAGAAATCGGAGCTAGGGTTCGTCCAGGGGCTTTATACTGCTCGGGAGCACGCCTCGTCACACCGCCGGGCGAGGAGAAATCGCCAGCGACGAGGAGAAGAGGAGCACGCCATCGTGCTGTCCTCCATGCGTTCGAAGAGGATGAGGATGACCCCTCTCCTCTGTTTTTTTAGACGAAGGGGTATGTGGGTGGCTTCGTTGGGCTGTGGCTTGGGCTGGGTTGCTCGGGCTGCTGTTGGGCTGCTCGGCCAGGTAAGGTCCAGGTGAGGCTTTCTCCCATTTTTTTCTCTGTTTTTATTTCTCCTTTTGTATATTTTCTATTTTAACTCATATTTGAATACCATTCTATTTGCAGATATTTGTAATTATGCTAATCCATTCAAGATTTAGTATACTCGACTATTGTTTCACTATTCAATTTGAATTCACATTTTATATTAGATTATTTGCATATTTATGAACTTATTCAAAATAGCAAATAGACATGAGTTGTTATTTTCACTTCAATTTCCTTTTTGTTTTGAATTCCTATTCAATTTAGAAATATAAGAGTTGATACCTTCTTCTCAAGCTATTTCTGAAGTTGTTATTATGTCTTAGTTCCTATTTGAGAAATTAATCACTTGCATGTTAGTTTCATGTGAGCAACATTTTATTAAGGTTTTGTAGGTTTGATGATCACCCATATTCATTAGCATTTGTGTTCTGGTCTATTAACACTTTGAATTATCTAGAGTAGGTATTACTCTCCTCAAGGTTGGGTCTTAATTATATAGATCAGTGATTGATATGAGTGGTTATTCACCACACATGGGTTTTAATTGTGAGTATAAGCACTAGATGTTTCTTAGGTTTAATTAGTGAAGCATAGAACTTAGCTAATGAGCAATTCTAGGGTCCTAATTATATTCACCTAATGGCATGTGGTTTGGAACTCAAATGTGAACTAGGTTTATGGTGATGATCATCCAAGTGATACACAAACTAGGGTTGAGATTTAATTCTAGGTTATAGAGATGGGATGACACCATATTACATGTGCTAGGGTTTAATCTCCCCTAACTATGATAAGGGTTACTTGCTTAATACCTTATGTGCTTCTCTAATTACTAAGGATTTGAGAATTGGTTTTATCTTCTACCAATTAACTTCTATTATTATTCCCAATTTATCATTTAAAGTAACTACATTGGTTATAGTCCTTTTTATAGTTAACTTTGGTCAAATGGATTGATGGTTTCTCACCATATAAAGTATAGAGTTGTCTCTAAAGGTTTTCTTGTGGTTCTTAAGTGAAGAATAGGTGGAATGTAAATGTGGTAGGATTCTACTTATGATCACCAAGTGATTCACAAGTTAAGGTTGGGATCTAAGCCTAGGGTTGCTTATTATTGATCTCCTTATAATTTCATGTGGCTAATGATATCTCGCTTATCCTATTAGGGTTTAACTTATCCTCACATACTTCAAGAGCATGATCATGGTTAGACATGATCCACTTGTTCTTGATATCTTTATCTCAAGTTCTTAGGGTTTATGATCATCACTCAATTTATAATGATCAAGATTTGGCTTCCTAAATTATTTCTAATGGAATGGGTTCTCACTTCCATGATCAAGCATTGTCTTGATCAACTAGGATATATCACTTCTATTTTACTTTCTAGGATGGTCATGGTCATGGTTGTCTCAATAGTTTTATATCCCAGGGAAATGCCTGAGATATTTACTTAAAGTTCTCTCAAGAACTGAGGATTTAACCATTTGGATATTTGAATAGATAGAACCAGGATTAGTATGGATGGTCTCTCTCATTTGGGAATGACTTCAATGCTAACCTAATATTAGGCTCCATAGAGGTTGATGTGATCATCAAGATCTATGTTTAACATTAATGGTTATCTCTCTCTAGGGTTGTCTTGAAGATGATGATTTGAATATTTGGATGTATATCCAAGGTTTAACTCAAGGTTTGTTATTGCTTCTTTAATAATTATAATAGAACTCTCACCTCTCTAGGTTTGATGTAAAACTATTTGGAATAGGGAATAATATATATTTCTTAAGTTGAATCTCCTTGT
This sequence comes from Lolium rigidum, assembly GCF_022539505.1. Taxonomy (NCBI): domain Eukaryota; kingdom Viridiplantae; phylum Streptophyta; class Magnoliopsida; order Poales; family Poaceae; genus Lolium; species Lolium rigidum. The sequence goes on from NC_061512.1 coordinate 125,304,135, forward strand.
CTTGTTTCCAAGGTTACAGTAGAATGGATATCATAGGGTTTATGATAAGTGCATGGATTAGTTTAAAACATGAAAAAGATAAGTCAGGAATGGTTTCTCCATTTTATTGTTACTTGGTTTGTAATTGAATTGGTGTTCATATGTTATGACAAGGATTATCATGTTGTGATCCTTAATAAGATCAAGTAATTAATCATTGATTAAAGTGTTGTTGTGCTAGATTTGATTCCATTTGATCTAACCCCATAGATCAAATCATCTCTACCCAAAACAGGTTTTAACAAAGTCACATTGAGGTTTATAGCACTTGACTTGATGAGCTACTTCAATTCCACCAAGGTCAAGTGAAACTTCGCTATCGTGGATCTGTTTTACTTTAAAGCGCGAAAATTCCCCAGCATTTTCTATGCATGAATGCAATGCACACATCCGTTTCCTCTATTTTTGTAACCCCATTACCTGGGATATTACAGTCTCTACCCCTTAAACTAAACTTCGTCCTCGAAGTTTGAACTCTCTCACGTTTTGGAGTGTGGATCTGACTTGTGCAGACTACGACTTTTCTCGAACTCCGTATTGTTCTTACTGGATATAATTGAATACATCCCTTATCCAGATTCTTCCTGGAATCCATTAGTATCTGTCTCTGAACATTAGTTCTTACTCCAGTTCTACGATTTTCTTCCTGGAATCTAATAATACATGTCTCTGAACCATGGCTTCTAACTTTAATTATTTGATTTCTTTCAATATCATAATCTTATTTCCTTTCTCATTGAAGATTCAAGGATTGGGAGTTCTTCTTGTCCTGGCAGTCTTTATTGAGGACTAATTGGATAACATTCTCCTATTTGATAAAATAGGTCTTTGTTTTTTCCTTACTACCAAAACTTCAATATTGGTACTTAGTAAGGTACTTACTATGGGAATGATCATGATGGTTTATTTCCCTAAGAATGGATTAGACTCATTTAGTCCATCCAATCATGGTTTATAATTGATACCTATAACTCTTTAGATTCATTTAGGTTCCATGAAAGGAATCTTTCATGTAGTCTCTGATTCTGGTATGGTCAAATCCCTTCAGTCTTTGACCTCCTTGAGCTATATTTGGTCTCTGATATTTCCTTCGTCCAACTTCTTTATCTTTGACTTACTTGAGCTTAAGTACTTCTGAGTAGATATTACTTATTTGCTCAAGTTATAATCCACTTCTTACGTCCTCGAGGTATGAACCTTGGCTTCTGGTCTGACCTTCTTCTGAAGGTATTGTTCAACAATCTTATGAAAGTAAGATCGAACTTCCTCTCAGTTCAGACCTTCTTCTTCTATTATGCTCAAAGTATTGAGTTATTGTACATCCAACTCAATCTTTACTCTACCCCTTAGAGTTTTCTTATGGTCTTCAACTCCTTTTCTTCCAACCCTTGGACTTATGATTAGAATATTGGTATAGGTCTTGTTTATAATTTATATTCCTCTAAGGTTTTGCGAAGAAACTTTGTGGTGTATCCACTCAATTGTGGACATCCAATGTGAATCCTTTGACTAAATGTTTATTGATCTAGCTATTTGGCTGACAAGATTTTTATTTGTTCACAAACTTTTGTTACAACTAATTAAATCGTTGACTATTTGTAATACCAACTGATACCAGCTGTGGTTATTATACCAACTGTGGCTATTTGATATCTAAAAATGGATTCTATTATAGGTTCTGATCAACTGGACGAGACATCTTCTACTTTATCTCGCAGTATTGATATTATACCAATTGTGGTCTTCTGATATCGACTATGGTCTTCTTATGTCTCTATGATTTCATATATCACCTTCCTTCATTCAGGGTTTATTTTGCAAGAAAACCACTAGCTGACACTATGAATATAGTATCATAAGTGATTTCCCATGCATTCCCTCTTCTATGTTGACTATGGATCCGCTTCAGCTTCACCATAATCATTATATTTCTCACCTTCATGTTTTTTCGTACAAAAGTACTCCTCGGTTGAGGTTAAGCATGATTTTAGATGAGTACTTGCGTCAAAATATTGTGGTTACTACCCACAACTTTGCTTCATTCTTTTGATGAACCTTCATCTTGTCTTTAGGATCTTCAGAGTTCGTCACTTCCTCACACGTTTACCATTACCCTCTAGATCTATAACATCAAGTGAAAACTTGATATTGCAACATGCATTTGCATATCAAAGTCAAACTTCATGTATGGATCTAGTCAAACAATGAAAAAATCCAATAAAATCCAAGAAGATTCAACTTTGTGTTTATAATACACATCATCTTAAGCCTGAATATGATTGTTGAGTAAGACATCTCTAAACATCAGGCTCTGATGTGTAGTATAGAACACCACATAATATAGGTTTATATCGTGATACTTAGCACGAATATAGGGAATTCTACTATTTGTCTCAACCTTTACCTTAATTGCACATTTGCAATGAGATAAACTTGAAACAAAGTGGTCTAGGATAGTTGTGGTTAACCTAATTTTCTTTGGAAGTACTAACTTAGCTTCCATTTTGTTGAGGACTACTTTAATGATATGTCTGGTTCTAACATCACTATTCTAGACACATATCTATTGGAATATAGCTCCTATACTTCCAAGTTATTGTATCGTAAGGCTATGGACCTAATGTTCTTGACACAGTTCCCATGGTTTTTGGAACATAATTCTTGCACTATTGTTTAGCACTTGGCTTCTTATTGTACTCCTCCAAAATACTTATAATGTTCTATTCCATCACATAATGATTCTCGGGTGAATCATATATGATTAACAACTCTACCATGTAAGTAATCATATTTTATTCAGATCTCTCTTCCTTATCTCCCATGATTGACTCATCATGGTCTATACTACCTCATATGACTCATAGTTATCACTTACTATCAATTGTTTCACATGTCTAGATAGTTTTACTTACTCATTACTTAACTTGGTCTACATCTTCTATTAGGATATCTTAATTATCTTCATCAATTGATATAACTCCTATTACCAGTCTGGATAACTCTTACTTAATCATAACATATGTTGGTACACATCTTCCACTAGGATATCTTCCTTATGGTTGTATCCTCTCTTTGGACTACCATGTATTGTATACCAACCGTGGTCTACTCATAATTATTTTAGGGTCTTAAGAGTATCCTACATAATTTGAGATTAGCTAGCTAACATTACTTAGGAAATATAGGTAAGAAATGTTGACTCAAGTGTGTCGGGATTATTCTCAAGTGAATATCCATCTCAAGTCATAAAAAGATTTGGTTCACCTAAGACAACTTCCTATAGACACTACCAATCCTATAGGTCTCCTTTAAAGGGTTTTAATCCTAGGGTCAAAGCATTTGCTCTGATACCAACTCGTGGTGACCCGGCATACCACCGCATGGTGTAGTATGCAAGTCCGATATAACACCAATGAAACACCGTTCCACTAGTATTATATCGCTCGAGTGGTACAACGAAACATATGCGGGTCCAAGGCATGTCTATAGAATTACAACATTGACTCCATTACATAAGATCATCACAGACCTCCTACTTTACAATGAGGTAAAACCGCAAATAAACTCCGGAAGAATGACTCGTAGTCTAGTCCTATCACGAACTCTATTTGCGAGTATTTAACTACCTACGAGAGGCTAAGAATAGATTCTAGCTAAGTAGGAGCTAAGTTTAGGATGCTAGTTCCCTTCTATGGCTAAACTAGGTTTTATCCTTGTTGGATGTGGTATTCGACTCCTCCGACAGAGGTCCTGTCTCTTGAAGTAGTTGTTGACTCCTCGGCCTTCGAGTTGCACTCGTAGATCCTCCTTCGATGCCTCCATATCTAAGCAGGGGATTTAAGAGTGGGATGAGTACGAGCGTACTCAACAAGTTCATTATAGGAAAGAGGTGTTTAATGCACTAGCTACAGCATTAGACCAGAAAGTCTAATACCAATGCAAGTTTTCATAACCATTTCTTCAAAAGGTTGATTTTATTCAGAAGAACTATGTCCGTCAGCCTTCACCGGTTTACTAGAACTTCATGGAGCTCCTTTCCGGCAGCGTTCGCAGCTCCATATCCCGGAACAGGGAGTGACAGGTCACGGTTCATTACACTCGCGAGAGGTGTGTTGCTTTACCCATAAGAGATCTTAACCTTGGTGCCAACCGGGTTGCACGCCCGTTCACACTTCCTATGGTGTGAGGCCCGGTATAAGGTCTAGCCAATCATGTTCCTCCGCTACCTCGAACACCCACCCTTTGTTGCATACCCCGACCCTGGGTCCACGCCGGTCCCAATATTCCCATAGATTTCAGGGTGGACCCCGACCACGACGTCAATGCAGGGCTCTACCATACATTCCTACGCCGGTAGCTGCAACCCATCATAGACCGCAATATCGTGGGGACTTAGGACTCCCCAGCCTCACCGCTTGCTCCTTCGGGCGACAAGTGTACTACGGACAATGCCGTGGGGACTTAGGACTCCCCAGCCTCACCAGCTTGCCCCCTTGGATTACAAGTGTACTACGGTAAAGCGCATCCGTTGATGAACGAGAGGTGGAAACACTTTTGACTACTCCGTCCCACTCCGGATCTTATGGTTAACACGTGTATTACGGCACAAGAATCACTGGACGACATTTGTTGTTTAATCCTAAATGGATATAAACCCTTGCAATGGAACCTCCACCATATCAACACAATCCATGGTTCCATTGCCAACCACATAGTCATATTCATAGTTATGAAAATAGTGGTTTTGGTTTTTATGCAATAGTGATAATCATAGTACTTTGCAAGTAATTTGATAAAGATACTCAAATGAAATGAGCAAGCGATGTACTTGCCTTTCTTGACTGCAAGATTATGTAGACAAGGTCTTCGATACGTAGTAACTCCAACTTCTGAAATAGCATCATCGTCCGGTAAGGACGATGTTTAAAAGATTGCCAAGGATGCAATAATGCATAAGTATGAGATGCAATCGCTCTAAGCGTGACTTAACCCCGATGATTTAGGATTAGTGAGTTGTGATGATTAATTCAGGGTGTGTTGCACTTTTAGGGTGATTCACAAACAAGGTTCTTATTAAGGTTTGATTACTTGGTATCATGTACAAGTTATATGATAAAGCATAGTAATCAATTGAGCACACACAAGAAATGATAGTTGGTATAATGTTAATATGTAAAGAACATTTGTCAGTTTTAATACTCTGTGGCATGGTTAATGATTGCTTGTTATATTCATCAAAAGAATAACTTTTGAAGAACATGTTCTTTAATAAAGAACAGGTATGACAATTGGGTTTGTGGGTTGCTATAGTTGATTCTGGTTCCAAGTAGTTTCTGGAGTAAGTATGAGATGGATTACAACATAGTGAGATTCATCAAAAGCTAGTAATTGTAAGGTTGAGCTAAGCCTGGCATTCTAAGCAATTAATCATACAAGGTTGCTATTAAGATTGGTTCATCTTGTTGGTGATAGCTAGCTAGGGTTTATAGGTCCTTATAAGCAGGGTTGTTGATGATTCCTTATTTTCTTCAAAAGAATAACTTTTGAAGAACATACTTCTTAAGTAATAAGAAGTATAGCGATTAGGGTTGAGGTGGTTTGGTTTTTACTATTGGTTCTATTAAGTAAGGAATAATTGGCTCCTAAGTAGGATGGTGGTTAAGTATCCAACACTAGTAGGGTTTAGTGGAACAGGGTTCTGTAATGTAAAATAGTAGGTATGGTTGCTATTAGGGTTCATCACAATGGTGTGATGCTAATTAGGGATCAATAAGGATGATGGCTTTGTTAATAGGATCTAGGGTTTTCACTAAGTTAACCCTACTTGATTATCTAAGTCTGATGAGGATGAACACATGGAATACCCATATATTAGTGATAGGTCTTCTACATTTTATGTGGCCATGACAAGTATTTATTTGCTACTATGGTTCTATGTATGAAAATAGAACACCATGATTACATGTGAGGATCTAGGGTTTAGGTTTTAGAAGTAAATTAGGGTTCAAATGAAATAGTGGAGCTAGGGTTCTTATTTGGATTAGGGTTTTAGTATCCCACATAAAATTATGGTTTTGTGTTCTTAATTCAATTATGGAACTTAGGGTTTCCTAATTGTCAATTAGTTCTTGTATTAATAACTTCCTTATGGATGAAGTTATTAATAACTTTGCAAATAAAAATGATATTGAACTTGCCATGTTGTTATTTTTTTAACAATTAATAATTTAGGGTAATTATTAATCAAGGTGTAAATTTTTCTAATAAGGATCTATCAAATTTAAAATAAATAAAATTAGTTTAATGTTTTCTTTATTTATTTACTGGTTTTTATTTAATTTATAAAGTTTTTCTAATTATTGAATTTTTATAGTATTTCGAATTAAAATAAAAGACTTAATTAATAATGATTAAACAATTAAATTTTTAAAAAATAAAAATTTCATATTGTATTTTTATTGGACAGATCTTATTTTCAGGAACATTTTGATATCTCATTTATATTTTTCTAAGTTAAAATGAATTTTACAAATTAATTCAAAGTTGCAGATCTTTTCTGGATTTTAATTTAAAAACTAAAAGCTAAAACTACCCGGGCTATTCTACCCCAGAGGCTGACTGGTGGGCCTTAGGCCATGTCACCCGCCACGGTGACTTGACTGGGTCAAAATCAACGACGTGGCCAGAGGAGCTCCTGGCCGGCGGCCAGTGGTGGTCGACGGCGAGGATCCCGAGCTCCCGCGCCAATGCGCAGTTGCTGGGTGGACGCGCGGCGCTACGCTGGGCCTAAAAGTGGCGGCGCCCCCTCCTATTGGTCATCGGAGCTTCACCGCCGGTGATGCCGAGCGACTGCTCACGCAGAGGTGCGTCGTGGTGGCGATGCAAAGGGGAATAGAGGAAGCTACGGGGTGCTTGATCATCAGAAGCTCACCGTGATCACGAAGGGCTTGACGGTGACGCAAGAGGAGGTCGGAATCGACGCAATCGACGTCTCCCGTCGTCGGAGAAGACAAGCTCGTCGGAGACGCTCCGGGGCTTATCGGCTCGATTCCTCCCGTATGCCGGGCATGTCGAGGGTGGTGGTGACGATGGTGACCACGCCGAGGCTTGGAACTGCCTCAATTGACGGCGATAATCGATGGCCGGCTCAGCTAGGTTCCGGCATGGTGAGAAATTGGAGCAGAGAGGAAAGAAATCGGAGCTAGGGTTCGTCCAGGGGCTTTCTATTGCTCGGGAGCACGCCTCGTCACACCGCCGGGCGAGGAGAAATCGCCAGCGACGAGGAGAAGAGGAGCACGCCGTCGTGCTGTCCTCCATGCGTTCGAAGAGGATGAGGATGACCCCTCTCCTCTGTTTTTTTTAGACGAAGGGGTATGTGGGTGGCTTGTTGGGCTGTGGCTTGGGCCGGGTTGCTGGGCTGCTGTTGGGCTGCTCGGCCAGGTAAGGTCCAGGTGAGGCTTTCTCCCATTTTTTTCTCTGTTTTTATTTCTCCTTTTGTATATTTTCTATTTTAACTCATATTTGAATACCATTCTATTTGCAGATATTTGTAATTATGCTAATCCATTCAAGATTTAGTATACTGACTATTGTTTCACTATTCAATTTGAATTCACATTTTATATTAGATTATTTGCATATTTATGATCTTATTCAAAATAGCAAATAGGCATGAGTTGTTATTTTCACTTCAATTTCCTTTTTGTTTTGAATTCCTATTCAATTTAGAAATATAAGAGTTGATACCTTCTTCTCAAGGTATTTCTGAAGTTGTTATTATGTGTTAGTTCCTATTTGAGAAATTAATCACTTGCATGTTAGTTTCATGTGAGCAACATTTTATTAAGGTTTTGTAGGTTTGATGATCACACATATTCATTAGCATTTGTGTTCTGGTCTATTAACACTTTGAATTATCTAGAGTAGGTATTACTCTCCTCAAGGTTGGGTCTTAATTATATAGATCAGTGATTGATATGAGTGGTTATTCACCACACATGGGTTTTAATTGTGAGTATAAGCACTAGATGTTTATTAGGTTTAATTAGTGAAGCATAGAACTTAGGTAATGAGCAATTCTAGGGTCCTAATTATATTCACCTAATGGCATGTGGTTTGGAACTCAAATGTGAACTAGGTTTATGGTGATGATCATCCAAGTGATACACAAACTAGGGTTGAGATTTAATTCTAGGTTATAGAGATGGGATGACACCATATTGCATGTGCTAGGGTTTAATCTCCCCTAACTATGATAAGGGTTACGTGCTTAATACCTTATGTGCTTCTCTAATTACTAAGGATTTGAGAATTGGTTTTATCTTCTACCAATTAACTTCTATTATTATTCCCAATTTATCATTTAAAGTAACTACATTGGTTATAGTCCTTTTTATAGTTAACTTTGGTCAAATGGATTGATGGTTTCTCACCATATAAAGTATAGAGTTGTCTCTAAAGGTTTTCTTGTGGTTCTTAAGTGAAGAATAGGTGGAATGTAAATGTGGTAGGATTCTACTTATGATCACCAAGTGATTCACAAGTTAAGGTTGGGATCTAAGCCTCGGGTTGCTTATTATTGATCTCCTTATAATTTCATGTGGCTAATGATATCTGATTATCCTATTAGGGTTTAACTTATCCTCACATACTTCAAGAGCATGATCATGGTTAGACATGATCCACTTGTTCTTGATATCTTTATCTCAAGTTCTTAGGGTTTATGATCATCACTCAATTTATAATGATCAAGATTTGGCTTCCTAAATTATTTCTAATGGAATGGGTTCTCACTTCCATGATCAAGCATTGTCTTGATCAATTAGGATATATCACTTCTATTTTACTTTCTAGGATGGTCATGGTCATGGTTGTCTCAATAGTTTTATATCCCAGGGAAATGCCTGAGATATTTACTTAAAGTTCTCTCAAGAACTGAGGATTTAACCATTTGGATATTTGAATAGATAGAACCAGGATTAGTATGGATGGTCTCTCTCATTTGGGAAGGACTTCAATGCTAAGCTAATATTAGGCTCCATAGAGGTTGATGTGATCATCAAGATCTATGTTTAACATTAATGGTTATCTCTCTCTAGGGTTGTCTTGAAGATGATGATTTGAATACTTGGATGTATATCCAAGGTTTAACTCAAGGTTTGTTATTGCTTCTTTAATAATTATAATAGAACTCTCACCTCTCTAGGTTTGATGTAAAACTATTTGGAATAGGGAAGAATATATATTTCTTAAGTTGAATCTCCTTGTCTTGTTTCCAAGGTTACGGTAGAATGGATATCATAGGGTTTATGATAATTGCATGGATTAGTTTAAAACATGAAAAAGATAAGTCAGGAATGGTTTCTCCATTTTATTGTTACTTGGTTTGTAATTGAATTGGTGTTCATATGTTATGACAAAGATTATCATGTTGTGATCCTTAATAAGATCAAGTAATTAATCATTGATTAAAGTGTTGTTGTGTTAGATTTGATTCCATTTGATCTAACCCCATAGATCAAATCATCTCTACCCAAAACAGGTTTTAACAAAGTCACATTGAGGTTTATAGCACTTGACTTGATGAGCTACTTCAATTCCACCAAGGTCAAGTGAAACTTCGATTCATCGTGACTGTTTTACTTTAAAGCGCGGAAATTCCCCAGATTTTCTATGCATGAATGCAATGCACACATCTGTTTCCTCTATTTTTGTAACCCCATTACCTGGGATATTACAAAACCCCTTGAATCCGCATGAAAGAGAAGCACTTAAAAAAGCAAATGAGGGATTGAATAAGCTACGACGGGAGTAAGTGGGCTCAACGCGCCAAAGTTAAGCATATTCAAGAAGGAGGAAATAATACGAGATAATTCCATTTGATTGCAAATGGTAAAAATCAAAAAAAGAAAAAAATTCAGTTAAAACAATAAGAAGGGACAATTGTTGGAGAGGACAACCTTAAGGTATATATCACCGAATTTTATAAAAAAACTATTTGGGCAGCCCGAGCCAACTAATATCACGTTAGTAGAAGGAATGGTGCACGAGCCTCGGCGTAACCTCTATGACGCTTGTTCAGAGGGAACTCATACTAAAACACATAAATTTCTAGCTAAAGTTTTATCCATAATCATGTATTGTGGGGGTACTCAAGAATTGGAAGGGTATCGCATCCGAACCCAATCATCAGTTTTCAGCAAAAACACCATCTCATACCAGTCACAGTCACCTTGAAAATCTTTCAATGGAATAACTCATCATTCCAAGGTTTTCAGAATTCAAAAGTTTCACAAGTTCCCAGCTAGAGTAGTCACTTTTAATTTAGCACTAGCAACTAGGCATGAGGGTGCTAACTAGCTTGTAGCTCTCTAGGCTAACTTTGATGTTCTTGCACTACTCCTTATCTAGACTCAAGTTAACTATAAAAGTAAAACTTGCAAATCAAGGTAAAGCTTTGAGAGATAAAAACTGGGATTTGTAAAGTAAAATACAAGGTAATAGGTTAATAGTGCCTTGCTCAAGGAGAGCTTTGCACTAAGGTAGCTTGCAAGAATATTAGCTTGCCTTGAGTGGTGTACTGATCAAAGTGGTCTTCTTCTTCCTGGAAGTATACCTCCTCCTCCTGGTACTCCTCGGTATTAGCGTCTAAAAACGGATACGAGGTAACAATCACCAAACAAGTCTTAAGGCTATACTAAGCACTCAATTGGTTCACACCAACTATTCCAGTATCACAACATTAATCACAAGGGGGGTTGGCTTGTGTGTGTTAAGTAGAATTTGTAAGAGAAAATAATTCCTCTCATTGAATCTTATTAAGATTTAAGTTCCTCAAATAATAATAAGGTATGAATACATGTTGACTAAGGTCAACACTTCATATCTATTATTTGGTGAAGATGATTTAAATGAGGTACTAAACCTCATGCATCTTAAATATTACTATTGCAACAATTTAATGTCTCTAAGTAATCCATTGTGAGATGCTATAGACCAAGTCAACACTTCACCTTGAATTGCTTAGGACCATTATTTAAATGAGAGGGAACCTCTCATACTAGTTAAGAAATAATTTTGGATAACTTTAAATGGACTAGAAATAGCTACATAGCCATTATTTTGCTCTAGTCCATGATCATACAAACAACTATGTGATAATTTTACATAAAGAAGTAGAGTACGTGAAATTTGATTTATGAGAGTTGGAATCAACTCAAAATCACTTAGGGTTGATTTTTAATAACTGTTTTAAGTTGCAAAAGGCCCTGCCTTGTTATTTTTACCACATTAATTCTACCGCGAAATTTGGGTTCAGACCAGTGGGGTTGGGTGGATCTTTTCACATGCTTTCCAAAAATACCAAATTCACCAAATTTGGCACAGTAGATCTTCCTGAATTTAAATTTGAAGTTGGAGCCAGTATTGAATTTGAATTGAAACAGAAAATTGAGTTTTGAATTCCTGGGCCTGGCGGGAAACCTAAACGGGCCGAAATGGTTTAAAACGCGAAAGCCAGCCCACCACGCATCTCGCACGTGTGGGCTGCCCGACGAGGTGGGCTCCACCCGTCAGTGACTCATCAAACGCGAAACGGTAAGTTCTGTTCTGAAACGTAGGATTAGACTTGGATCGAACGGTGCACGGCTGTCATCATCTCCGGTGAGAAGGGCTACTGGCGCGGCGAGGGTGGAGGTTTGGCGAGCTCACCGGAGCTCCGGCGAGGGTCGGCGAGGTGCGCAGCTACATTGTCGTCGACGGTGGTTCGCTTGGTACCGGCGGCGTTAATGGAGGTGGCGTCAATCTCCGGCGGCTTCTGCGGCGGCTCCACGGGCTCCGATGATGCAATTGAGTGGCTCCGGTGGCTAATGTCGAGGTGGAGAGGGTCGAGGAGGGTCAGTGAGAGGAGGGGAAGCTGGCTGTGTGAATGAATCGAGAGGGGAGGGCCTCCTTTTATAGCGACGGAGCGAGGCCGTGGTGCTGCGAGGAGTCCTCCATGGCGACGCGTCTACAGGGGTGGCATGGCTCGGGCGCGGACGCGAGCGGGTCGGCGACGTCACGGCGGTCACGCCAGGCGTGATTGCGGTGAAAACGATGCATGGACGAGGGCGGGAGCGTGTCGTCTCTGTCGCGGGTACCGGCGGAGGTCGTCGACAAGGTCGTCGTCTACAGGGTTCCCGCGGGCAGGTGAGCGTGTCCCGGCGTCTCCTGGTGGCGTGGCGCTGCTGCTGGCGAGCGGAGAGAGCGAGGGGAGGATGAGGCTGACGTGCGGCAGTGACGCTCTGACGCGTCCAGTGCGTGTCGCGGCGCGCTCTGGCGCATCGTGGACGTCACTGGGCGTCCTTGTTCTGGCACATGTGGTGCTCCGTTTCGTCGATGGGCTGCACTGGCGTGTCCAGGAGAGTGAGAGGAGGGTGTTTGACATGGTTGGGCACGGTGGATTGGACCAGAGAGAGGAGTGACATGGTGAGGTGCATGTCATGCACGGCATAGCATGGTTTTGAAGTATTTTGTGCAAACAAGTGTGTCTCCTTGCCTGGCATTGTACAAGGAGCAGATAGAGGTACTAATGATGACATAGGATGGAGGGTTAGGGCAAAAATCCGCTGGACAAAGGCATGTAGGGAGTTGGCAGCAAAGTGCATGCCAAGTGTTCGGTCAAATGGCCGCAAGAAGAAAATTTTCAAATTTTGAAATGAATTTTGGTGGAGTTGATTTGAATAATGTTTGGAGAAGAATGGTGGTGGTGGGGTGTAAAATGGAGTTGGTTTGCAAAAATCCAAAATGGGCACAATCTTGAATCTGCTTTGAAGTTCCAACTTTGTTTTAGCATAACTTTGAATCTAGCAAGAATTTGCAGGGGTGGTTTTGACCAAAGTTGTTCACCTTGAAGAGGTCTTGGATGAGGTGCAAAGAGTTGGAATTGTTTTGTTTAAGAATCTCCCAAAACAGAGGCTCAAAGTGGGCATCATGATATAAATGGCAGATTTGACGATTATCTCATGTCAGCTCAATTTGAATTCAAACTTGATTTGATTTGAGTTTCTTTGATTCCAAAAGTGTTATTAACTGTTTAGGAACAATCTCTTCTAACCAATGGTGCAAGTCAAATTGGCCTAGGTTAAAGATTTTCAAAAATGGCCATAAACCATATGTGAGGGTTTGTGTGATTTTCTATTTTCTTTCTTTTCTTCTTCTTTGTTCTTCTTTGTGATCTTCAAAGGATCAAAGTTAGGGTTTTAGCATTATGCATAAGCACACACACAAACCTCATGGCAAAGTCACACCAATAAAGCACAATTACTATGCATAGCACTATATGCAAATAAAAGTTTTTGTTAGGTCTAAAATTTGAAATTTGGAAACCACCTTTTCTCATTGATTTGAAATTTGGGATGTTACAAACCCTTCCCCCTTACAAAAGTTCTCGTCCCGAGATCTTAAAGAAAACTAGGTACTAAAGAGATCTGGGAATTCCTTCTTCATATCTTCTTATCGCTCCCAAGTGGCTTCCTCTTCGGTATGGTTACTCCATTGAATCTTCAGGAACTTGATACTTCTGGTGCGGGTGGTTCTGAAGGCTTCTTCCAGAATGCGAATAGGTACTTCACGATAGGTCAAGTCGTTGTTGATATCTACCGATCTGTGATCGATGTTCTTGAACACCTCCGTCTTCTCCGGCACTTCCAAGCACTTCTGAAGTAGTGATATATGAAACACATTATGCACCACGGACATTTCTTCCGGTAGTTCAAGCTGATATGATACTTCTCCTCGGCGACTCAGAACTTTGAAAGGTCCGACATATCTGGGGGCAAGCTTTCCTCTGAGTTGGAATCTCTGCATTCCTTTGAGGGGTGACACTTTGAGATACACGAAATCTCCGATATCGAAGGTCATCTCTCGGCGTCTCTTGTCGGCATAACTCTTCTGTCTTGGCTGGGCAGTCTTGAGGTATTCACGGATCTTGTGAACCTTCTCTTCGGCTTCTCAGAGAATAGCTGGGCCGAAGACTTGACTATCTCCGACTTCTGACCACTTCAGAGGGGTACGACACTTCCTTCCGTACAGGGCTTCAAAGGGGGCCATTTGTAAGCTGGCTTGATAACTGTTATTGTACGAGAATTCTGTGTAAGGCAAGCAGTCTTCCCACTTAGATCCACACTCTAGCACACAGGCTCTCAACATATCTTCAAGTATCTGGTTGATTCTCTCAGTCTGTCCATCAGTCTGCGGGTGATAAGCTGTGCTGAAATTCAGCCGGGTTCCTAGTCCTTCGTGTACTTTCTGCCAGAATCTTGAGGTGAATTGAGATCCTCTATCTGACACAATTGACTTCGGGGTTCCATGCAACCTGACTATTCTGGAGATGTATAACGCAGCTAGCTTTGGGCCTTGGTAGGTGGTCTTGACAGGGATGAAATGGGCTACCTTGGTTAATCTATCAACCACTACCCAAATAGAATCATTTCCTCTACTTTATTTGGGCAATCCAATGATAAAGTCCATTCCTACCGAGTCCCACTTCCATTCAGGAATCTGTAATGGCTGCAACAATCATGTGGGTCGCTGATGTTCTGCTTTGACTCGTTGACATATATCACACTTGCCGATGTAGCTTCCAATTTCTCGCTTCATTCCATGCCACCAAAATTGTTCCTTCAAGTCTTGGTACATCTTAGTCCATCCGGGGTGAATGGAATACAGGGTATCATGGGCTTCCTTCAGAATAACTTGCTTCAACTCTGAATCTGACGGCACACATAGGCGTCCGTTGTACCAAAGAACTCCTTCTTCATCCTCGGTGAATCCCAGTGCTTTTCCTGCAGCTATTTGACTCTTGATTCCATCAATGCTGGCATTTCCCTTCTGGGCTTCCTTGATTTGACTCGTCAAAGTAGGCTGGAGCTCAATGCTTGCTAGGAATCCTTCACTAACTAGCTCTAGTCTAAATTGTTCAAACTCTTGGTACAAACTAGGCTGTTCTTCTGCGATCATGGAGTTTAACTGAATCGGCTGTCTACTCAGGGCATCCGCTACCCCATTGGCCTTGCCGGGGTGATAGTGAATTTCCATATCATAATCCTTGATTAACTCTATCCATCTTCGCTGACTCATATTCAGCTCCTTCTGGGTGAAGATATACTTCAAACTCTTGTGATCCGAATAGATCTCGCATCGATTACCCATGAGGTAATGACGTCATACTTTCAAGGCTAGGACTACCACTACAAGAAAAGTTCTGATAGACAACGTCTCAAAATCGTCCGCTAAGGGGTATTTTTCGTCGCCTATGGGCCTAACCCGACGATATGGGTTCCGTTGTCGAAACTGCGTCAGGCAAAGTCCTACGACAATTTTTTCGGTCCGTCGCGCTTGGGCGCCCTTCCGCCACGGAAAATCGGACCGTTGCAGAAGTGTTTCCGGGAGCCCGTTGACTGGCGACGTCATGCAAGCCGACACGTGGCGACGC
>NC_061512.1:125319745-125416352 GCF_022539505.1 Lolium rigidum
GGTGAGGGGGAGACTCCATCAGCATCCTCTTGATAAATTATATTCTCTCGTGATGTACTATTGTATTTTACTTCTACAAAAGAAATTAAAATAGAAAAAGAAGAAAATCTTAAACAAAAACTGAGCGCACTAACCAATAGGCCGGCCATGTGCGCGTGCGTGCTTGGCTGTGCATGAGCAAGCTACGCACAGGCAGCATGACGCCTGTGTGCGTGGCGGCAGGACCCAGCGCTGTCCATCCATGCAAACGGCCGTTTGATCCGACTAAACCAACGGTGGCAGGGCTTGCCGCCACAGCTGCCGGCGGCAGGCGCCACGTGTTGGCTGGCAGGCCCTGCCGCCATGGAGTGGTGGTCTTTTTTGGCAATTTTTTTGTGAGGTGGTCTTTTTTGACAATTTATTAATACATGTGGTCTCTTTTGTCAAAATTTCTTAATTTGTTTTCTTAAAACCGATGAATTATAGTATATATTTTTCTTACAACCGATGAATTATAGTATATATTACTTTCAAGAGAGGTTTAAATGAACAAAAATATATTGAATGGTTGCATCTGTATCAACGACTCATTACCATTAACCTTAATATGGAACCTGATAAGTTTGTATGGAAGCTTACAGATTCTAGTTTATTCATAGTTAAATCTATGTACCTTGATTATATGAATGGTCATACTAGATTCTTACATAAATATTTGTGGAAACTCAAAATTCCTTTGAAGATAAAAATCTTCATGTGGTTCCTCAATAATAAGGTTCTACTTACTAAGGACAATTTGGCAAAATGTAGATAGACAGGGTCTCAAAAGTGTTGTTTTTGTGATGCTAATGAAGTTTTCATCATTTGTTTCTTGCATGTCCTTTTGCTACTATCATTTGGAGGATGATTTACTTTGCTTATAACATTTCTCCACCTGCAAATATTAATAATATGTTTGAGAATTGGTTGCATGGAGTTCCTAAGAAAAATAAAAATAAAATTAGGATTGAGATTTCTGCTATATGCTGGACAATTTGGAATACTAAAAACAATATTCTTTTTAATAATCATAAGGGTACTAACTTTTTGTAGGTTATTCATCGAGTTGTGCATTGGATCCAGTTATGAGCTTTCCTGCTTCCGGAGGACCAGCGCAAAGATATGGGTACTGGTTGCAACCAGCTGCTGGTGGTTACTCAGGATTTCTACTTCCAGGCTACTGGATGGCGATACAGTAATATGATAGAGTATGACTAGCCTAGTTATGTGTTGTTTGTTCCGATGGTTGATTTATGTAGCAACCATGTCAGATCCTTGATTGTATTTTTTTTTCCTTTTACCGTACTCGTACTTGATATATCGTGATTTATAATAAATGGTCGTGTGTATCAATTGATGCAGAGGCTGTGGTTTTTTGCTCCCTTATCTAAAAAAAAATTAATTTTTGTATGGGTGCTCTTCTCTATTTCAACATTAGTAAATGTATATTTTGGTAGAGACGCTAGAGCATAGGGCCTAACAAATATCTTAATAGAGCTTTGTAACGTATGATTAGGTAAGCAAATATACAGCGCGACTTGTGCGGTATAAATTAAATTTGCAATTGCACTGAAGTACATGGACTTGGCTACCGGAAACACTTTCATGCAACAAGTTCGAAGATGCAACCAACAGAACGCGGCTTGCATGAACGACTTAGTCCAAAATGCTACAGCCTAACTCTTTTGTGCCACTAGAGCACTCATTACAAAATCATGTGTGTCGCACGCGACGAGCCCAACAAAATGCACAAACACAATTGAATTTGTACGCTACAGACACATGGATTTTACCAATCTTCAATTTTTGGTCCTTTCGCCCAACCTGTTTGTCTCCCTCCTCGTGGCTGTGGCAATCATGGGGGCTTCGGCGCCTTGGACAGCAGCGAAGACCTAGACATACTACAAGAGCATATGCCATATCTTTGCGAAGTTTTTGGATGGCGCATGGCGTGAGGTGCTCTTTTTTTCCGATAAGGAGCGCTTTATTAATCAAAAAGTTTTAAACATTACACCCAGCATCTGCATAACTAGAATGCACATAGCCGTTTAGAAATCTAGTATCAATACACAAGAGAAACAAAAAACGGTATAAAAAAGCTAACTGCTATGACGCTCCGTTGGCTTCAATCCTCCGATTATGCAGCCATCCATGTTGGGAAATAAACTCTGTGGCCGTGTTTTCCAATCGTGTAGACACCTCCATAAAGAGGTCGCGATCCTCCAAACGTTGAAGTGGCGACCATGAATGGAGCAAACTTGTACACCGGTAGATGACCTGCATGAGAGAGGAACTTTTGTCAATAAAAACATTGTCATTTCTACATAGCCAAATCAACCATGCTACCGCAATCGCTCCCACTCTGATAATCGTTTTGTACCTAGAATCCATCGCGTTTAGCGAACTGCCAAAAAATGTTTGCAATGCTACGAGGAGGGTATAAGGTAGAACATATCTGAATGATTGACCATATAGATCTAGCAACATGACAATTGAAGAAAATGTGTTTTATTGTCTCTTCTTCGTGACAGAACACACATTTCGTACAACCTTGCCAATAACATTTTACAATGTTATCTTTATTAAGAATCACACCTCAACGAAGATAGCATGCAAAGACCTTTGTCTTGAGAGGTATCTTCATCTTCTAGATGGATTTATTGTGGGTTGATATGGATAATGCTTTGTACATGGAGCTAACTAAAAATATATCATTTTTTGTGAGACTCCAATGGAATTCATCCGTCCCTGAACCAGCTGGATTAAATCTAACCACTCAAGTCGTTCATTCCAAGAAACTAGTCAGGAACCGACAAGATCATGTCTGAACGTCATCGAGGGAGGGGAAGATTCCAACACCTTTTGCAAGGTATCCTCTTTATGATGAACTATACTGTACAAAGTTGGATACTTTTCACGAAGAGTGGTTGTTCCCAACCATCGATCCTTCCAAAACCGTATCTCCGCCCCGTTCTTGATGGAGAAAGAGCCAAATGGGAAAAAAGTGCTTCTTAGTTGCCATGATGCCAATCCAAAAATATGAATCCCCTGGTTTCCAAAAAACCTGAGAGATTGCCTTTGAACCAACATACTTTTTCTGCAATAGTTGTTGCCATACCCCATCCTCCGTTAACAACTTGGAAAGCCATTTACCAAGGAAAGCCCTGTTCTTAACTTCAAAATCATGAACATCAAGTCCACCTTGATCTTTCGGACGGCGTACAACAATCCATTTAGTTAACCGGTACTTTTTCTTCTCACTATCCCCTTGCCAAAAGAATCTTGATCGGAAATAGTCTAATCAATGTAAGACTCCTTTCGGTAACTGGAAGAAAGAAATCGTATACAGTACCATATTTGTAAGTACTGAATTAATGAGAACTAATCTTCCTCCAAGGGATAGTAATTTTCCTTTCCAACTAGTAAGACGTTTTTGAAGTCTTTCTTCAACAATTTTCCATTCAGCCAACGTGAGTCTCCGATAGTGAATCGGAATACCCAAATAGCTAATTGGAAAACAACAAATTCCACAACCAAATAATTCAGCGTACAGGTTGGCTTCATCGATGGCTTCACCGAAACAAAACAATTCACTTTTATGAAAATTAATCGTAACACCGAACAACTGCTTGAATGCTAAAAGAATTAATTTCAGGTTACGTGTATTTTCCAAGTCATGATTCATAAATAGAATTATGTCATCGGCATAGTGTAGAATGGATAAGCCGCCATCAACCATGTGGGGGACTACACCTTCAATTTGACCATCGACCTTAGCGCGCTCTATTATAATTGCTAGCATATCCGCCACAATGTTAAATAACATTGGAGATAGGGGATCACCTTGCCTCAACCCTTTTCTGGTCTGGAAGTATTTACCAATGTCATCATTGACCTTAATGGTAATACTACCACCAAAAACAAAGTTATTAATAAGAGCTCACCAGTCCTCAGAAAAAACCTTTCATCCTGAAAGTTTGTTGAAGAAATGACCACTTGACTTTATCTTAGGTTTTTTCAAAGTTGATTTTGAGTATGACCCCATTCAACTTTGTACGGTGAATCTCATGAATTATCTCATGTAAGGTGACCGCCCCATCTAGGATTTTTCTACCTTGCATAAAAGCTGCATGAGAATGACGCACCACTTTATCTGCCACTGAATTAAGTCGAATGTTAGCAACTTTTGTGAATATTTTGAAACAAACATTTAGGAGGTATATCGGTCTGTATTGCTGAATCTGTTCTGCATCATTAACTTTTGGTAGAAGAATAATTTCACCAAAATTGATACGAAACAGATCCAGTTGCCCCTTATGTAGTTCATCAAACAGATCCAATAGGTCAGACTTTTGAATATCCCAAAAAAGTCTGGTAGAACTCGGCCGGGAAACCATATATCCGGCCCTGGTGCCTTATTGTGCTCCATCTGAAAGACCGCTTTTCTTATCTTCTCCTCGGAACACAGAGAGGTTAGAATGGCGTTTTCTTCTAGAGACACTTGAGGGATATCATCAATCCTGGATTCATCCATGGATACATCCGATTCCTCTGGGGCGCCAAAAAGGCCTTTATACTACGTAGTAATATAGGACTTTAGTTGCTCCTGACCTTCGATTAGTCCCTTGTCTTGAACAAGAGAATGAATGAGTTTCTTTCTATGTCGACCATTAGCGACACTATGAAAGTATCTCGTATTCGAATCTGCTTCCAACAAGAACTGAGATTTAGATCTCTGGTACCATTTGAGTTACTCCTCACGAAGTAAACCGGCCAACTTACCATTGCATTGAATTTTAAGATCACTCTCATGCGCAGTCAAGTGCCTATAATTCATCAATATCTGATGATAGAGTGAGTTTCTCTTGTTTGAGCTGCCCCAACATTTTCCTAGTCCACCCTCCAAGGTATCTATGCATCGAGCGAAGTTTGTTATTCCACCTTTGAATTAGGGTGTTCCCAGCAACCGGTGTGTTCCAAATAAATTTAACCATATTCGAAAAGCCATCCCGATTAAGCCATCTAAGTTCAAATTTGAACGGACGTCTACGTTGCGGTAATGGCGTGTCAGTAGATAATAGAATTGGGGCGTAATTTGACAAACTTTCAATCCGAGGAAGAACCGTACTGATACTAGAGGAAATTTAAATTCACAGTCTGAGTCCATCAATACTCGATCCAATTTCTCGTAAGTAGGCTATGGGAGACTATTCGCCCAAGTGAATTTTCTCCCACCCATTGTGAACTTTGTCAAATCCAGACTGTCAATAACAACATTGAATAAGAAAGACCAATGGCTGCCAAATCCGTCCCTACTCTTCTCGTGAGGGTATCTAAGCAAGTTAAAATCTCCACCTATAATGATAGGGATTGTTCTTTGCTAAATTAACCAACTCCCGAAGAAAAGCAGGCTTATGAACATCCTAGGAAGCTCCATAGATAGACACCAAACTCCATATGAAATTATCGGATAATGATCCACCTCTCCTCAGGCAAGAAAAAGGTGAGGCATAGATTCAGTTGACATGCTCTTGATGCGAAGTCGAAGCTACCTTGAGCGGTGTACGATAACCTTCGAGGGATGGTCCAACGGTGAAGGTCCTATTTGGCGCAGGTCTTGTACATCATCTCCTCTCTAGCGCTCGTCTTCAGTATCGGAGCTGCCATCCTCTTCTTGTGGAGCCATCTGATTAGCATAGGCCCACTTGAGCTTCACGTTTGTGTAGCTTCTTTGCGTAGCCAGGGTGGCTGGTTGCGTCCCTCACCGTGGCGAGTGGGTGAATGTGGGTGTGAGCTCGGCCCTGTTGTTATAGTTTTCACCCCGGTTTTCTTCTAAAAACAAGGCATTTTCTGCTTGATTAATAGATAGGCAAAACTTTTGCCTCCGTTTAAAAAATAATAATGGTGCATCTCTTGACATCCGCCACCTGGTACATGACGTCTAGGATGAAGCTATGGAAGGTGTCACGCTAGTGCAATAGGGTTTTGAGCTTTAATTCCAGAAGAATAGAGGTGATGCGTCGTACACGTGTGTGCGCCGTCCTCTGAGAGGTAATTTACCAAAAGTCCCCCTCCCTTTCATTGAAATATAAACAAGGTTGCATATTCACACAAAAAAATGCCGGTTCACTCACTAAGGAAAACACTGACGCTGTCGAATTCTTTGACCTATTTGGAGTTCCAAATTGCACGGAACATACAAAAGCAATATAAGTTTAAACTGTTCATAACCCAAACATATAATCTAGCTTTCTCTGCATATGAGATTATGAGTTATACTCCATTTCTTTTCACTTTCTTTTTCTGTCGCAAATTTATTCCTCTTTCCTGTTGGCAATCCAGGGTTTCGGCGACGATTCAAGAAAGCTTGACATGTTCAGATGATCATTTGGGGAAAATTATGATTTTTGGTGTTCAGAACTCCGAAGTCAAATGTTAGTTGATTTCCAGATGCCATGATCTTTTGCCAACCATTTAGTAGCAGATATATTACTCGAGCAGAAAGTAAAGCTCTCATATATAACATTTTATCTCCTTTTGTTTAACCCAACGAGCAGATAAGATAAACGTGTCTCTTTAATTAACAACAAACAATATTGGTAGTTTGGTACATACTACCTCCATCCCAAGGCTTAAGGTCTATTTTTTCAGAAAGTCAAACGAAGTAAAGTTTGACCAAATTTTTAGAAGAATTTATGAACAAATATGATATTTTGTAGGTACCATATAAAAATATATTTCATTATCTATTAAATGGTATTGATTTTGTATTTTTCATGTTAATGATTTTTTATAAAAACTTAGTCAAACTTAACATAGTTTGACTTTCTGAAAAAAATATAGGCCTTAAGCAGGTAGTAGTAATTTAGTCCCGGGCTTTGGTGGCCAGCGCGAAGCGGCAGAGCGGGCAGGCGTGGCTAACCCTGAGCCAGCTGAAGATGCAATGCTCGTGGAAAGAATGGGAGCACGGCATCATCCTGAGCTTCGTGGCGCCGTCCGTTTCCAGAGCGGCAGAGCCTCCAGTCACACCGAGCACTGCCCCTTGCCAACGGCCGTCTCCCGGAGATCCGCGACGGCCTCGTTGGATGCAGGGACAGCTCTGAACCCATTTCTATCTATAAATGTTCCAAGCATACCTGGCCAACCAGGCCATCCAAAGGGGCACATTGATCTGGGTCGTCCAATCCCGTCCGCACAGTAAGTTCTCAGCCCCACTTTTCACAGCAGCCGTTGGATGCAGTGATTTCCTTTTACACATGTGGCTTCTCTGAATGGATCAATGACAGCTAGGACCGAGCTCTTGAGGGGTCGGCAGACAGAGACAGATACGCTGCTTGTTTTGGGTCGCTTTCCTTCACGCCCCCACGGGAAGCAGTAAAACCTAGATCGCGCGAGGCACACACCCAATCAGCCGCCTCCCTCTCCTCCCCAATCCCCCGCATGAGCCCTCTCCTCCCCAATCCTCACATCTCCTCCTCCCCCAATCACAGCAGGTCGACGGACGTGGCCAGCAGCAGCTCGTGGAGCTCCGTGTTGGTCAGCCGCAGCAGGAGGAGCTCGTGGAGGCGAGCAGCACCCGACGAGGATGGGCCAACCTCGGATCCAACCGCCGGGGTGAGCTCCGGGCTGAGCATTGTTGGTGCAGCCCGAGGTTGCACCTCTCTCGCCTACACCTCGCACTCGCACTAACAAGCTCTGGAGTTGGAAGACGACGACCGGAGTGGAGAGACAGAGGGATTTTACCGGCCGGCGCACGGAGCGCCGCCGCGGGCGCACGAACGCCCAAGTGTCTTTACTCCTTAAACTCGCGGTGCTTACAACTGACCACACAGTGGGGCTTTATACCCAGCTGCACACACACACCCCAACGGCCACACATGCCACTAACACACGTACGCACGCACACATACCACTATCACACGACCAGGACAACACATGTTTATCCTACTATTGGCTAACGAACTCCATGCGCCAACAGCACACCCGGCTGATCAGCCCACTCGCATGCACGTCCAGCCGCACAAACAGCTCGTCCACACGCCTAAGCAACTGACTAAGTGTGATCTCCTTGCATGAAGCTTCTGATCGTTGCCTGCTCATCGACGACTCGGCTCCACGACTGCACGATCAAGATTACTACTAACATTTTCCCTCCTAATCTTGACTCGTGGTCATGGGACAGCACCACACATCGTCGCAGCCATCATCTTCTTCCTCGGCGACACACGCCGAGCTTCTTCTCCGCCGGCGACACACGCCCGACTCCGCCACCGAGCTCCTCGGCGACACACGCCAAGCTCCTCCATGGCGCCACGCCCTGCACGCCCCGGCTCGCGCACACGACCACGCACTGACGTGATCGACGCGGCCGTCCTGCGCTCCGCTGGACGTGTTCTCCTCCGGTGATCCGCACGCCCTCGGCTCACGCACATGTCGCGCCCTGACACAAGCAACATGGCCGCTCGAGCTGCCTCACCCGCCGCACGAACGGCTTCTCCTCCACGCCGCCCAGCCACGCCGCGCCACCGCAGACTCTGCGCCACCACGCAGGTCCGCCGCGGACGCCGCGCTCCGCACGCACGGCATGGCCATGCTCCATGGCCGTTGTGCTGCGCCGCTGCAGCCTCAGCCGCAGCACAGCACCTCCATGCCGCCACGCAGCCGCGGCCACCACGCAGCGCCTCCGGGGCTTCCACACTCGCCGCACGTACGGCGTCACAGCGCGCCGCCTCTGCGTCCGCCGTGCTCGTCGCGGACTGACCACGCGCCACGGCCTCGAACCATGAGGCTCTGATACCAAATGTTGGTGCAGCCCGAGGCTGCACCTCTCTCGCCTACACCTCGCACTCGCACTAACAAGCTCTGGAGGTGGAAGACGACGACCGGAGTGGAGAGACAGAGGGATTTTACCGGCCGGCGCACGGAGCGCCGCCGCGGGCGCACGAACGCCCAAGTGTCTTTACTCCTTAAACTCGCGGTGCTTACAACTGATCACACGGTGGAGCTTTATACCCAGCTGCACACACACCCCAACGGCCACACATGCCACTAACACACGTACGCACGCACACATACCACTATCACACGACCAGGACAACACATGCTTATCCTACTATTGGCTAACGAACTCCATGCGCCAACAGCACACCCGGCTGATCAGCCCACTCGCATGCACGTCCAGCCGCACAAACAGCTCGTCCACACGCCTGAGCAACTGACTCAGTGTGATCTCCTTGCATGAAGCTTCTGATCGTTGCCTGCTCATCGACGACTCGGCTCCACGACTGCACGATCAAGATTACTACTAACAAGCATGAGATCGACGATGGTGGTCGACGGCACCTCTCTCTGTGGCTGTGCACTGGCCACGGTTCATACGCTCCTAGCACCCTCTCTTTTCTTTTCTTTATTTCTAGATTATTAGATCTGACATGTTAGTTTTGTGGTTTCTTCTTTGTTTTTTCAGTTCCTTACAGAGAGATGCATCCATGCCTTCTCCACTCGTAATCATTCATGAGACAGCAAGGTAAGGCAGTGGGACGATTCGTCACTGTGTTTTTGTTGGGCGTCTCTTCTGCCTTGCAGCAGCAGGACATGAGTACATGACCCCAAAACCGTGCTGGTAATTACTTTTTCTTGTTATGGCACATACCTTATCCCCATCTCTCCCTCCATGTACAGATTGTTGTTGATTGGTTTAGGCTCACATAAAAGGACTCCAGTAACATTTTTGGTGGGTGATGAGCACAAAAGGCCCCGTTCCCCTTTAATATATGTTGGTTGTTCTGGGAACCAAAAGAATTCACAGTTTCTGATGCATGATAGCATATGTGGTCTTGCTCTTTACATTGCAGCATGTAAAAAATCCTTGATATTGTAAGGTGTTGTGAGCTTACTAATATATATAGTTGTTTAATTTTTAATTCTTGATGTGAGCTTGCTAATAAAAAAGCAACTCTTCATGATTGTTGTAGATTAATTGTGAGAACTTGGTGCTCCATCATCTCCTCCCCTGGAGATGTCACCGAGATGTCTTGCGGCGGTGATGCACAATGAAGAGATGGTGGGGCCTTGTGGCGTGCTTGAGGCGGAGGCTCCCCTGGCAGTGCGGTGTCCTTGGCCAGAGTAGGGCGACCTTGCCAGCAACCTTCATCTCCGACACGTCCTGAGGTACATCTGCTCTCTCCCGTCAATTCTTTGATTTTCCTAAGGAATTCATGATTTATGCTCAGTTGGTGTTGTGTTCTTAATGTTACTTATTCAGATTTTTGTTTGGTCGACAATGCAGATGCAAAAGGAGCGGTACAAGTTTGGGGTCAAATGCATTGTTTACTAAAAGGAAAGTTTTATGATTTTGCAATCTGCTTTCCTAAAATGTAAAGGTTCGTTTGTTAATTTGTTCAACCTTTTGAGCCTTTGATTTTAGCCTGTAGCTCCTGGTGAAGGAAGAAATAACTGATGGTAAGAACCACCAGGCCAGAACATGTGTCAATTTACGAGTAGTTTATTTTTTCAAAGAAATAGGAGTAGTGCGGTTTGGCTCTCCATAACTTGTTATGTAACAGTTTGGAAGAACCGGAGTAAAAAGATTGTGGGATTAGGTATGTAGCATCGTTGTGTTTGGCATTGGAATTGGAGAAGAGATTCTTTTATATAAATTATTTTCCGGCAATCTCTATGCATGCAGATACAATTTATTGGGGTTACATTATGTAGATCCATGAATTTCTAGCATACATGGAGTCATAAGTTGTGCAATATTTTTGCCTTATTCATGTGTAATAGTTTTTAGCTTCACTTGTATAAGTATGTGAAAGACAAATAAGGTATTGCCATTTACTTGTTTAACCTAGAAGCATGCCAATATCTAATGAATCAAGGGGAGTTAGTTTAATACTTTACTCAGAAGATATTGCAGTTAATTACCTTTATATTATACTTCAGCTCCCAAGTCCTAATTATTCCTTCTCTAGGAATATTAGAAGGTTGCTGCAGATCGGTACTGAAATCCAGGCTGCCCGGTTTTCTTCTTGGACTTGCACAAGCTCCCTCTGGTAATATCAGATCTTAGATTGTGATAGTGTTTTATTTGTTATTCATATGTTACTAACTATCTACTGTATTTTTCCTGCAGACGAAAGCAGTTAGCTACTTGAACAAGAGAAGCTATTTCGGCATCCCCTGATTACTACCTACACTCCTGTACTAGACAAGGATGAGGTATAAAACCTAGATGCAGCTTTCGGAAGAAATATTCTATCCATGGGTGTGTGTAGATTATGTAGCATTGTACACATCTACTGAATTGGAATTAAGATTTTGTACTGTGCAGCCTTTAGTAAATATAAATGAGTTTAGGCAGTAGAAAATTGTGATTAGGTAGGCCTGTGCAATGCTAGCAATAGTGCCTTCATCTAATTGGTTAACATTACTTCCTTTGTGCGGTTAAAGCTATATACCATTGATAATTAGCATTACACTTAGTTTTTGGGTAGTGTAATGTTAACTATCAGTGGATGAGCTTTGGCATCAGGGCATAATGATTAATTTCAGTCACCGCATGAACGAGCTTCCAATTGTACATAGTCAGTTGTCATAGTTAAGCACACATACAGCCCCATTACAACCTGTAGAGTTGACGGTGCTTTCCTTTGATATAGCACTCATCTATTTGTTCTTGCCTTTATCAAGTGTGACACATGCATGTAGAAGTTGTTTTTTAGTTCTGATGTACTGATTAATGAATCTGGCTCTGAAGAATATAGAATGTAAACTGAGTTTAGAAAGTTATTCTTGTGACTAGGTGAAGGTCATGCTCGGATGACTCTTCTTCTGATGACGAAAACATGCTAGATCGAGATGCTCGGATGACGAGATCACTTGCAAGAGATGAGAGCAGGTTAGTTCGTAATGAACTGATGTTTGCATCATGCATTGTCTGTCAACAAGAAAATGTTTTGTGATCCGACTTTGTGTTTTCTTAATTTGACAGCTGCGATTGTGACAGGTTCCAGTGTCTGGTGTTCCTGATGCTTTATTGATGCCCTTTATGATGCAAGAATGGTGTTTGCGCTCACCTGGCATGAATGGCAAACCTCAAATGGTAAGATTCTTTACCAGGTTGATAAAACATGAGTAAAACATGAAATAAGAAACCAAGGTAATTTTTTCGAATGGTTATTGGACCCAGCTCCATTTTATTCAAATGGTTGTGTGATTTGCTTGACTCGTGTGATAATGCATAATGTGGTTTTGGTGCATTTCTCAGCTGGCTACATGGATGCAAGCATAATAAAAGACTGCTGAAAGGCTGATCTCATAGCTTTGCTGCTCAAGGTGTGTGATGGAAGCTGTGTAATCCACGTATGTTACATATCTCAAGGCTATTTATTTATTTCTGAGTCGCAAAAGTATGTTAACTAATTATAAGTGCAACCTAATGAACCTGTAATGATTGAGAATACTTGCTGAAGACCCTCACTATTGTTGCAGATTCATTCGTCCAATTTTGGATCTGTTGAGATGCAGCGGTGGTCAGCGTCTTGGGACCACTGATGTACAGTTCATGTACATTGCTATATCCTTTTCAAGAATTTGATTAAGAAACCTGTGAATGGACCCGTGATGTAACTTCACCTATGGTACTTTCATTGATTACCAATATTTCTGAAAACATGAATTCCTCTGTTTTATTGGTTACCACATTTGTGGTATTATTCCCAAGGGTATGTTCTAATCACTCGCATTTCTAAACCAGCATATCTAAGAGCTGAAGTACATTCTCGCTTGTATTTTTGCGAAGCGCATTGTATTCAAGCCCTTGTCAAAAGTATTCACAACTCATGGCCTGTGCAGTCTTTAGCACTTCGAGCTTGCCGCTGATCACATCCCACATTGTGGTTTCAGCATTTGTCAATAAAATTACATTTGATCGGGTAAGCCTCCGTGGTTTGGGCCATTTATTATTTGGATATTGAGATGGGTTTGTGCTTTATAGAGGGCAATATGGTTATCTAGGAATGGTACTTTTAGTATGTAGCTGATTCACCCTGCGTAATCCTAATATTGAATTTCAGTTTATATGTTTCTATTTTTGCATTGCTTGACCGATTGAGGAAACACAAGGAGAGGCGAAGCTAAATGATATTTGAGGCAGATGGCTTATCCCTGTTAGTTTTCCTGTTTGTTAGTTAAACCAATAATCCATCCATATTATTTAATTAGAGTATGTTCAATGCGACATTTAATGTAGATGATCAATCTTTCCTTTGACTTGACAGTCGCCAACAATCATGTAGGCGAGACCATTCATGTGCATTTCCTTCCCTTTTCCTTTCTTTGGTACTTTCTTCCCTTGATTCAGTATGTTTGTTCACACGTAAAAGTAGAATATACAAAATCAGTGATGCTTGCTATGATAGTTTAGTATGTCAATAGCCAAGCTATCTACTGTATGGATGTAGTACATCGGAACTTAATAATTCAGATGGCTAAGTATGCAAATAAAAAAGCCTTTCTCCTACACAATTTCCTTTATTTTCCCTATGCCTGTTAATTATATTGTCAGCTTTTTGGTCATATTTTCCAGCCGCATAGTCATACTATAGTTTACACTTTCACACCCCTTTGGATGCTAATTCACCCTCGACCATTGCTTAGCGGTTTGGCATTGGCATGACCATGTAGACATGACAACGTAGCGTTGTATAAAGCCTTATAGCCTCATTCTAATATTCCATTGCCTCTACTTTAAATATTGGTGAATTATCCATGATTATTACAATAAATAGTACACCTGGATATGGATGCTATTTGGATACCAAGTGACATGGTTTGAATGGGGCATCTTTGTGTAATGACCTGATTACAAAAGATATTGGTTTGCTAATTATTTTGAACCCGGGCAAGAAAGGTGCATGGTATCATGAAGAGGGCATGCTTTTGTGTGGGGGTAAGACCTGAGTTGATCATGGCTGATGAATATTCATTTTAATTGTGCTTGATGGGTCTTCAATTTTTAGTTGCAGAGAAGTGCCGTAGTTGACAAGCCATATGTTTTTGGTGCTTGACTCTTTTGGTCCTGGTCAGAACTGATGGTGCTTGTTCTGTCCTTGTTTTTGTGGTAAAAAGCGATATGTAGCTTGGTTTAATGGCTTGATCTCCTTTTTGTTGTTTATGTTGGTGGAACTGATTATTTAAAAAACGAAATACCTTAGTAAGAATTCGAGGTCTGCTTTTCCTTGCTTATGTTGATATGCAGTCTCTTGTCATCTTTCCTTCCCAGCAGTGACTGAAAATGCATTTAAGTGTACTAATTTTAATGTATATGATGTATACCAGTTTCTATTGTATTGGTGGTACATATAACTAATTAGTGATTGGCATTGAATTGATGGATTTTCTTGGGTTACTCATGTTTGTTTTAAGAATTTTTCAGCATACTAGATGTGCCTATTCTGGAATGATTTGGGATAAGGGCCGGTCTTCACATTTATCTGTTGTGTTAGGATTATGAAATAATACATGTAGCTGAGAACCTATATGAACCAAATTGATCCGCTATAGTGAAGATAAATTGCTCATGTAGAGTTGATCATCTTTTCTTGAATTTGTTGGAAGTTGTAGCAAAAATCTTGACATATTTTCAGTGCCAAGGTTCCTCCTATAGAGTTAATCCTCTTTTCGTGAACTAAATAGGTGATTAATTTTAGTACCATTATTGATGTAGGCATTGCAGTTTGTTTTAATGCACTGATGCATGAATGTTGACATATTTTCTGAGAGCTTTAGCGTGAAAATAGTTTTGAAGATACAAAATACTGTGTGAGTAGCATGAGTTAGTAATATGTTCCGAAAGCTATAGCTTTGGCTTGGCATTAGTAGTTAAGTTTGAAACCATAGGCATCATCTTGTTTTCACATCTATTGGTTTTCCTGTTGTGCTTCTCTGATTGGAATGTTTCCTCTCCGTTTGAGTTGTAGTTTGTATTTTTTTGTAATTAGTTAAATCATGCTTTGCTGATGTACATTGTTTCTTTGCGTTTTCTTGAATAAATCATTTCATTGGCTGATGTTACTTCTTCTATAAAACCTGATCTATGTTTTGTTGTTGCTTTGGGTTGACAGGATATCTAATACTCCGTATATGAAGTCATAAATCAGGGATATATGTAAATCAGGAATGACGCTTGGTTCATGCTGGGCGATGGAGAATCACTGCTGAAGGTGATACTGAAGGCATCATCATGTCAGGTCCTACGCTCTAGGTGAGTTCTTTTTTAGGGAAAGAATCATCTACTACCTTAGTTTATTAATAGGAATGTATTTGTGTGACATTGCCGTAGTACCCAAACCCAACTGAAGTGCCACTGGTAGTGCTACTTTGTTTGAGACTAACCCATCTTAGCCTAATGATCGAAAAGTGGTACTGCCATACATCAGGGACTAGAAAAAGGTCATGTTTGCTTTCATCACTAGATACATGCCTCATCTCTGTTGTTTGATTGTAGCTTCGAACCAGTGAATATATTATGATTGCATTGGATCACCATTGAAAAATTTACTATCATATATCAAGGTATGCTCTGTTGTTGTTGAACATCCAAAAGAAGAAGTTGCTAAGCTGACAGTGAGAATACAACTTAAGAGTATGCTAAAGCTGGATGAACTTGCAAAGAATGTAAATTAAAAAAGAGGTTAAGAATCTTGGAGCGTTATGAAACATAGAACCATGTGATTCCAACCAGCTCACATGTAATTTCAGTGCTTTTTTCTACATTTATTTACTAACTATGGTACTTGTATGTAGAAGAGATTTGGTCTAAAGTGATCTCTAAGAAATTCAAAGATATGGTTGCTTATGCTCTGATATCTCTATAACTCATATGCCCATGATACCTTCTCCATTTGCTGTTTCTGAATGGTTTATATCGCTATAACTTTGTTCTTCACATTCAGGTTTATGCTGGCTTTTAGTAGAATATTGCAGGTCCTTTGAGTGCAGTGGTTTGTTTTTTAAGATCTATGGAACTTCAAATTGTGAGAATTATTTGTTAACGTCTCCTATCATCTTGTCTTAATGCATCGTCTCAATTTGACCAAGCAGAAGCTCTCAAACAATGCAGCATACATGTAATGTAATCGTCAGGAAAAGAGAAGAACTACGGTCCCCATACAGGCTGTCAATTTACTATCGGTGTCTATGTGTTTTATTTCTTGCTGCTCATTACCATGTATTCACTTACTGACGCATGGTTTCAATTCCGGCTCTGATTCGGGCTTCACGCCAATGGCGATGCGGGTCAGTAGAGATATTTTGCTGCATCGATATTCAAGATCGATGGTATATTTATGCTATGTTGTGCTCCCTTTGTTCTATCAAATATGCAATTTTGTCTCGACAAGACTAATTTCGCCGTCCGCTTCGTGTTCCAAGTGTATCATGTATATGTTTTCATATTTTAGACACATGGATATATGATGAAAGTCGCACTTTTGTTTTGCTTTGGCCGAGGCGCAGCGTTGGCGTCTTGCTTTCGGCTTTGCAAATGGTGCAATGGGTGTCAGCTGAAAACAACCGGGGGAAATTATTTACGAGGGGCAAAAATTTGTAATAGTTTCTGGTTCCCGTGGTATCGGTTAAGCGGCTCAAAATTTCAAACCAAACTTTTTGTCTTCCTGCTCACAATAAGTGCACACAAAGATAAATGTTGTAGTTTAAATCCTGCCTTGATTTTGGCATTTGCGCGATAGCGCAACGGGTCATCTAGTGGTGCATAAACGACGCGTTCTCCCACGATCCATCTTCATCAGCGTCAGGGAGGACCTCCCAGGGTTCCCTTCGCCTCCGCATGTCATAAAAGGCGTATCTTCCGTTTCTGATGTCCGCCAGCAGCAGCTCTCGTATGGTCGCCTGAGCTTCCTCGATTGGCATCGGATCAAGCATGTAGCCGATCCGAGTCTCGTTGGCGAGGAGCACCCGGTACGCAAGGTCGCCGTCTTCGTCGAGATACGCTTGTACATAGGGCAATCGATCAGGCGTCCTCCTCCTATTCTGGCGGCGGATTCCATCTGCACTTGTGCAGAACCTGCCTGGTTCTGCTGCTCCCGGACGGGCGGATCAGAGAAAAAGGAGACGAGACGAGCGGATCACGGAAGAAGGAAAGAAGCGGATGAAGTAACACGGATGGACCGATGCACTGTACCAGGTAGAGACAGGCATACATATACGGTGGGAAAGACGAATCCGTATTTGAGACGAAGTCGGATTCCACTGGAAGCCCCGAGTTGCCCTTTTGTAGTTTTTCTTTAGCTCCAACTGATCAATCTCTTGCTCCTCGCCCCAAAAAAAAGGAGATCATGGAGTCACCTCGCAGCATTGTAAGTATACATCCTTCCCTTCTCCCCGATATTACCTCACCCTTGTCCTTTTTTTCTCAGCTATTCAACCGTTCTGCAGACCAAAGATGAAGGAAGAACTATCGCGTGCGAGGATGAAGGTCGAATCGGTGCGTGTGGAGGTGAAGATAGAATCAGCGCACTCCACGACGACGTTCTTCTCCAAATCATTGGACGGCTTGATCAGCGCACCGCCGTTCAGACCAGCCTGCTCTCCAGACAATATAGGCACCTCCATCATCAGCGCTCTAGTCTGATCATGCAAGCTGCTGATTTCCGCAAGCCAGGGCGCAGGGTGGATCAGGTAATGGCCGCCTACACCGACGCGACATTGTCATTGCTGTCTCCTCGGACATGCAAATGCCACCGTACCATCAAGACCCTGCAGCTTAGCTTCTTCCTGAGAGAGCCTTACATGTCCTCTATCGGCCATGCGGTTGAGGACATCGTGAAGACTGGAGAAACTGAATACCTTGAGTTTGGAATGTACGCAGAGATTAACCGTCCAAGTGAAGCCCAATTAGCCTTGTTCGGACAGCGGTTTATGTCATTCTTCGGTGCGTGCCCTGCTGCCTTCACTTGGCTCAGAATACTAACCCTAAAAAACCTTAAGTTTCAAGACTCGGATATCAACAATCTTGTTAATACCTGCAATAATCTTCAGCTCCTTTCCTTGAAATCCTGTGGACTGGTCCATGTATCTGTCCTAGAGATAGATGCCCCATGCTCGGATCTCCGAGCGCTTGAACTTATCTGCTTTGGGTGCGTACAAGTTCAGCTAACACGTCTCCCTAAATTGACTCAGCTGATTTACAATGTGTGGCCCGGTGAAAACCCCCCAGTGTATTTTCGCTACGTTCCTCAGCTTAATCATGTATGCTTCTGTTCTCCTGCCCTGGATGGACAGACACCATTCGCGTTGAGCCAGTGTTTACCTAGTAACACAAACCTGTCGATTCTGCATCTGGATTTTCGCTCTCAAATGGTAAGTTTCTACTACAATGCCCTCTACATGTCGCTTCTGTTTGTTTATCTCGATGTAGGCCTGTTGTTTCATGTTATATTCGTCACATTTATGCTCTTATTTTACTGCAGATTTGGATTGAACCCGAAGATCCACGACACCTCCTACCCATATTCAGCAAGCTTAGAGATGTACATCTTTATAGCATATTTGCTGAGTGCGATCTGAACTGGACTCTGTTTATCCTACAAGGTGCACCTTTGCTAGAGAATTTTTATGTAAGTCTGTTGCTTCATCCATAAATTTTTATTTAACTAATTTTATATGGGATTTCATTTCAGCAGATTTCTCGAAAAACTGTGCATCCCAAACAGGGTTCATCCATAAAATGCCTTTTTAGCAACCATACATTAACAAGGAAGTCTTAACTCCCTTTGCTTTTGTTTTGCTGCATTTCGAATACTAATATGCCAAGTTTTAAATAATATGTGTTGTTTCTTATTTGGGTCCATGAAGCTATCTAGGCATTCATGTACACTCAATAGGTACGAGGATAGTGCCGAGAAGACCAACGTGGTGTGGGAAACATCCGATTTCAAGCACTTGAACCTTAAGTTGCTGGTGATGAGAGGGTTTGAGGAGGAAGAGAAGGTGATGCATTATATACGCCTTGTCTTGGAACGAGCTTTGGCCTTGAGGAGAATTGAGTTGCCTGATAAAATCCCATGCAAGAAGTGCAATGATAAGAACATTGAATCTCCGAGATTCCCTGTGGATGACCGTTAGCAAGCATCGGATTAGGGAGCAACTCTCATGTGGATTGTCCTCATCTGCAGAGATTATAATCGGATGATGGATGTAGCGAAGGAATAATCCTCAGAGATAGCAATGCAGATTCCCCCCCTCCCTCTGCTCACTTATTTGTGTCTAATAAGAACTGACGTCCCCGGTTGCAGCTGGAGTGGTGTGCTAGAATACGGGCCATGCAGTTGTACTTTTATTTTTGTTTTGATTATTGATAGCAAAATGACACTAATATATTCTATGATTTATGTGTACTTCAGATTGTACTATACCTCTTTTGTTGCTATTGCATGATTCTTATAAACAGAAGGCCCTCGGCCCAGCTTTATATATAAAACACTCATGGCAACGAACAAGTTATAACATACAATCAGCGTCTGAGACTGAACACACTCACACCGACTAAACCATAAATCCATACATAAGCCTCTCAGGCAACCCAAGGCAAGACAAAGAGAAACATATAAAGTCTAGGACGCCGCCTGCCGTGTTGCTCCGGTCCTCGTCCTCGCATGAAGCCGCCTAAGCTCTCCCAGCGCCTCGTCCAGAAGCACCCTGTCCCGTTGTTTTACCAGTACCCTCCAGCTTTGCATGTGTATAGATATTGTGAACATAGCGTCAGCCGGATGTGCGATCACTTTCCCCTCTAGAGCTAGCTTGTTGTGTGTATTCCAAAGCGTCCAACCTAACGCCGCAAAGGCATACCAATCAAGCCTACGCAGGGGCCCGGATAGGCCTTGCACTAAGGAGATGATATCCCCGACCCCTGCCGGATTCCAGGTACATGAGAGGAGTTCCCTAACTCCAGCCCACAGAAATCTCATGAGGTGGCAGTTGAAGAAAATATGGTCACAATCCTCCAGCATACCACACATCGCGCAGCTCCCGTCGGAGGGTCCGTGCCTCTTGGCCACCTGTTCAGCCGACGGAAACCTCCCCTAATGAGTTTCCAAAGAAACAGTCTGATCTTTGGGGGAACTCTAGTAGCCCACACTCCTTAAAGAATGTGACTGTCGCCCCTTGCGACGAGCGAAGCTATTGCATGATTCTACGTTTGGCCATTACATTTTTATCAAAAGGTGGAATCCCGAGTTCCCGACTGACATAGGCATCCCAAATGGACCTGTCAAAGAAGGTACCCGGGGTTTACTGAAGGCCCATAATCCGAAGATTACGAAGCCCGGAAGCCCAATAAAGTGTCGACTATGGAAGTTAGAGATATATTAGGAATAGAGACTTGTAATTATACGGGGCGAACTCAAAGAGTCTCCCGCTGTTGTAACTTATACATCACAAAACCCTCGGCTCCGCCTCCTATATAAGGGGGAGTCGAGGGAGAAAGAAAGGATCAATCTCATTGTCAACTCAACCCTAGTTTTCAGCATTCGAGCACCTTTTCGGCTGAAACCTTCGAGATCTACTTGCCCTCTACTTCTACGAAACCCCAAGTCTACAACTTGTAGGCATTGACAAGTTAATACCTTGTCACCGACTACCTATGCATGAGGGCACATAACCATTTTATTACCATGTCTCATTATTCAATGATCCCTCCCGGGTCGCTCCTCCCCCGAGCGGCTCTGGAGGTGCCCATCCAACCCTAGACTCGGCTCCATCCCGTACGTCGAAGATGGATGCTGGAGAGGTGCTCTGCGGCGGTGCTGCACGGGCGGAGGTGGGGTGATTTCTGGGGACTAAGGGCGGCGCGGCCAGGTCCTGATGTCCTCCGGCGGAGTGGTGAGGTGCAGGTGTTGGCGCGCTACCGGCGGCCATGGTGCTATGATCTGATATTGGCCTCATGGCCCGATCGGGGCCAGTCCGGTAGGGAGATGACTAGCAGCCCGGGGAGATGTTGGTCTTGTGAATAAAGGTGGTGGTCCTAGTCTTCTTATCATGGCAATGGTATGCGTGATCGGCCCTCCTCAGTCTAGTCATCGACATGTTCTGAAACTTATGTCGAAGATCTTCACGGATTGGTGCATGACGCCTCTGAATTTCTAGATCGGATGGAATTCGGTCGTGTGCATCCATATCAGCTTGTGTTGCTTCATGAGGCGCGGCGCGAAACTCCGTTGTATGTTTACGCCATGGGACATGTCGTTATCTCGATATCCATGGTGTACATGGGTGGCGGAGAAGATCATTGTGGATGAGGTTTGATAACTCGCAGAAGCAGCATCAACAAGTGGAGGTGGCAGCACTAGAGGATTTCATTTTTGGTAAGGTGGTGCTCCCGAGAGCCGAGCCTTGACTTTCAGAATGAAAACCTAAGGTTTGACCTTCATTGATCGTGCATGTCAATGATCTTGGTGAAGCTATTCTTTTGAGAGCTTAGACTTGGGTGAAAGTCCTAGATCTTTGATCAGGGGATGACGGTGCTATTGCATTGTTCTCTTCTTGGAGACGTGAGTCCGGGTGTTGTTTTTCGAGGTGGTTTGTGGGTTGCTGTTGTTTAGGAGTTGATGGGGAATTTTTCTTTTCTTTTTCAGGTTGTGTCCATCCTTGATGTCTGTGTGACATTTTATTGGTACAGAGGTTAGGTGTAATTGATATCTTCATGATATTAATATATTTCTTTCGTAAAAATAATTATTATTCCTTAGGGAGTAGATAGAATGAATACAAAGCTTAGCTAGTGCAATATAAAACACATGTAGGATCTACGCATTAGAAATTCTATTATTGAATTGCCATCCATACTAGTTGGATCAATATACTGTCCAAACAATTACTTCCAAATTCCATGGAATGCTGCTCGGCGTTGATGCAACTGGGACCACATACAAAACTAATGAGTAGCATTTATAAGAACCTCCAAATAATAAGAAACATGTGTCTTGTTAATGCTCCCTCCGATTCATATTACTTAACCATAATATAGATGTATCTAGACACATTTTAATTATAGATACATCCATTTTAGCATCAAGTTATCTACCAGTTGTTGGCTTTGGACCTTGACCCTTGGTTCATTAAAGCAGTGGGCAATCTCAGGAGAGGGTTCCTTTGGGCCGGGAAGGAGGATGCGCCAGGCGGTTGCTGCACCCTCGCGTGGCACCTCGTGTGCCAGCCGAAGAGCTTGGGAGGCCTCGTCTTGCATAACTTGCGCCTGATGAACACCGCTCTGCGCACCTAGTGGCTCTGGCTGCAGAGAATGGATAGCGGGAAGCCTTGGAGCGGCCTAGAACTGCACGTTGGTCAGACCTCCATTGCCCTCTTTCACGCCTCGGTGTGTATTACCATAGGGGATGGGGCCTCTGTTCTCTTCTAGGAGGACGCGTGCGTCCGTGGACTCATGGTGGAGGCATTGTGCCGGACATCTTGAATCTTGTTCGGCCAGCCCTGCGCAAAAGGCGCACCGTCCATGATGGGCTCGCGGGCAACAGCTGGGTCGGTGAAATCACAGGAGAATTATCGGTTGATGCGTTGGTGTGCTGCCTGAGGTTGTGGGCTACGATTTAGGACATGAGTACTTCGCGCGGCGGCGGCCAGGATTCATTCGCCTGGAAGTGGCATGAGGATGGACGGTTCTCTTCTAAATCGGCATACCGTGTTCAGTTCCACGGCACCGTTGAGCTCCCGAGGCACCACTCATCTGGCATTCCTTCGCGCCGCTCAGGTTCAAGATGCATGCATGGCTCGCGCTGCGGCATCGCTGCCGGACGGCGGATTGGCGGTTGCGCCATGGGTTTCATTCCCACATGATGTGCCCACTTTGTAATGCCACCTATGAAACACACGGCCACCTCTCCCTGCATTGCAGCTTTTCCCAAGAAATTTGGGGTGGGCTGGTGTTCGCTTTGGGCTTCCAAACATCACTCCGGCGCCTGGTCTGGGGATCAATGATTGGCGGATCCAGGCGAACAGTTCCTTCGCGGCGGCTGAATGGAAGAAAGCCAACGCTTTGATCATGCTTGCTCTACGTGCGATATGGCTTGAACGCAATGCAAGGATCTTCGAGGAAAAAAGTGCGCCTATGGTTTTGGTTCTCAATGCTATCCTCGACGAGTCGCGGTCTTGGCTGGCTTGTAGAGGTAGACATAGGGGAGAGATTACCTAGCTAGCCCGGCCTTAGGCCGTGAGCAACACCCAAAGGGTTGTTGCTGGTGGTGCACTAAGTTTGCTTCGGTTGTATGCTTGGTGCTTTGGACATCTTGGTCCGTCTTGCAATCTTAAAATAATGACACGCAGATCTCATGCGTGTTCTCGAAATTTTTTAGCATCAAGTAATATGGATCGAAGGGAGTAATAATATCGCCGCTATAGTTCCATATTTTGGATAAATGATGCTTTATTGAACACAAGAGTTGTCATCACGCTAATATAATTTAAACGAGCTCAAACCTATTATGTGCATAGCTAAGATGCATAGAGCCGCAAAAGAAAATATAAAAAAATCAGAATACAAGTAGGTGGAGAACTCATAGCAACGCTTATGGTGATGGAGGCTTGATCCGTCGACTATGGTGTCATCCATCAGGGATAAAGATATCGCCTTCCAGTCCGACCATATACATACCTTAGCCCTTTGTTCCCTGTGCAAGGAAGATATGAACACAGACGGAAGTATGAGTACACTGGTAGATGACCTGCAAATGAGTAGGATTCTTACCATTAAAACAAGATAATTCTGCATAGCCATAGCCACCAAACAAGAACATGTTGGTCGGGCAGGAAATGAATTTAGCGAATAGTAAAATTCTCGCGTGAGTGATCTTACATTAAACTAGTTTATCTACCATTTTCCAATAATTAGTTTAGAAATTTGAATAAAAATAAAAGTTGGGAAAGTAAATGAGAAGGAAGAGCAATGGAGAAGTTGGGGTGGATCTTCAACATGTGTTATTCATGCCAATTGAACCATTGCAAAGTCCATATGATTAAAACTTCTCCCATTAAAAAAAAAGAGTGTTACTTTGTACATAGTTGCTTTTTGAATAAATTATCGATTTCCTAATAATAATTGAGGTTGCATCTTAGTTTGGTTGAAACTTCTATATCATTGTATGGAGAACTAACCATTTTGTAGCCACTAAAGTATCATTGAGATGAAAATATTTCCTAGCTTGAGATGAAACATGACATGATAAAAAAAAGGAGTAGGGGACAAAACCATAAGCTTGGTGATGCCTTCTCATCCCTCTCTTATTTCAAGTAATTTTAGGTTTTACTATTCCAAACTCATGTTCTAGTTTTACCGCCATGATCTGTTGCATATTTTTAGGAAATCATATGATTATTTGCTTTTTTTTTCCTTAGCTTGTGTCTGTTAGAATAGAGTTTTATGTTTTATTTTCTGGATTTTTTTAATAAATTACCAAGTTTTACTTATTTTGCATAATGAACCTGATAACATATATACAGAGTAGCAGAATTTTGTAGTTATCTTTCACGAAGTGATTTTTATTTTATAATGGTAACTCAGACTGAGCCTACATTTCTACTGTAGTTACAATTGTTTCATCCTCTGTATGCACAAAGATTGGCATAACTTTTAACGGTTTTCTTTTTTCATCCTATATGCGCTAGAAAAAATGACTGTAGATAAGTGAACGAATGGGAAGAAAATCTTAAAAAGGGAGTTTGCACTTTAAAAAAACGCGACAATCTATATTCTGTGAGAGGAAAACGAGAAATGATCTTCTAGCATGCAACGACATTGCTCACCAC
This sequence comes from Lolium rigidum, assembly GCF_022539505.1. Taxonomy (NCBI): domain Eukaryota; kingdom Viridiplantae; phylum Streptophyta; class Magnoliopsida; order Poales; family Poaceae; genus Lolium; species Lolium rigidum. The sequence goes on from NC_061512.1 coordinate 125,344,598, forward strand.
ACCATCAGCACTCCTATTGTGTGTTGGTGTACTACACACCTTATATTGCTCACACGCCATGATTAGCACTCCTCTCTCTCTCATTAGTAATTTCATTCTTAGATTTGGAAAGGCCATATTTATCGGAATAAGTATCAGATCCTTTATTTCTTTCGATGGTAGTTTAATTTCAAACAAGAATAAGATACGTTTTATTTTGAGAAAAATGTGAAATCTGAATTCTGGAACACAATGAAACGCCATCCTACATTTTGAAACCAAATGAAACAACATTAGAGTAGATAAAATATTTAAAAAATCCCTATCTGATAAATTTATTCAACTCGTCTAATAAAAGTTTGGTGTGTGCTGAACCCCATTCAAAGATGATGACGCACAATAAAACTATATACAAAATAGTGGGCCTGTGATTTGTCGTCTCTATGATATTAATGCGACCATTATGTGTTAGAATCTGAAATTTTGATGTTTTTGTCTTGTTTTTCATGCTTTATGACTTATCGCCATTGCCAATTCTTTTCTAACTTTGATGAATGAAGTTTGAAACTCAGTGAAACAAAATGTTTACAATTGACCTTGGCGAATCACGGTGAAACTACATAAAATCTACCGTCAAGTACAAACATATATACATACGAAATTGTTGAAGCTCATTGACACAATATGCAATACTCCCTCCGATACAAATTAATTGACTCCATTTTAATTATGGAAAACAACTAATTTTTGGCACACTATACTATTTTCTTTGCTCATATTCTTTTAATACGGGTCTTGTTTTGAAGCTCTCCTCATATATTCAAATGGTTCAATTGTACTTCCAATTCAAAATCTATGAAAGTTGCAAGATTTAGAATTATATTTAAATATATGGACGGGTGTAAGGAGAGAGAAGTTGTTTTTAGATACACTGCATGCTCACACAATTTCGAGTAAAATGTGGTAGGAGAGAGAGAATGCTAGACATGCATGGTACAAAATCCTAGGTCGGAGGAACACTTAGTCATACAGTACTCCATACCGATTTATAGAGCTATTATGCATTTCAAGAGAAAACTTTGACGATTAATTTAGTCAGTAAAATATAAGATATATATCACAAAAAAATTATAGTATTGGAAACTTCTTTTGAATATGAATTCAATGGTATGATTTTTGTGGCATATATCTTATATTTTATTGACCAAATTTATAGACAAACTTTCTCCTCGAAATGTGTAATACCCCTCTAAACCGGTATGGAGGTAGTACATTTTTTGAATATTTATTCCGAATATGAGACGCAATATTACTCATCCAGTGCCAGCAAAACTGAATGCAATAGATCCTTAATGGTCTCAATGTGACTGATTGAAATAAGTAAGTGCCACTCCTCCCGTCATTCGCTCTCAACCTTCCAAGCTCAAAACCATTTTTTGTGTGGCGAAGATAACGAAACCCATCTCCAAACTTTGCTCCGTGCATGTGTGTACGTGCGTGCGTGCTCTCCCTGCATGTCTGTGCCTGCCTCTCCTCCCTCGGAGCGGCCAGCGCGCATTCCCCGCAGCCATGGGCCAATGCTGCACAACCGGAGCCGGGCAGGCTGCCGCTGCCGACGCGGCGGAGGAGGCTGGCCCACCGGCGCCACCAAAGTCGCCGCGCGGGGACAACGCGTCAACCAACGACGCCCCGGCGGCCACTCCTGCCGGCACCAATGCGGCTGCCGATGCCAACGCCAGTGCCAAGGCGCCGTCGGTCCCCGTGGGCGAGGTGCTGGGGCGGCCCATGGAGGACGTGCGCGCAACGTACACCATCGGCGAGGAGCTCGGGCGCGGCCAGTTCGGCGTCACCTACCTGTGCACCAACACGGGGACGGGGGAGAAGCTGGCGTGCAAGACGATCGCGAAGCGGAAGCTGTCGGGGAAGGAGGACGTGGAGGACGTCCGTCGCGAGGTGGAGATCATGCACCACCTCTCCGGCCAGCCCAACATCGTGGACCTCCGCGGCGCCTACGAGGACAAGCACAACGTGCACCTCGTCATGGAGCTCTGCGCCGGCGGGGAGCTCTTCGACCGGATCATCGCCAAGGGCCACTACACGGAGCGCGCCGCGGCGTCGCTGCTCCGCTCCGTCGTCGGCACCGTGCAGACGTTCCACTCCATGGGGGTGATGCACCGGGACCTCAAGCCGGAGAACTTCCTCATGCTCAACAGGGACGAGTCGTCGCCGATCAAGGCCACCGACTTCGGCCTCTCCGTCTTCTTCAAGGAAGGCGACGTGTTCAAGGACATCGTCGGCAGCGCCTACTACATCGCGCCGGAGGTGCTCAAGCGCAAGTACGGCCACGAGGCTGACGTGTGGAGCATGGGCGTCATGCTCTACATCTTCCTCTCCGGCGTCCCTCCCTTCTGGGCGGAGAACGAGAACGCCATCTTCACCGCCATCCTCCGGGGCGAGATCGACTTCGTCAGCGATCCCTGGCCCAACATCTCCGACGGGGCCAAGGATCTCGTCAGGAAGATGCTCCATATCAATCCCAAGGAGAGGCTCACGGCCATCCAAGTCCTCAGTAAGCTCTCCGAATATGCTTTCTCCTGTCAAATGCTTGCTTAATTCGTGTGAAACCTTGTACATGAGCAAAACGATCCATGACCTGAAACTTATTTGGGCTTCAGATCACCCATGGATCAAGGAAGACGGAGAAGCGCCCGATACACCCCTCGACAACGTCGTTCTCGACAGGATGAAGCAATTCGTGGCCATGAACCAGTTCAAGAAAGCTGCGCTGAGGGTGGGCATATTCACATATGTTTCCTCAGATCCAGCTGTTGCACTACTGAAATTGAACAACAGGAATTAAGTCTGATAACTTTATTCTGGACTTGCTGCAGGTCATAGCCGGGTGCCTGTCAGAGGAAGAGATCAAGGGGCTCAAGGAGATGTTCAAGAACATTGACAAGGACAACAGCGGCACGATCACGCTCGAAGAGCTCAAGAACGGGCTTGCCAAGCAGGGCACCAAGCTCTCAGACAATGAAATTCAGCAACTGATGAAAGCTGTGAGTCTTAATTCAGATAACACAACCAACATATTCTACAATCGACATGAATTAAAAAAATCCCTCGCTTGATTTCCAGGCCGATGCCGATGGCAATGGGTTGATCGACTACGAGGAGTTCGTCACCGCAACGGTGCACATGAACAGAATGGACAGGGAGGAGCACCTCTACACTGCATTCCAGTACTTTGACAAGGACAACAGTGGGTAAGTTCAGCACCGGAAATGGATAACCAGTACATGTCAGGCATCTGAATTCGGGATTTCCAGAGGCTATGTCGCACGCATGTTTAATTTATATATATCTTGCAGGTACATTACGAAAGAGGAGCTGGAGCAAGCCTTGCAGGAGCAAAAGCTGTATGACGCTGAGGAGTTCAAAGAAGTCATCTCTGAAGCCGATGCCGACAATGTAAGGAAGAATGGCTCTGTAGATTCAGTGCATACAGTAACTCAGATGCATAGAGTAACACATAACAATTACAATGGATGGTAAATGCATTGAAATAACCTGAAATTTTCCTGACTGGCTCATGCAGGACGGGAGGATAGATTATTCAGAGTTCGTGGCGATGATGAGGAAAGGAACAGGTGGCGCGGAGCCATCGAACCCAAAGAAGAGGAGAGACTTAGTCCTAGAGTGAAATATTACAACAGTGTGTATACCAACAGAGTACAGAGCTGTAACTGTGATGTACATGCTTCTTTTTTTATCAATCCATTTTCAAAGGTTCGTACAGAAAGCAGTTCATTCACATAGGATTCAGGGGGGGGGGGATCTAGTGTTCGAAACAACGTATGTTTTGGCATCCTACATGATGAGCAGGCCTATAGATCGGTGGTTACATATGCTTGAGTAAGTGTTGACAAGATGAAACGAAATAATATGGCTATGTACAAAAGGTTTGATTTATATCATTTGAAGCAAACCTGATTAGTACTGAAGGCCTGAACCAAATAGATGGTTCGATTTAATTTTAAACACCAGGATTTGAGAAAGACTGACAAAGTTACATGCAGGAACATGAAAACAGAGAAGTGGGATCTCCAGTTTAGAAGATAACAGCTACTCCATCCTCAAAAGACGGAATCAGGTTGCACGCAACACCCAGATGAATATACTAGCCGAATACTCAGAACGTAGCTTCAGGGAACAATTCCATCAATCCTAGCTACTTACCTAAGTCGTCTTCGCAAGTGAATTCTTATCACATAACTTGTGGGATAGCAGCATCCAGATTCAGCGAAGGGCTGAGGGTGTGACAAAACTAGTAAATAGGCAAATAGCTGCACAAACTCAAACAATATAGAATATGAAATCAAAGAAATGTCACTGCTCCAGTTTGTTAGAGGAGTAACTCATCGGTGGCAGCAAACCGTTAGATGAAGAGAGTACATCACATGAAAACAGATACTATCTCGGGTCGCATTTAATTGACGCGAGGCTACAAGTGAGCATTGCTAGATGTTCTCACAACTGCGTGTCGATTATTTACGACTGGAGGGAGTAGGTTCTACTCCGAGTACTCAACAGAAAGCAATATTTATGTTATTTGACACGGGATGCATGAATGCGGGATTAGGAAAAGTACATGTTTACCTAGGAAAGTTCGGTTTGCAGTTTGAAAAGAACCATCGATGTTCAGTCCTTAATGTCCATCACTCTGCAAAGTTGAACATGAAATTACATAGCATAGAAAAACCTTCAGAACTGTATAAAATATATCGAGAGTAAAATAGGGATGATGGTCCTGTAAGATCATAAGAGTACAAATACAACCATATGTGTTGCAATCCTGATAATAAATGGGTGGAAATGTAAGGGGCCTTCTTCAGCAAATAAGGTTCTATCATGGAACACATGTGCCTGCAGATTTTTCAAAGTTTCTCAAGCCAAAAGCATTGCCCTGGCCCAGTTTGGCAAGATGTATTCAAGTAAGCCTTGTGAGAAACAGCAGACCTTGATGTGCACATCTGTAACAACAAAGCTAGAACATGATTTCAGTGAAACAAATACTCATTTTGCAATTAGGTATTGCGGGGCCCGTGTTAGTTGTTGATCTCAGCCAATGCTGGGAACAGGCATCCCGTACACAGCTGGTGTGGCGGTGTGCGCTCGATGCAACAACGACCGTAAGCAGGAAATGCATTGGTATACTCGGCAAGCAGCAAGCCAGCAACCGTGAGAGGATAAGGCGTTGCCATTGTGTAGCCTTCGGTCTAGTTCCCCTTCGGTCCCAGACGGGGCGGCAGCAGACACGCACGGTGTGGCATCCTGACACCCGGACTACGCAATGCAAAAGGACACAACAACATACCGTTGAGCTCCAAGTTACCGAGTTCAAAACCAATTTTTTTCTTTCAGGGATAATTGGAAGCATCTCGCTTTATTTCAAGATGCTTCCGCAAACTAGTAAACCTACAATATTTTACAATTCAACTCATTTTTAGATAAAAGGCTTCGAGAGCCCGACTTTAAATTAATAAAGCCCTCAACTGACTAAGATACAATGGTGCATGCAACTCAAACTTGAGCAAGGATAAAAGAAAGACAAAGCATAGTGGAACTACAAACTCCAGGAGCCACACGCAGGGCCGAACAGCAGCAGCAGATCCTGGGTTGCCCCTGCAAACCCAATGCAGATATGGTCGATGGGCAGGAATTAACCTGCGCCCCATGCCCAACCACTGTGGTGAAGAAAGCTGCAGATAGGCAAACGGAGCCAAACTCCATCCGGCAACGCCACGAAAGAACCATCTTGCCAAACCACGAAGAAAAGCCGCATACGGAAGGAGACGCAGGCAGCCAATGGAGTGGAGGAATCCCAGGGTCAGAGGGGTGAAGCACCGACCCAATGACCACCACGCCGTGTTGCTGCCGAAGGAGGGCCCTTCCCTCCCCACCCAGGCTCGAGGGTGTCGTCCCACCAGCAAACGCAACACAAAGAAGAGGTTGGGCACCAAAAAAACTTGACCTTTGAAGCACGCCTGCAGACTCCGTCTTCGCCATCCCGAACCGCATAGCCATCGTAGACACCACCCCGTCGACCGCTCTGTCCCCTAATCCCAAAGCGGCGCCTCCAAGGAGGAGCATGACGCAGGAGCGCCGTCGTCGCTCGGCCAAAGCCTAGGTTTTCACCCGGGATGCAGGGGAAGAGAGTGGGAGAGTTCCCTCACCAGCCCTTCAACAAGGAGAACGGCGACGAACATCGTCGTCGTTGCCGGTGTGGCTGGTAAACAACCAGCCAAGGGTTTCCTCCGGAAACCACCCAGCCGCCTCGCGCGGACGCAGCTCGGAAAGTCCAAGAACCATCCGAGCCAGATCAGGCACGCAGAAGCAGAACAGTGGGGACGCCACGAAAGCCGACGTAACCAGCTACGCCGCGACAAGACTTTAGCTGACTCCTGGCCGTCCTCACGACTAAGAAGCCCAGCCAGCACCAGCAAGCGCCACCCGCCTTCCGGTGGACGTTGCATGTTGGGGGGATGACCCCCGGTATGCCAAAGGCATGCCAAACCGGATGGTTTAGGCCATCAAAGTACCGGTTTAAAGGTTGTTCCGGATAGCGAAGGTTGATTCAGAGAATCATACCGGTACCCCAGGAGGGGGATACCGGAACTAGCTAAGAACATACCGGAACTACCGGAACAGGCTACACTGTAGCACGTCGGTAAGACTGGTCAAAGATGCTCTTCGGAGCTAGAAGACAAATATGAGCGAAGCACTTCAGCTTTAATCGAAGCCATGACGCTAAAGGCAAAGAATGACGTAAAAGGTGCCGGAGGATGTCACAGCTTCTGATTAAAGGCATACCGGCATCATCGTTATCTAAAGTAGCTTTGTAAAGTGGTTTGTCCGGTTAAAGATCCCATTAGGGTTTCTTCCCCTGTAAGCCACCCTCTCCCCTATATAAGGAGAGGGGGCACACCCTTGCGCGGGTAACTGACGTTCAGTGTGTTGTGCTGTACACGAAAACCTGTAAGCTCATATGATCAGGAAATAGAGAGATCTAGTGCTGTTTTTGCTCTTGAGTTCATCATCTTCTACCTTCGGCCAAGGCCAAGTTCTTGAGGAATCCATCCGGATACCTCTCCATCTATACCAAAAACCCTCCCCCGAATCCTCTAGCGTCCATTCGGCCCCAACTTAAGCCATCCCATGGCATCTGTCTGTTCACCACGACGATAGTTGGCGCCCACCGTGGGGCCAGCAGCGGCGCTTGCTGGAGTTCATATTCGGGCGGGCCTCCTCACCGTCGGCGGCGAGCGTGTCGTCACCGCGCTCGTCAACCGCATCCGCGACATGCGCTTCATCAACGATAACACGGGATGCTTCTCCAATGGAGGTAAGTTCCCCAAGAACGGACGCGTCATCGAGTTCGGGAGCATCCTCGTCTACTACGGCACCGTCCCCGAGCGCCAGTGCCTCTCGTCAGTGCTGGTGGCTCCGAACCCGCCAAGATATGCATTTCGCAGCGACCGCGCCGCCGGCAGCGTCGAGGTGCTGGTCGTTGGCGCGGGCGACGCCGGCAAGGGAGCTGCGGCGGAAGGCGCTGGCCGGACGAAGTCCGCGCGCACGGCCAAGCCGCCAACCGAGCGCGACCAGGAGGGTGCAGGAGCTTCCGCACCACCACCAGAGACTCCACTCCAAGCGGCCATGATGAGTGTCCTCGCTACGCCCATCGCGCAGAACATCGACCCGGCAGTGGCTCAGGTGGAGCTGGAGGCGCAACCAGAAGCTGCTCGCGAACGGCGCCGACATCGTCTGGGTGCAGCGCGAGCTGAACCTAACCCTACGTGAGTATAACGCTGCCCATGGCTTTGCTTCTGTTAGCGCTCAGGCTGCAAGGATACCGGAAAACCGGCTTAGAGCTCGCAACCTAGATCAGGACCTGCGTAAGGAGATTCTTACCGGAAAGAGCACTTCTGCATCATTGAGCATGGTAGAGAAACCTAAGTATAGCAGTCCGGATAAAACCATAAAAGCTGCTAAGGCTGCAGTAGAGCTGTGTGAGTCGCTTTCCGGGGATGCTTTGGCAAAACAGCAAGAGCGTGTCAGGGAGTTGCTTGATACCATTGAGCAGCAAAATGCTGAGCAGCTGGCCAAATTGAACAAGGCTGCGGCTTCAAAATCCGCGCGTTCAACAAACAATGCCGGAAGCAAGTCCCATGGACAGGCATCGTCCCCCCATCCGGACAAGAGAAAAGAAAAAGAGGTGAATGCGCAGCAGATGACTGTGTACGATCCGGTTCTTGCCGGAAAACAACAAGCCGGGCGACATGAGGCCGGTAGAAAAAGCCAAGGGGCAGATCGTGGCTACGCCGGATACGGCTATGCCAGAGATGAGTATGCCGGTAGAGGAGAAACCGGGCAAAATTATCGCGTACCAAGAGCTGCTTATGCAGAGGAGGAAATGCCTCCACCAAGGTACCTGCAGGCAAGGGTCGCGGTACCGGAAAGATATGATGAGGCTGATTCAGCAACCAAAAGAGTCGGGGCCTACCGGAACCCTTTGGGGGAAAGGTTAGGAGAAAGATGCCTGCCAGACCGGGATGCGAGGCATAGGCTGGATAGGATGTATTTGTCTGAGATGGTTGAGGCAGAAGGTCCTCCGGGTCCCAAGTGTTTTGGCCCGCGGATCATGAAATAGGAACCACCGGTTCGCAATTTCACATTGCCCCGTGACACGAAAACATACGATGGTAGCACTAAACCGGAAGACTGGCTTGCGGATTACGTGACCGCAGTTTACGTTGCCGGTGGTGGAGGAACCGTCGCTGGTGGAGGAAACCGGCGTTGGGCCGTGAGAATTTTACCATCTTTCCTGGTGGGGCCGGCACGTATTTGGCTAAACAACCTGCCGGCAGGAAGCATAAACGGCTGGTTGGACTTTGAGGAAGCTTTTGTGAGCAACTTCAGCAGTACCTACCGGAGGCCAAACAGGCCGCAACAGCTTGCTCTATGCACACAACGTTCGAATGAAACAGACCGGGATTACCTGACCCGGTGGAACTCCACAAGGAACTCCTGTGAAGGAGTAATCGAAGCGCAAGCCATAACTTGGTTTTGCAACGGGTGCAGAAGAGGTTCACCCCTGTGGCAGAAGCTCCAGAGGAACATGCCGTCAACTTTGTCGGAAATGATACGTGTGGCGGATAGCTATGCGTTGGGAGATCCAATGCAACCGGCGGTACAAGCTGAGCCGGAACAAACAAACCAGCCTCAGCAGCGCCAAGAGCAGTACCGGGATAACCGGCACAACAGAAGAAGGGAAGAATTCCTGGATCGGAGGTACGGTCCGCAGCAAGTTGCTGCTGTACAAGATAACTCTGGCGCCAGTGGCGCCCAGAGGCAGAAAACCGGATCGCAGCCATGGGCGGGTCCTAAGAAACAATGGGTCAAAAAGAAACCCTGGGGCCAGAAAAAGAACTAGCAAGAACATGCGAAGTACACCATGGAAGCAGCTATGGACCAACCTTGCCGGTGGCACACACCGAATCCGGCTAATCCGTCTAACCATTTGACGAAGGATTGCTCTTGGACTAAGTACTTGATGCTGAAGGGCGCAGTAAAAGATGCGCAAGCACAAGGCTGTACCACAATACTACCACTATCGCAAGATATATTGCACCAACACCCACTACCACCACCACCACCACCGCTTACCGGAGCAAATGCTCTACCGGTACAACCTCAGCCAAACCGGCAGCAGTACCAACAAGTCCATCAGGTGGGAGAAGGCAATGGCCAACCACCTCCACCGGCACCTTTGGGCCGGAACGTTTACCAGGATCCGGACGTATGCTGTGTTGTGTTCGTTACTGATCCAACAGACAGGCAAAGCCTACATCGCCGTTCCATGGAGGTGAACGCGGTAATGCCGGCGGTACCAAAATACATGCTGTGGTCAGATCAGGAAATTTCTTGGTCGTTCAAGGATCACCCCAAGATAATGCCAAATCCGGGTGGCTATGCTCTCTTTGTAGACCCAATCATGCATGGGCCAACCACTCGAGTCAAATTCAGCAAGGTGTTGATAGACAATGGGAGCAGCATAAATATCATGTACCGGCACACCATGCATACGCTGGGAATCACAGAAAACATGCTACAACCAACTCACACAACCTTCCATGAATTGTTCCGGGACTGTCCTGCTCACCCATGGGAAAAGTCCGGGTGGATGTTTCATTCGGAGGACGTGATAATTGACGGGTGGAAAATGTTCTGTTTGAGGTGGTGGATCTAGACAGTCCTTATCATGCACTGTTGGGGAGACCGGCGTTGGCGTCATTTATGGCCTCAACTCATACGGCGTATCTTAAGATGAAGATGCCGGCACCTCGTGGACCCTTAACTGTGGTGGGAAACTACAAGGTCTCACTGGAAACTGCCTCCGCCGGATCAAATCTGGCCGAATCGCTGGTAATAGCAGATGAAAAAAGAAGGATGCAAACTGCGGTTGCGCTGGCTCAGTCCTCGCAGCTGAGCTTAGCGGCAATGAGTGGCAATTTGGGCACACCGGCTTTCAAGCCAACTAAAGAGACAAAGGACATTGTATTAGACCCGGCTTACCCTGACCGTACCGTTCGTATCGGTGCCGGCCTCAGTGAGGCATAGGAAAGCGCGGTGGTCAACTTCCTCCGTGAGAATCGGAATATCTTTGCTTGGTCTACTGATGACTTGGTAGGTGTTCCGAGGGAGTTGGCTGAGCACTCTCTAAACGTCCGGAAGGATGCGAAGCCGGTGCGACAACCTTTACGCCGGTTCGCTGAAGACAGGGAGGAAAATCATTGGAGAAGAAGTAACAAAGCCGTTGGTTGCCGGTTTCATCGTGGAGGTACTGCATACCGAGTGGCTAGCCAATCCGGTGCTGGTCGAGAAGAAAAAAGAGGAGAACCTTGAAGCAAAAGCTCCAAAGGTGTGGCGCATGTGCATCGACTACACCAACCTGAACAAGGCTTGCCCGAAAGACCCATTCCCCTTACCCCGGATCGATCAAGTGATTGATTCTACTGCTGGATGTGAACTGTTGTCGTTCCTGGATGCCTATTCCGGTTTCCACCAAATTCACCTGAAAAAGGAAGATCAAATAAAAACTGCGTTCATTACCCCGCACGGGGCTTATTGCTATGTCACAATGCCTTTCGGTTTGCGCAACGCTGGTGCAACGTACCAGCGCTGTATGCAAAAGTGTTTGTTTGATCAGATCGGTAAGAATGTGCAAGTCTATATGGACGATATCGTGATAAAAACTAAAGTCAAGAAAACCTTGATCGATGATGTAAGGGAAACATTTGACAACCTAAGAAGGTTCCGGATGAAACTCAATCCGGCAAAATGCACCTTCGGTGTTCCAGCCGGCAAGTTGCTTGGCTTCCTCGTATCAAGCCGGGGAATTGATGTTAATCCGGTAAAAATCCGGGCCATCGAAAGAATGACTATACCGCACGATCTCAAGGACGTGCTGAAGTTCACCGGAAGCTTAGCATCGCTAAGCCGGTTCATAAGCAGGTTGGGAGAAAAGGCTCTGCCTCTCTATGCTTTGATGAAAAAATCCGACACCTTCGTCTGGACCCCTCAGGCAGATGCAGCATTCAAAGAGCTGAAAACGATGCTGGCCACTGCGCCGATATTGGCTTCGCCTCTAGAAAGGGAGCCCATGATGTTGTACATAGCAGCAACGAACCGGGTTGTGAGTGTGGTAGTTGTGGTCGAAAGATAAGAGGAAGGAAAAACCGTGCAGAGACCGGTATACTACCTGAGCGAGGTGCTCTCCCTCTCAAAACAAAACTACCCTCACTTCCAGAAAATGACCTATGGCGTGTTCATGGCCGCCACAAAGCTCAAGCACTACTTTGAAGAACACCCGATGAAAGTGGTGAGTGAAGCACCAATTTCCGATATTATGAGCAACAAGGATGCTATCGGCAGGATTGCCAAGTGGGCGATTCAGCTATCACCATACGTACCGGCGTACGAAAGGAGAGATGCCATAAAATCACAAGCTTTAGCTGATTTCTTGGTTGATTGGGCGGAAATGCAATACAAACCGCTAGAACACAAGGTAGAGTACTGGAAGATGCACTTTGATGGATCCAAACTCAAGGAGGGTCTGGGTGCCGGTGTGGTGCTTACTTCACCTAAGGGAGATCATCTCCGGTATGTTTTACAAGTGCACTTCAGAGCATCAAACAATGTTGCTGAGCACGAGGCTCTGATCCATGGGCTCAAAGTCGCAAAAGAAATCGGTGTGCACCGGATCATTTGCTATGGAGATTCAGATCTTGTGGTGCAGCAGTGTTCCGGAGATTGGGACGCAAAAGATGCCAACATGGCCTCATACCGGTTTCACGTGCAAAAGATTGCCGGCTTCTTCGAAGGTTGTGAGTTTCACCATGTGCCGCGCGCGGAAAACGAAGCCGTGGATACTCTCTCTAAGCTAGGTTCCTCCCGGCAGGAAATTCCTCCCGAAGTGGCTTTGGCTCACCTAAGGACTCCATCGATCAAACCGAGTCCGAAATCAGAGTCAATTTTTGTACCGGAGTCACACGTTGTGCCAATGGACATTGACGAAGGAAACCCGGGGGCTGTTCCGGTAAACCCGGGGACTGCAGTGTCGAAACCGGAAGAAGCTATGCTGGTGGACAGTATGGAGGTAGACGTACCGGTATTCCTAGTTCGGGAAGCACCAACTTGGGTTGAACCTATTCAGGAATTCCTGATCAACGGCATCTTGCCGGTTAACGAAAACGAATCGAGAAGGATCCAGAGAAGGTCCAAGGCCTACACTATCATAAATGGTGAGGTATACAAAAGAAGTGTTACCGTGAACTCCAGAGATGCGTGGAGCCGGAAGAGGGAAAAGAAATGCTGGTAGAGGTTCACCAAGGAGAATGTGGGAACCATGCTTCATCAAGGGCTCTGGTGGCAAAAGTCTTCCGGCATGGGTTCTATTGGCCCACAGCTTTGGAAAATGCTGAGGACTTGGTACGAAAGTGCAACGGCTGCCAGCGGTATACGCCAAGCAAAATCATACCCCAGCGTCTGGTCTCAAAACTATACCATTGACTTGGCCATTTGCTGTTTGGTGCCTTGATATGGTTGGTCCATTTAAAACCGCAAGGGGCAATATGACACATGTACTGGTGATGGTGGATAAGTTCACCAAATGGTTGGAAGTGAAGCCTATCGCAAAGTGTGATGGGCATACGGCTGTGAAATTCTTAAAAGATGTGATCTTGCGGTATGGATACCCGCATAGCATCATCACTGACAATGGCACAAACTTTGCTCAAGGTGAGTTCAAAAGGTTTTGTGAGGATAACAATATCCGGTTGGATTTGTGCTCCGTAGCACAATCGCAAGGCAATGGCCAGGTTGAAAGGACAAATGCTCTGGTGCTTTCCGGTATCAAGCCAAGGCTGATCGAACCGCTTGAAAAGTCACCAGGATGTTGGCTGGATGAGCTACCATCCGTATTGTGGAGCATCCGGACAACACCAAACCGGTCTAACGGATACACTCCGTTCTTCATGGTTTATGGGGCGGAAGCCGTAATTCCAACCGATATCATTCACGATTCACCAAGGGTTCAACTCTATACCGAAGAGGAGGTAAAAGAGGCCCGAGAAAATGATGTGGACTTGCTAGAAGAAGCAAGAGAGCTGGCTTTGGCAAGAACAGCCATATACCAGCAGAACCTCAGACGCTATCATAGCCGGAAGGTTAACCCGAGGGTTTTCCGGGAGGGAGATCTGGTGTTATGCCTAGTGCAGCGCACTAAGGGACGCCACAAGCTCTCACCTCCGTGGGAAGGACCTTTCATTGTGAGCAAGGCTCTGCACAATGATGCCTACTACCTAATCGATGCACAGGAATCGAAGAAAGGCAAGGCAGACAGGTCCGGAGAGGAAACCAAGCGCCCATGGAACGTAGCACTACTGCGTCCTTTCTATTCCTGAAGTTGTGATGTAAGAACTTCCTTTTTGTACCTTAATGCTATGAATAAAGATGCCGGCACCTCGAATGAATCTCGGGGACTGCCTTTAGTCCTTTACCGAAAATTGCATGTAATGTGTCTATTTTTTCAGTTTACCGGTTGCTTGGTGAACATTTTTTCTTTTCGGTTTAGTAACGTGCTAAACCTACCAGAGTCTTCGACTATGCTGTTGTCCGCAGACCGGCTTCATGGCAAGCAAGATAAACCGGTAGGAACTAAGCACGTGAAACACGAAGAGGATGAATGGGAACAATCAATCTAGAAAAATGTAACTAACCCCGGTTGTACCAGATTTTTGTGAAAATTTCAAATTATTTCTAAGTTCAAGAAAGTGTTTGCTTGGCAAAAGAACTTTGTGACTCATACGCCAAAAAAAACCCAGAGAGGTAGGCAGAGGCAAAGCAAAAGAACCAAGTGTGCATCGGATTGGATGCCGAAACAATTCCGGAATCTTCACAGTGCAGGATGAAAAGCAAACCATGAGCAAAGTGCTAAAGTAGCATACGAACTTAATTTGATAATTTACCGGTATAGTATTCCGGCATAAGCATGATTGTAGCACAAGCAAAAGAAATGATGAGTTTTATCTTACACCATGAACCCCGGCATACCGGGGTGAAATTTAACGAACTTAAGTTTTTGAGGCAACAGGTCTGGTAAAAACAAACAGAAGATTCAGGCAACGGGGAGCTGAGCACCGGCCTCAGGGGCTTCCGTGGGAGCAGCGCCTTCTTCCGGAGGAGCATCACCTTCTCCGGCTTCTTCTTTTTCCTCCTCCTCGGTGTCTTCCTCGTCGTCAGAGAGCGCATCTTTGACTTCGGGAGGGGGAGGGATGAAGGTGCGGAAGGGGGCGAACTCCGCGATCCGGTAGGCACGATCTTGGCGCTTGGCGGTCAAGATCGGATCCATATCTGTGGGTGCTTCGCCACGAAGGGCATGAAAGGCATCCAAATCCAGATCTTCATACCAGGAGCAGGCGATGCGCAGTGCCGCATCTGCTCCGGCACGAGCCGCAGAGCATCTCCATTCCCGGATCCTCCGGCAGGCGTCCTTGAGATGGTCAGAGAGAAGCGTTACGCGCTCCGGCACAACGTCCTCAGGCCACAGCACCTTGCAGATTTCCTTGGCATGATCTGGCAGATCAACCAGGTGCCGGTCCACGGAGCGCATATGCTGAACCCGGGCGGAGAGCGCGACCAGGTGGTCATATGCATCCCAGGGAAGCTCCCGGTCGCGGAAAGACAGCTCTGCCCTGCGCTCCTCCACCTTCTGGCAGGCGTACACCTGGGAGTCCGGAAAGAGCCCTACAAGAAAAGAAAGAGGATAAGGACACACTACCGGATGACATAAGTTTATAAGCAGTAAAGGGAAAGAAGAAAGGCTTACTGAGGAGCAGCGTGTCGGTTTGTATGACCAGCCGGTCATAGTCCTTTTGCTCCATCATGAGGGCAGCAACCTGGTTTTCAGCCATCTCCCGCGCCTTGCTCTGCTCCTCCCGAGCCTTGGTCTGCTCCTCCAGCTCAGCCCGCAGCACCGCGGTGGAGTTCGTGTACTCCTCCAGAGATTCGTTCAGTTTGGCCTCTGCTGCGGCCTTGGCCTCCTCAAGCTCCCGCGCGTGCCGGAGCCCAGCCTGCATAGCCTGCTCTTTCACCTTGCGGTGCGCGATGGCGAGCTGCTCCTTCTCAGCTAGAATCCGGAAGAGGAACGTTAACAAAAAGACAACCGGTAGGATGTAGAAAGGCAAGCCAACCGGAAAGAAATGGTACCTTGAAGCGTGGCGAGCTGAGCCTTGAGGGCCTCGATGGAGGCTTGCGGAACAGCTGGAGTGCAAAGAGTTTATCAGTACTAAAAGGAAAAAGCTGCCGGTAGAAAGAAGCCGGATGTGCAGAAGCTAACCTTGGCATTTGCTGTGGGCCTCAGATAGCTCCCGGTAACCCCACAGCAGCTCCTCAAAGAGCTGCTTCCGGGTGTCCAGCGTGCTCTGTTCAAGTTAAAGAAGCTTTCGGTAAAAAAGATGTCGGCATGGAAAGAAAAGCTTCGCGTTAAGTGCTGCGCTCTCAACCCGAAACTCGGGGACTGGCTATGCCGGTTTTTTGAGTTTCTAACTAAGTTTCGCGCTAAGAACTACGTTCTCAACCCGAAACTCGGGGACTGGGAGGGTATATATAATCAGAGTCTAAAGAGAAAACCGGCAAAGATGTAAAAGAGTTTGAGGTGGTGCGGCTTACCGTCACGTTGGAGCTGGCGTCATGCCAAGCGTTGTCAAACTCCTTGGCCGCGCGCCGCAGCCGGCCAAAATGCTGTCCGGTGCTGCGAGGGCCGGAGGGGTCGACCACCGGAAGCTTATCCTTGCCAAGGCCCCGCGTCGCCGGCGTCAGATCCGCCCGATTCCACCTTTCAGCGTAATCGAGCAAGTGGCCCAGGTCAGCTCCTTGGCGTTGGAACTCTGTGATCCGGCCTACCTGGGCGGAGGCCGTCTCAGAGGCAACCACAGCGGCGCGGCCGGTATGCAGAACTAGCTTCTGCGAGCCGGAGGAAGGAGATGTGGCTGCGGTCACCACCGCAGCAAGTTGCTGGGCGGTGAGCTTGTCGCCCTCTGGTGGCGTGGGCTTCGCAGAGACCGGCTTCCCAGTAGAGGTTGCCGGAGGAGGAGTTGGTGTGCTCCTTGTTGGCGCAGGAGCCTCGGGAGCATCCTTTGCTGGAGCGGAGCTGGCCGGCTCGGAAGAATCCGGCACGGCTGACGTGGGCACTACCCTTCGGGTAACCCACATTACCCTATCCTGTATTGACTAATTGGAGGCCCATGAAGACACATGAAGGCGAGATGGGCCACTAGGATGGCGCACTAGAAGGTTCCTTGACGAGCAAGGCAAGGAAGCGATCGAACAAGGAAATATCAGATCTAAAATTACTGTAAACCTAGTCGTACTCGGTGAGACCTCTTGAGACCTGGCCTCCTATATAAAGGCCAGGAGAGGGGCTGCCGGGGGAGAGAATCAATCTTAGCAATCTTAGCCAGAAGAAGCTTAGAGCTAGGTCACCATAGCAATAGCCATCTCGACGAGATCTCAGCCGAACTATTCGGCACCCCATTGTAACCCATTATCATCATAATCAAGAACAGACAAGCAGGACGTAAGGGTTTTACCTCATCGAGGGCCCCGAACCTGGGTAAATCGCTCTCCCCGCTTGTCTGCGAACCGATGTCTCGTGTCAGCTTGCAGGATTCCATCAACCCTAAGCCCCTATCGGAGGGCATTGGCGAGGAGTACCCTCGACAATTGGCACCGTCTGTGGGAAGCCTGTCGGCACAAGGCAAGTCATCGGCAGTACCAGTCACGTCCGCGGCGTTCTTACTCGAATCACCGACACCAGCAGAGTCAACAGATCCGATCCGCTGCGGGTCCTTCAAGTTCGTGCCGCGCCGCGAAGTACCTCACCCAAACCCTATGGCATCATCTCAGGACTCAGAGGCTGTTTTCAGCGGCGTTCACTTCGTCATCGACTCCGGAGGTTTCCTTCGCCTCCCTAAGGCCGGCGCGTCCGACTCAAAGGCCGCACCTCCGGAGGGTGCCCATTCAGCGATAACTCTAAAAATTTCACCCAGGAGCATACAAAGGAGCGACCAAGGGAATCTCGACGCCACGGCTGGACAAAGGAAGAGACGAAGAAGCTCACATCGTGAGGAGGAAGGCAGAACAGCAGTTCATCCTCGGCAGATCGAGCAAAGATGCTACGACACATCGGCAATCGTGGGCCGCACCCGTTCTCCGTATCTTTCGGCTTCGAACAACTCGAGGCGCCATGTTACCTCCACTTATACTTTGATCCAAAGGATGGTCGGGAGAAGTCCGAGTCATTTGTTAAGGAACCGCCGACACTTCCTAGAGATTCGACGCTTCGTGATGACCTTAGAGCCGAAGCTATGTCAAGAGTTCGCATGATGGAAGAGAAGGCAAGATCCTACGACCACTTGACAGAACCATATGTACCAGAACCATACGAGCCTATGGAGAAATACGATCATGAACCAGCCGAAGTATTCCCAGCGCTACGTGGACAAATAAGCATGATCCATAAAACCAGCTTTTCGAAGAGAGAAGTCAAGAAGTTCTCCCGAGAAGTAAAATATGCGGAAGTCGCCATGGTCGATACACCGGATTTCATCGACTGGTCAGAACAAAGCATCACCTTCAGCAGGGCAGATCACCCGAAAGCTGTTCCAAGGCCCGGTCACGCGGCCCTTGTCCTCGAAGCACAGATTGGAGGGTACAGTATGGGCAAAGTATTCATGGACGGAGGAAGCGGCTTGAACCTGCTATTCGCCAGCACAATGAGAGCAATGGGTTTAACAGTCGACATGCTAAAAGAATCTGACACAGGGTTCCACGGCATTATACCGACCCGACCCGCTTACTCGCTAGGCAAAACGTCATTGGACGTAGTCTTCGGCACGCCCAGTAATTTCAGGAGAGAAAAGATCGAGTTCGAGGTAGTCGACTGGGAATCTCAGTACCATGCCATCCTCGGCAGACCCGCGTTTGCTAAATTCATGGCCGTGCCTCATTATGCATACCTGAAACTGAAGATGCGAGGCAACAACGGGACCCCAATAACCGTTCACGGTAGCTTCTCTCGATCAGACAACTGCGACAGGGAATTCCAGAAGATCGCCTCGAAGTTTGGAGCCAGAGAAGAACTCAACGCGATCGATACCGTCACAGACCACACGCAACCACCAGCCGATAATCGAAACGTAAGATCCGATGAGTTTGATGCTGCAAAGGAAACCAAGAAGCTGCAGGTGCATCCCACTGATCCGAAGAAGACGGTCAATACTTCGGCTGACCTTACTGACGCATAGGAAAGCGCGCTCATCGAGTTCCTCCGTGAGCGCTGGGAGATATTTGCATGGGAACCATCCGACATGCCAGGTATCCCCAGGGAACTCGCTGAGCACGCCCTAAATATTGACCCGACTGCCAAACCGGAGATTCTCTGAACCGAAGAGAAGAGCAATTGGTGAAGAAGTTAATCGGCTCCGTGATACGTCTCCGACGTATCGATAATTTCTTATGTTCCATGCCATACTATTGATGATACCTACATGTTTTATGCACACTTTATGTCATATTCGTGCATTTTCTGGAACTAACCTATTAACAAGATGCCGAAGAGCTAGTTGCCGTTTTCCGCTGTTTTTGGTTTCGTAAATCCTAGTAACGAAATATTCTCGGAATTGGACGAAATCAACGCCCAGGGTCCTATTTTGCCACGAAGCTTCCAGAAGACCGAAGAGGAGTCGAAGTGGGGCCACGAGGGGCCGCCACCATAGGGCGGCGTGGCCTAGGCCTTGGCCGCGCCGACCTGTGGTGTGGGGCCCTCGTGTGGCCCCCCACGTTGCCCTTCCGCCTACTTAAAGCCTCCGTCGCGAAAACCCCAGAACGAAGAACCATGATACGGAAAACCTTACTGAGACGCCGCCGCCGCCAATCCCATCTCGGGGGATTCTGGAGATCTCCTCCGGCACCCTGCCGGAGAGGGGATTCATCTCCCGGAGGACTCTTCACCGCCATGGTCGCCTCCGGAGTGATGAGTGAGTAGTTCACCCCTGGACTATGGGTCCATAGCAGTAGCTAGATGGTTGTCTTCTCCTCATTGTGCTTCATTGTTGGATCTTGTGAGCTGCCTAACATGATCAAGATCATCTATCTCGTAATACTATATGTTGTGTTTGTCGGGATCCGATGGATAGAGAATACCATGTTATGTTAATTATCAAGTTATTACCTATGTGTTTTTTATGATCTTGCATGCTCTCCGTTATTAGTAGAGGCTCGGCCAAGTTTTTGCTCTTAACTCCAAGAGGGAGTATTTATGCTCGATAGTGGGTTCATGCCTTCATTGATACCCGGGACAAGTGACGAAAGTTCTAAGGTTGTGATGTGTTGTTGCCACTAGGGATAAAACATTGATGCTATGTCTAAGGATGTAGTTGTTGATTACATTACGCACCATACTTAATGCAATTGTCCGTTGCTTTGCAACTTAATACTGGAAGGGGTTCGGATGATAACTCTGAAGGTGGACTTTTTAGGCATAGATGCGGTTGGATGGCGGTCTATGTACTTTGTCGTAATGTCCAATTAAATCTCACTGTACTTATCATGACATGTATGTGCATTGTTATGCCCTCTCTATTTGTCAATTGCCCGACTGTAATTTGTTCACCCAACATGCTTTTATCTTATGGGAGAGACACCTCTAGTGAACTATGGACCCCGGTCGATTCTTTTATACTGAAATACAAATCTGCTGCAATACTTGTTTTTACTGTTTTCTCTGCAAACAATCATCTTCCACACAATACGGTTAATCCTTTGTTACAGCAAGCCGGTGAGATTGACAACCTCACTCGTTTCGTTGGGGCAAAGTACTTTGGTTGTGTTGTGCAGGTTCCACGTTGGCGCCGGAATCTCCGGTGTTGCGCCGCACTACATCCCGCCGCCATCAACCTTCAACGTGCTTCTTGGCTCCTCCTGGTTCGATAAACCTTGGTTTCTTTCCGAGGAAAACTTGCTGATGTGCGCATCATACCTTCCTCTTGGGGTTCCCAACAAACGTGTGAGTTACACGCCATCAAGCTCTTTTTCTGGCGCCGTTGCCGGGGAGATCAAGACACGCTGCAAGGGGAGTCTCCACTTCCCAATCTCTTTACTTTGTTTTTGTCTTGCTTTATTTTATTTACTACTTTGTTTGCTGCATTATATCAAAAAACAAAAAAATTAGTTGCTAGTTTTACTTTATTTACTATCTTGTTTGCTACATCAAAAACACAAAAAAAATTAGTTACTTGCATTTAGTTTACTTTTGTTATCATGTCTAGCTCTGTACCTGTTACTTCTTCACCTGAGGAATTAGTTTTTACTTTTAAACAAGGGGATGAGGAAAGTTTTAAAGATGCTTGGTCCAGGATTTTTACTTCTTATCGTAAAACCGAACCTCAAATGACTCTAAGTTTGCTCCTTAGTAATTTTTATTTTGGTCTTATGATTCGCTATAGATATGCCTTGGATGCTCTAGTGGGAGGAGATTTCCTTCATTGTAATGGGGATCAAGCTTTTAATGCCATAAAGAAGTTGGTTGCATCACATGATTCATCTAATAACTTTGATTCAGCCCTTATTAGCATTCATAATAGATTAAACACTCTTGAGACAAGTGCATCTCGCTTAAATGAAAATTATGGATATATTCGTAACCGTCTTGATCAAGTTTTAGTGAACTCTGAACCTTCATTGTGGAATCCTACTATTAAAATTGTCATAGAGGACCAAACTCTTCGTGCTAATTGTGATATTATGACTGAATTTTGCCTAATGCCTAAGGGTATTCATAAATCTTTGAAACTTTGGGAATTCACTGAAGGGGAGAAGGAATAACTCTTATTGATAACTCTGTTATAATTCCTAAAGGGATAGCTGCGGGTGTGCATACAACCATTCTTGGGATAACAATATCCATTGATTACCTTGTCATTGAATGCGCAGGAACAGGACAAATCACACTCGGAAGATCCCTGCTGAAATTATTGGGAGCAATCATAGACGTGAGAGAAGGCACCCTAAAATTCACCTCTACACCCGGGGGTAGCCATATATTCCCTAAGCCAAAGAGTAAGGACAAGAAAGGTAAGGGTAAAGCCCAAGGTAATGTCAATGCTTCATCTCTTGATAACACTTGAGATACACTTTCTGCGCCTAGCTGAAAGGCGTTAAAGAAAAGCGCTTATGGGAGACAACCCATGTTTTTTACTACAGTATCTTTGTTTTATATTTGAGTCTTGGAAGTTTTTTACTACTGTAACAACCTCTCCTTATCTTAGTTTTATGTTTTGTTGTGCCAAGTAAAGTCTTTGATAGTAAAGTAAATACTAGATTTGGATTACTGCGCGTGAAACAGATTTCTTTGCTGTCACGAATCTGGGTCTAATTCTCTATAGGTAACTCAGAACATTAAGCCAATTTACGTGAGTGATCCTCAGATATGTACGCAACTTTCATTCAATTTGAGCATTTTCATTTGAGCAAGTCTGGTGCCCTAATAAAATCCATCTTTACGGACTGTTCTGTTTTGACAGATTCTGCCTTTTATTTCGCATTGCCTCTTTTGCTATGTTGGATGAATTTCTTTGATCCATTAATGTCCAGTAGCTTTATGCAATGTCCAGAAGTGTTAAGAATGATTGTGTCACCTCTGAAAATGTTAATTTTTATTGTGCACTAACCCTCTAATGAGTTGTTTCGAGTTTGGTGTGGAGGAAGTTTTCAAGGATCAAGAGAGGAGTATGATACAATATGATCAAGAAGAGTGAAAGCTCTAAGCTTGGGGATGCCCCGTGGTTCACCCCTGCATATTCTAAGAAGACTCAAGCTTCTAAGCTTGGGGATGCCCAAGGCATCCCCTTCTTCATCGACAACATTATCAGGTTCCTCCCCTGAAACTATATTTTTATTCCATCACATCTTATGCACTTTACTTGGAGCGTCGGTTTGTTTTTGTTTTTGTTTTGTTTGAATAAAATGGATCCTAGCATTCACTTTGTGGGAGAGAGACACGCTCCGCTGTATCATATGGACAAGTATGTCCTTAGGCTCTACTCATAGTATTCATGGCGAAGTTTCTTCTTCGTTAAATTTTTATATGGTTGGAATTGAAAAATACTACATGTAGTAACTCTAAAATGTCTTGGATAATTTGATACTTGGAAATTGTTGTGCTCATGTTTAAGCTCTTGCATCATATACTTTGCACCCATTAATGAAGAAACACTTAGAGCTTGCTAATTTGGTTTGCATATTTGGTTTCTCTAGAGTCTAGATAACATCTAGTATTGAGTTTTGAACAACAAGGAAGACGGTGTAGAGTCTTATAATGTTTACAATATGTCTTTTATGTGAGTTTTGCTGCACTGTTCATCCTTGTGTTTGTTTCAAATAACCTTGCTAGCCTAAACCTTGTATCGAGAGGGAATACTTCTCATGCATCCAAAATCCTTGAGCCAACCACTATGCCATTTGTGTCCACCATACCTACCTACTACATGGTATTTATCCGCCATTCCAAAGTAAATTGCTTGAGTGCTACCTTTAAAATTCCATCATTCACCTTTGCAATATATAGCTCATGGGACAAATAGCTTAAAAACTATTGTGGTATTGAATATGTACTTATGCAGTTTATCTCTTATTAATTTGCTTGTTGTGCGATAACCATGTTTCTGGGGACGCCATCAACTACCCTTTGTTGAATATCATGTGAGTTGCTATGCATGTCCGTCTTGTCTGAAGTAAGAGAGATCTACCACCTTAATGGTTGGAGCATGCATATTGTTAGAGAAGAACATTGGGCCGCTAACTAAAGCCATGATTCATGGTGGAAGTTTCAGTTTTGGACATATATCCTCAATCTCATATGAGAATAATAATTGTTGCCACATGCTTATGCATTAAAGAGGAGTCCATTATATGTTGTCCATGTTGTCCCGGTATGGATGTCTAAGTTGAGAATAATCAAAAGCGAGAAATCCAAAATGCGAGCTTTCTCCTTAGACCTTTGTACAGGCGGCATGGAGGTACCCCATTGTGACACTTGGTTAAAACATGTGCATTGCAATGATCCGGTAGTCCAAGCTAATTAGGACAAGGTGCGGGCACTATTAGTATACTATGCATGAGGCTTGCAACTTGTAAGATATAATTTTCATAACTCATATGCTTTATTACTACCGTTGACAAAATTGTTTCATGTTTTCAAAATAAAAGCTCTAGCACAAATATAGCAATCGATGCTTTCCTCTTTGAAGGACCATTCTTTTTACTTTTATGTTGAGTCAGCTCACCTATCTCTCTCCACCTCAAGAAGCAAACACTTGTGTGAACTGTGCATTGATTCCTACATACTTGCATATTGCACTTGTTATATTACTCTATGTTGACAATTATCCATGGGATATACATGTTATAAGTTGAAAGCAACCGCTGAAACTTGATCTTCCTTTGTGTTGCTTCAATACCTTTACTTTGATTTATTGCTTTATGAGTTAACTCTTATGCAAGACTTATTGATGCTTGTCTTGAAGTACTATTCATGAAAAGTCTTTGCTTTATGATTCACTTGTTTACTCATGTCATTACCATTTTTTTGATCGCTGCATTCATTACATATGTTTACAAATAGTATGATCAAGGTTATGATGGCATGTCACTTCATAAATTATCTTTGTTATCGTTTTACTCTGCTCGGGACGAGCGAAACTAAGCTTAGGGATGCTGATACGTCTCCGACGTATCGATAATTTCTTATGTTCCATGCCATATTATTGATGATACCTACATGTTTTATGCACACTTTATGTCATATTCGTGCATTTTCTCGGAACTAACCTATTAACAAGATGCCGAAGAGCCAGCTTGTCTGTTTTCTGCTGTTTTTGGTTTCAGAAATCCTAGTAACGAAATATTCTCGGAATTGGACGAAATCAACGCCCAGGGTCCTATTTTGCCACGAAGCTTCCAGAAGACCGAAGAGGAGTCGAAGTGGGGCCACGAGGGGCCGCCACCATAGGGCAGCGCGGCCCAGGCCCTGGCCGCGCCGACCTGTGGTGTGGGGCCCTCGTGTGGCCCCCACGTTGCCCTTCCGCCTACTTAAAGCCTCCGTCGCGAAAACCCCAGAACGAAGAACCACGATACGGAAAACCTTCATCGAGACGCCGCCGCTGCCAATCCCATCTCGGGGATTCCGGAGATCTCCTCCGGCACCTCGCCGGAGAGGGGATTCATCTCCCGGAGGACTCTTCACCGCCATGGTCGCCTCCGGAGTGATGAGTGAGTAGTTCACCCCTGGACTATGGGTCCATAGCAGTAGCTAGATGGTTGTCTTCTCCTCATTGTGCTTCATTGTTGGATCTTGTGAGCTGCCTAACATGATCAAGATCATCTATCCGTAATACTATATGTTGTGTTTGTCGGGATCCGATGGATAGAGAATACCATGTTATGTTAATTATCAAGTTATTACCTATGTGTTGTTTATGATCTTGCATGCTCTCCGTTATTAGTAGAGGCTCTGGCCAAGTTTTTGCTCTTAACTCCAAGAGGGAGTATTTATGCTCGATTGTGGGTTCATGCCTTCATTGATACCTGGGACAGTGACAGAAAGTTCTAAGGTTGTGATGTGCTGTTGCCACTAGGGATAAAACATTGATGCTATGTCTAAGGATGTAGTTGTTGATTACATTACGCACCATACTTAATGCAATTGTCTGTTGCTTTGCAACTTAATACTTGGAAGGGGTTCGGATGATAACCTGAAGGTGGACTTTTTAGGCATAGATGCAGTTGGATGGCGGTCTATGTACTTTGTCGTAATGCCCAATTAAATCTCACTCGTACTTATCATGACATGTATGTGCATTGTTATGCCCTCTCTATTTGTCAATTGCCCGACTGTAATTTGTTCACCCAACATGCTTTTATCTTATGGGAGAGACACCTCTAGTGAACTGTGGACCCCGGTCGATTCTTTTATACTGAAAAACAAATCTGCTGCAATACTTGTTTTTACTGTTTTCTCTGCAAACAATCATCTTCCACACAATACGGTTAATCCTTTGTTACAGCAAGCCGGTGAGATTAACAACCTCACTGTTTTGTTGTGGCAAAGTACTTTGGTTGTGTTGTGCAGGTTCCACGTTGGCGCCGGAATCTCTGGTGTTGCGCCGCACTACATCCCGCCGCCATCTACCTTCAACGTGCTTCTTGGCTCCTCCTGGTTCGATAAACCTTGGTTTCTTTCTGAGGGAAAACTTGCTGCTGTGCGCATCATACCTTCCTCTTGGGGTTCCCAACGAACGTGTGAGTTACACGCCATCACTCCGCAAGGCGGGATTTATTCGGGAGCTTAAGGAATCTGAGTGGGTGGCCAATCCCGTCATGGTGCCAAAGAAGGACACAACCACCCTCCGCATGTGCATCGATTACACCGGCCTTAACAAGCATTGCCCGAAAGATCATTTCCCATTGCCTCGAATAGACCAGATAGTCGACTCCACGGCCGGGTGCGACCGTCTCTCTTTCCTCGATGCATACTCTGGTTACAATCAGATCAAGCTGAAGAAGGAAGACCAGGAGCTAACCGCGTTCATCACCCCGCACGGCGTTTTCGCTACAACGTCATGACCTTCGGGTTGAAAAATGCAGGAGCCACCTACCAACGCTGCATGCAAGCTTGCCTTGCGGAGCAGATTGGAAGAAATATTGAGGTTTAAATCGACGACATCGTGGTGAAAACAAAGCACGCAGCCACACTCATCGATGACTTACGGGAAACCTTCGACAATCTAGACAGATACAAAATCAAGTTGAATCCCAAGAAATGCTTCTTCGGAGTACCGGGAGGACAAGTACTTGGGTACTTCATATCAGCCAGAGGAATCGAAGCCAATCCCTTAAAGATCAAAGCTATTCTTGATATGGAGCCACCAAAGAATCTGCACCAAGTGCAGCAGCTTAGTGCCGAGCTAGCAGCACTCAGCAGGTTCATTGCAAAGCTAGGGGAGAAAGCTTTGCCCTTCTACAACCTGATGAAAAAATCGGAAAAATTCGAGTGGACTAAGGAGGCACAAGAATCCTTCGACAACTTGAAGAAAATCTTATCGACCTCTCCAGTACTCGTGACTCCGCGCGAGAAGGAGACGTTGCTCATGTACATAGCTGCAACAGCACAAGTCTTCAGCAGCGTCCTAGTCGTCGAACGAGAGGAAGCAGGGAGAGTTCATGGTGTGCAGAGGCCCGTTTATTACCTCAGCGAAGTGCTCACTCCTGCAAGGCAGAGGTATCCCCATCACCAGAAGCTGGCGTATGCAGTATGGCGGTCGGCTCGCAAGTTGCGGCACTACTTCACGGAGCACCCGATTAAAGTTGTAAGCAAAGCACCCCTGAAGAGCATAATGACCAATCTGGAAGCCACGGGTCGAGTATCCCAATGGGATATTGAACTAGCACCACATGACATAACTTACGTTAATCGAACGGCGATAAAATCCCAAATCCTCCCAGACTTCGTGGCAGATTGGATCCAATCCTAGACGCCGGCAGTACCCGATATGTCAGGATCATGGATAATGTACTTCGACGGGTCAAAACGAAGCACGGGTGCAGGAGCAGGAGTGGTGCTGATATCACCGCAGGGAGATAAGATGAAGTACATACTACGTATGAATTTCTCTCTGCCGACAAACAATGAAGCAGAATACGAAGCGCTGTTGCACGGAATGAAAATGGCAAAGGCGTGTGGTGCTACTCGTCTGGAGATCTACGGAGACTCAAACTTGGTGGTGCAGCAGTCGATGAACCTATGCGACGCAGTCAGCGACAACATGATCGCCTATCAGCGGCTGTATCAGAATATGGAAGCTAAATTCGAGGGATGCGAGCTCAAACACATCGGCAGAGCCAGTAATGAGGAAGCCGACACTTTGGCAAACATCGGATCCACATGCTCTCCCATCCCAGACGGAGTGTTTTACGAAGTGATCACTCAACGATCGATAAAAGAAAAAACGTCGGCACCTCCAAAGTCATCGGCTGATGAATCAGAGGCAAGCTCAAAGCAAACTCCTTCGGCTGAAGAATCTCCAACTCCTCCTGCCGAACAAGTCCTCCTCCTCTAGCCACTATGGACCCAACCGTTCCTAGCGTATCTAACAAAGCAAGAGCTGCCAGAGGACTCTGTGGAAGCTAGGCGAATCATCAGACGTTCAAAGGCCTTCACCGTGATAAATGGTGAGCTTTACAAGCGTAGCATCTCAGGGATCTTCCAAAGGTGCATCGCCATTGACGATGGAAAAGCACTGTTGCGCGAGATACACGAAGGAACCTGCGGACATCACGCAGGGAGCAGGGCCCTTGTGGCAAAAGCCTTCAGGGCAGGATTTTACTGGCCAACGGCAGCGTCGGATGCTAGGGATCTAGTCATGAAGTGCGATCCCTGCCAACGTTTTTCACCAAAACCACACGCTCCTGCAACGGACCTAATGACAATACCCTTGGCATGGCCTTCCGCTCAATGGGGACTAGATCAAGTCGGGCCGCTGCCAAGATCATCACCCGGAGGACACACGTACTTGTTGGTAGCAGTCGACAAATTCACTAAGTGGATCGAGGCAGTACCTGTGCGAAACCAAAAAGCTGAAACAGCGGTTCAATTCTTCAAGGGAATAACTTGTCGATTCGGTATGCCCCACAAAGCATCGTCACGTATAACAGCTCCAATTTTGATTCCGAGGAGTTCCGGAAATTTTGTGATAATGGAGGAATCAAATTGAAATTTGCATCAGTCTCTCATCCCCAGACCAACGGCCAGGTGGAAAGGATCAATGGCCTAATAGGAGATGGCCTCAAGAAACGCCTTAAAGGCGCAGCCGGAGCCTGGGTCGAAGAGTTACCATCTGTACTCTGGAGTTTGCGTACTACACCCAACAGATCGACTCAATATACTCCATTCTTCTTGGTGCACGGAGCCGAAGCAGTCTTACCAGCCGACGTCAGATTTGAAGCGCCTCGAGTAACAGCATACACAGAGTCCTCCTCCAACATCGCACTACAAGATGCTGTCGATATCCTTGACGAAGCACGAGATATCGCCTTGGCAAGAACAACGGTGTACCAGCAAGCGTTGGGAAACTACCACAGCCGACGAATACGCAGTCGAAGTTTCAATGTTGGGGATATGGTACTGCGGCTGAAGCAAAAAAGACCCTTTAAGCTAGAATCCCCATGGGAAGGACCATACATCATCACCGAAGTGATACCAGGAGGAGCCTATCGGCTCAAAAATCCAGATTCAGGGAAAGACGTCGAGAATCCGTGTAACATCGCGCAATTGCGACGGTTCTATACATAGGACACGATTGTTTTGTCAACGGCCTATAAGGTTGATTTTACATTATGAATAAAGATCTAATCAGATTGTCTCTCTTTTCTCTTGCTTCAGGCTTCAGCATCCGAACATAACGTTTGGAGCCCCTACCATCGGCTATAACTCCCATCGGGAGCTCAGGCCCAAAAGCAATATGCTTACACAGTGTCATTAATTAAATACTCTCAGCGAGAGCTAAGATTAATGACACCCAAAAACAACCAATCCAAGCCTCGAAAAATACGTGAGCGCTGCAGTCGATGGTTACATTATCACAACATAAGGCTCAAACCGGTGCACCGGGTGACGAAGCCAAACTCTCGAATAAACTACATATCGACTTTGCAATAACATTGCGTAAAATTCAACGAAGTCGTCGAGAAAGCAGGTTGAACTGATCACTCAGCCGCACTCGACAATAAAATATCAATCCAACTAACATAGCGTGCAACGTACGCAGTAAACAATCTTATGCAGATACAAGGTTATTATATTTATAATCGGGTTCCACGGTCCCAATGGGCCTTCAGTTCTTTTTGAAGGCATGATTCCATCCGAGAAACGATGGTGTAAGCAGGACCTCTAGCAACATCATAGTACTGGCTTAAATCTCTTTCAGTATTTGCTACGGCTCCCAAGTCTAGAGTTGGATGGAACGCCAATATTGAAGCAAAGGCAAGCTCAGCACCAGCCAGAAGCTCTTTCCGCACCAACTGTCGAATCCTCTCAGGGGACTTGAATCAGGTGAATAAGCCAGACAAGGTTCCGGGTGCTTGGTCCAGAGGAAACAAGGTGTTCCAAACCATCGTGAGAAGAGCATAGTACTTATCAAAATAGTAATGCGCCTTCATCACCCGGTACTTAAACTTCGCCATAACGACAGCCTTCGGACGATGCAGCCATAAACCATGTGTCGGATGGGCAACATCAGTCATCGCCTCAACCTCTTCATGAATCTTCCTGTCCTCCTCAGCTGCATCCGAAGATACGACTGGAAAAGGGACGAATGTCAGATAAAAGAACACTCAAGCTATGCCAAAAATCGGAAGATAGGCTAATACTTACAGCCCAAGATTTCGGTAGCAACATGAAGACCATCGAGAGCATATTGCTCGACAGCAGTCGCTATCTCTCCCTTTTTCTTCACCAAGGTTGCCATCGCACGAAGTGAAGTAATGTCTTTATTTAGACAAGACACCTGATCACGTAAGCGACGAACAAGGCCTGACTCGTCATTACCCGAAGAATTTGGAGAAAGCTCGGCACGGGAAGAAGATGAAGGAATCTGCAGTACAGTCTCCAGTTCAGACCAAGCATTAACATAAAAACTCCCATCGGGAGCGTTCAACATGCATTTTACAGACAAAAGGATGTTTGAATTGGCAACAGAGCCGAATTTTACTTAAGCTACTTCAAGCTACGGATGATCTTATTTACAACAAGTCAAATAACAGTTCAAGGATTCGCCGACGATGAGCCAGGGGCAGGCTCAGGAATAGGCTCGGTTCGCGCTTCATCCACTAGCTTCAGAAGGCGATTGGCGCAGCTTATCGCCGATCTTTTGAAAGGCTCGAGGTCGACCAGATGGTTGTCATCATCAACAGGCAGTGACTTAGAAAACTTCTCCAACTCTGATCCCATCCCATGGCCCATGAGCAATTGAAAAGTAAGAACCGCCCCAATCACGCGGCTACGGCGTTTAAGTACCTCCATGGGCTCTGAAGGATCAACGAGGAAAGCATCCGCCAACTCGTCGAGTGTCTTGTCCTGCGTCATCTTTGGGAAGATCATCGATTATAGCCTCGACAATGCTCCCTTGGTCTTTTGCAGTAGTCCAAGGACCTGGACATTAGACTCGGCAGCAAGTGACAAGGCATCGACTGTGGAGTCCACTCGAAGCTGATGACGACGGCTGACAGTTATATTGGCGGCCTCTGAGAGAAAGATATATCAGTAACCAATAAAGAATCACCAATTAAAAAGCGGGATACCGTGGGTTTTCACCTAATAAATCCTTGACGGATTCGCGGAGGACTCCTTCCTTCTTATCGACTGCAATCGCTGCCGCTCGCCTGGCTTCTTGTTCATCCTTCATCTGTTGCTTCAGCTTCGACAGCTCTTTCTTCAGCAAGGCATTTTCATTCTTGACGTCAGAAGCAAGCCTGTTGGCTTCTAACACCTGATCAGCCGAGGTCTTGATGTTCTTCCGGAGCTAGGCGTTTTCAGCCTCTAGTCGAGTAAATTGTTCAGCAAAATCTGCCACAGCGTCGACTGTGGCATAAATCGGCTGCGATAGGGAAGAAGGGAGAATTAGTCGATAAAAAGAGAAATTTAGCAAAACAAGGCAACATAAGAACTTACGTGGTCACGAGAAGCCAACGAAGCAGGAGGATCACCAGGAGGAATAACCTTCGACACCGGAATTTTCTCTACAGCCGCCCTGGTAGGGAGCATTGACTTGGCGGGAGAAGGGTCTGATTCCTTAGTCGATGTTGCTCTCTTGAAAGCGAGCTTGGCCCTCTTCGCGAGAGGAACATCGTCATCATCAGAGCTACTTAAGCAGAGTGCACAGTTAGCATGCAGGATGACAAGAAATAAATCAAGAGAAAAGAGTATAGATGCTCACAGCTCCAGATCATCTTCATTCGCGAAGAAACTTGTTTTAACAGGAAGAAGGCGGAGGAGTTTCAACGGCATCATTATCTTGGCCACTAGGACTAGATTCAGCCGTCGTGATGAAATCATCATCTATCTGCAAGCGGCGCTTGCTCCTGGTAAAAGTGGCATCTTTGGCAGTGTCGCCCTCTTGAACATCGCTTTTCTCAAGGACTTGCTGGATGCCTTCAGTTTCGTCAGAGTCATCGTCATCATCCTCCGGTTCCACACCACTTTCTGGTGGAGGAGGATAGCATCGGACGACGACTGGGGCCTATCAAAAAGAGTAAAGAAAATTGTAAAATACGGCGAAGCAAAAAGAATGAAAGCATGCGAGGGGCAGTAAGATTACCTCGGACGGGAGGTGGTCGAAATCATAGGGAGGACGAGATGATGTCAGGACGATGGTGTCCTTCGCACTGAGGCATGTTAGGCGACGAACCTCGTCCCGAAGCTCATCTGCCGATAGGTCGGCAGAGTTGATCCTGGACTTATCGCCTTTGCCAGTGTAAAGCCATAACTGGTGAGGGCGAGACATCAGCGGCTGCACTCGACGTTGTAGGAACACTGAAACTACTTCAGTGCCGCACATCGTCAGACCTCCTGTATTCTTCAAGGTGACTATTTGCTCAAACAGTTCATCGGCTGTCGCCTTTTCTTCGGGAGAAAGGGCGTTTTGCCAAGACTTCTTCTTTGAGCCACCAAGACATCATCAAAGGGGGGAGATTTGAACGCCGCCCAGAAACAGCGGGATCTCGCAGGTAGAACCACTTGTTGCGCCAGCCTTGGACGGATTCCTTCATCGGATAGTCGAAGTAGTCAACCTCCTTCCTGACGACGAAGCCGACGCCACCAACGACAGGGGGGTCATTGCTGTCGTTGTGACGCTTCACATAAAAGATCTTCCTCCAAAGGCCCCAGTGAGGCTCAATGCCGAGGAAGGCCTCGCAGACGGTGATAAAAATGGAAAGGTGAAGGATGGAATTTGGGGTCAGCTGCCAGAGCTGAATCCCATAGAAGAAAAGGAGGGAGCGAAGAAACTCGTGAGCCGGAAGAGAAAGGCCACGAAACAGGAAAGCAGCAAACATGACGGTGAAACCCTTCGGGGGCTTTGGACGAGTAACCGAACCTGGGAGACAAATGTCTTCCTCAGATGCGGAGATGAAGCCGAGAGCGCGAAGCTTGTTGATGTCGCGATTGGAAATGGCGGAGGCGCTCCAATCACGGCTAACTTTGACCGCCTCCGAGGTACTGCCGCTCTTCTTCTTGCCCATGGTGAGCGGAGTTTCTGCTGAAGAGGCAGAGGAACAAGGAGGCTTGACGGAGAAGATGAGCAGTAAGCGGGGTAAAAGATAAAAAAAAAGAGGAGGCCCCCTATTTATCCCGTAAGAATTTGTGCCCAATCGTGGCCATAACTCCACAAAGCATCGTGGGGGGTGGGGCAGATCTGACTATACACGTGGCGCTTGAAGAAGGAGCGGAACCGGCGGCCCATTATTCCCACGTCGTGCGAAAATCGAGGAGACGCCTCGATCGCCACGTGTGCTTTGGTCAAGCCCTAAAAACTGCCTGCGCAGAGCTAGGGTGGGCCCGTCAGGTCAAGTCTTGTCAATCAGGCCACAGAAGTTACACGTCAACAGTGACGTCATAAAAAAACACTTGAAGCATTCGAGGGAAAAAAGAAGAGTTATCGGATGAAGGACTTGAGTCTACGCCCGGCTGCAGACATCCGTACCTAGACTCGGGGGCTACTCCCATCGGGAGCGCTGACGCGCACCCGATAAAATAAAGACTCGACAGAATGAGCAGTCGAAGGAAGAAGGTTTGAGTCAGCATTCGGTTGCAAAGCGCTCGCACCCAGACACTCGGGGGCTATTACTCCCATCGGGAGCGCGTGATGCATACCTGATAGAAGTTTTTTGCACTCCAGGATCATGCCCGGGGACTTGATTCTGTGTAGGGTAACGTTGTTTTGCCATCGGCAGTTAACCAAACAACAGTTGGGCACGTTACTCGTTATCCTTTGCATAAAGAAAATATATCGGATGACCTATGAAGATCTCGGCAGAGGAAAATATTCGAGTGGTACAACTTGAGTCTACGCGCGGACTGCGAGCATCCGCACCTAGACTCAGGGGCTACTCCCATCGGGAGCGCTGACGCGCACCCGATAAAATGAAGATAGAGCAGATTCAAGGTGAACAAGGACAATGAAGGAAAAGAACATCAGGAGAAGACATACTTTAGTCTCTACCCGAACTATCTTCGGCTAGACACTCGGGGGCTACTGACGTGGGCACTACCCTTCGGGTAACCCACATTACCCTATCATGTATTGACTAATTGAAGGCCCATGAAGACACATGAAGGCGAGATGGGCCACTAGGACGGCGCACTAGAAGGTTCCTTGACGAGCAAGGCAAGGAAGCGATCGAAC
This sequence comes from Lolium rigidum, assembly GCF_022539505.1. Classification (NCBI taxonomy): domain Eukaryota; kingdom Viridiplantae; phylum Streptophyta; class Magnoliopsida; order Poales; family Poaceae; genus Lolium; species Lolium rigidum. The sequence continues at coordinate 125,378,710 of NC_061512.1, forward strand.
AAGGAAAGATCGGATCTAAAATTACTGTAAACCTAGTCGTACTCGGTGAGACCTCTTGAGACCTGGCCTCCTATATAAAGGCCAGGAGAGGGGCTGCCGGGGGAGAGAATCAATCTTAGCAATCTTAGCCAGAAGAAGCTTAGAGCTAGGTCACCATAGCAATAGCCATCTCGACGAGATCTCAGCCGAACTATTCGGCACCCCATTGTAACCCATTATCATCATAATCAAGAACAGACAGGCAGGACGTAAGGGTTTTACCTCATCGAGGGCCCCGAACCTGGGTAAATTGCTCTCCCCGCTTGTCTGCGAACCGATGTCTCGTGTCAGCTTGCAGGATTCCATCAACCCTAAGCCCCTATCGGAGGGCATTGGTGAGGAGTACCCTCGACAACGGCCTTCGAGGGGGAGGAAGCGGAAGTCTTCTTCTTCATCTTCGGGGCAGGTGGAACCAGAGGTTCCGCCTGCCCGGCATCTTCGGTGCCGGCGCCGATGTTGCTGGCGCCGGTGTCTTGGGCTTCTGGAGGGGGGACAGAGTCCTCCTCCGCGCGGTGATCAGAAGGTTTTGGGGCCGCGCGCCCCGAACTTGTGTTGCCCCCCCCCCTAGAGGAGAGGCAGAAAGGTTGCCGGCACCAGATGGTACCGGACTTTGCTGAGGAGGAGGGGAGCCCCTGGCGGCGGCCCCTGAGGTCTCCGGCTTCATGCTAGAGGCGCTCTTGGAGATCTTCAAGGGAGGCCTGGAAAGATTAAAAAGGAAAAAAGTTCAGAAAGGCAACCGGAAAAAGAAAGTCCGGAAACAAAAGAAAATCTGGAAGCAAAAAGATTCGAGAGACAAAAAAAGTCAAAGCGGAAACTCACCCGGTAGCCACCGGCATCTCCCGTTTCCGGTAGTGTTTGGTGGAGACCTTTCTCCCGCCGATGACTTCCTGCCGGGAGCGTTTGGCGGGAGGAGCCTCGCCGGAACCGGCCTCAGGCGTGGGCGCTTTGTTCTTGCGGCCTTGGGAGGTGAGCTTCTCTAGAAACTCATGGCCTACCTCGGCCTGAATTGGTACAGCGCGCTCCACAACCTGTGGGTAGGCGCTGGCTGAGGGAGCATCTACAGAAAGATAATACGTGAGAAAGCGAAAAAGCAAAATACCTCAAGTATAGTGACCTCATCATCGGAACCGGAAGCTTCTGTTGAAAAGTTACCAGGGCGAGGAGTGTGGGTGCGGCCCATCTTGTTCTTGGTCCAGACCACGTAGGGGTCCGGATCTACTTCGTCCAAGTAACGCCTCTCGCAAGGGGCTCGAGCTTCAGCATCGATGCAAGGAAACCGATCGCGGGCCTGAAGAGGAAAAAGACAGTGATCTACACGTCAAAAGTATACCGGAAACACAATCCGGATTGCTTAAGTTCTTACTTCGGCAGTTGAGGATTCTTGGCACAAAGAGGAAGAAAACCCCACTCCCAATCTAGAGGCATGTCTGTATTACAGACTTGCCTGGCTTTGAGCGCTATGTCCTCTTTGCTCAGGGGCAAGCCGGTGATCTTGGTGGGATCACGAGGGCCGATCATCTGGCTCATCTTGTGAGCCCGGCGCTGAAGGGGAAGCACCCGGCGTGAGATAAACACGCGGATGATATCATCAGAGCAAAGTTTCGTCTCCTTCTTGAGCTTCTCAAGGAAGCGAACAACCCGGTTGGCTTCGATATGATCGGTTCCCGGATTGAAGCCCCAGTTCGCCCTCGTTGGAGTCGCCGGATTGTAGGCCGGCAGGTTAATGAAATCTGAGGAACCTTTGTTCCTCAAATAGAAAAAAGTCTCCTGCCAGGCACGGCAGGAATCCAAGCCGGAAAACTTGAAGAAGGTGCTCCCCTGGCAAGAACCCACGATGCAGGAGCCGCATCGCACCGGAGGCTTGGGCTTAGGGATGTCTCTACCTTGTGCCGAGTTGATCCGAAGGTTAAAGAAGCGGGCAAATGCTTCTTTTGTGGGAAGGAGGCCAATGTAGGCCTCCATGAAAGAAACGTAGCAAGAAAGATAGAAGATGGCGTTGCCAGGAAGATGGTGGGGTTGAAGTTTGTAGAAGTCGAGAAATTCACGAAAAAAGTCAGAGGCCGGAAGGCCGAAGCCGCGTTCGAAGTGAGAAACAAAAACAACAAACTCCCCAGGTTCAGGATCAGGTTCCACCTCATCGCGTGGAATCCGGCATGAAACTTGTGCCGGTATCCTCCGGGAGAGGTACAGCCAATCAATATCCTGCTGCACCACGTCTGAGCCTTTCCAGGCCCCGCGGGTGATGCCGGATAGATCCACTCCGGAAGCTCGGCCGGAGCTGCTGGCTTCTTGACCTCTACCGGAATCGGCAGCTGGAGCGGATGACGAGGCTTCCATCCGGGCTAGTTCAGCCGAAAGCCCGTCGGAAGCTTCGCTTTGATGGCTACTGGAGGCGGACTCGGAAAGATAGTCTTCACTAGACATGCAAGTCGAAAGATGCCGGATTCTACCTAAAAACCGATTCCCCAAAGTCTATCCTTGCGTGAAGATCTACGAATGAGAGAAAAAGAGAAAGAAAGAGAGGGGTAAATACACTACCGGCCCAAGAGCTGGAAAGCAAAGGAGAAGAGGTCAAACGGGCATTGGGGCTCACCTGAGGCAGCGGGAAACGCGAAGAAGAGGCTCGCCGGAGGCGCAGCGGGCTCGCGGTCATCGACGAAGGCTGGCGACGGAGAAGGGCGGAAGCCGCCGAAGAAAACTCGAGGCAGCGGTGGCGGAGGAGCGTCAGAGGCTCTCTGCGCGGCGGTGACCTTCAGCGCAGCAGGAGCAACGGCGCGGGTTCGTCTGGAGCAGTGCTCTGACGGCGACCGGCGGCGACTGGAGCGCAGAGGGCGAGGAGCTCTGTGCGCTGGGAAAGGGGGATGTGCGGAGAAGAAGATGAAGTGGAACCGCACCCCCATTATATAGGAAGAAGGAGAAGTGGGCCGGCAACCGCTGGGCCGAGGCGGTTCAGTTCGTGGGCCACCACGTGGCGTGCGAATACACGCGCCAAAAATACAAGGACACAGGGAGGCCACACGGATCCGGAACGGCAGCGCGGATCCGGTGCGGCGTCATAAATGCTGGCGCAGAAGACGAACCGAAGTGACCACTGACACTGTCGCGCGCCAGGCACAGTGCGCATGTCACTGACAGGCGCGGTACTCGAGATATTCTCGACTTCGTCGAGGGGAGGTTTAATGACAAGAGATGCCGGAGAAAACCGGTACAGAGACATAAGTTCGGCAAGGACGCCGAGGAATTTGATCCGGATTCCGGAAGGGTTAAACCGGTACCTTGAGAAAGGAAAACCTGGCATGGTCCATTGGATAGGATCCACCGGATTATACCAGCTTCGGGGACTAATGTTGGGGAGATGACTCCCGGTATGCCAAAGGCATGCCAAACCGGATGGTTTAGGCCATCAAAGTACCGGTTTAAAGGTTGTTCCGGATAGCGAAGGTTGATTCAGAGAATCATACCGGTACCCCAGGAGAGGGATACCGGAACTAGCTAAGAACATACTGGAACTACCGGAACAGGCTACACTGTAGCACGTCGGCAAGACTGGTCAAAGATGCTCTTCAGAGCTAGAAGACAAAGATGAGCGAAGCACTTCAGATTTAATCGAAGACATGACGCTAAAGGCAAATGATGACGTAAAAGGTGCCGGAGGATGTCACAGCTTCTGATTAAAGGCATACCAGCATCACCGGTAGCTAAAGTAGCTTTGCAAAGTGGTTTGTCCGGTCAAAGATCCCATTAGGGTTTCTTAGGGTTTCTTCCCCTGTAAGTCACCCTCTCCCCTATATAAGGAGAGGGGGCACACCCTTGCGCGGGTAACTGACGTTCAGTGTGTTGTGCTGTACACGAAAACCTGTAAGCTCATATGATTAGGAAATAGAGAGATCTAGTGCTGTTTTTGCTCTTGAGTTCATCATCTTCTACCTTCGGCCAAGGTCAAGTTCTTGAGGAATCCATCTGGAAACCTCTCCATCTATACCAAAAACCCTCCCCCGAATCCTCTAGCGTCCATTCGGCCCCAACTTAAGCCATCCCATGGCATCTGTCTGTTCACCATGACGACATTGCACCCACCATCCAGGGCTGCCGCCCCGGCATCCCAGCTCTGAGCCCTGAAGAACTGAGAGGAAAAGGGGGCTCCGCCATCACTGGAACCACCTATACCGCCCCGGGGGCATTGGACCTGAAGGGGGAGGGGTCCTCCCACAGATCGGCGACATGGAGCCCCCATGGCTACCAAGCGCTGCCAGATCTGGAGTGGAAGACGATGGGCTCGCGATTCCCGGGCCCCCTGGCCCGAGATCTCCTGCCATTCAATCATAGTCCTGCCTACCCCTATAATAGTCGCCACTATAGTCATCATAGTCGCCGACGTCATCGTCGCTAGCATCGGGAAATTGCGTTGAGGAACCTTCTGAGAAATTGCGTTGAGTAATGCACATATCTTCACAATGGCTAGTCGAACATTTTCTGGTAGAAGTCCCCTCAATGCAACCAGCAATTGTGTCATAAGCACGTGGAAGTCATGGGACTTCAGGTTCTGGAATTTTTTCTCCTTCATATTTACTATTCCCTTTATATTCGACGAGAAACCAGACGGAACCTTGATACTGAATAGGGCTTCAAAAAAGATCTCCTTCTCTTGATTGGTAAGAGCGTAGCTGGCAGGCCCTACAAAAAGGCGATCCACGGGGGAGGGGGGGGGTGCAGGGTGCGTGGGAGAAAAAAAACACGGAAAAACCTTTAGTCGCGGTTGGGGACACCAACCGCGACTAAAGGGGTACGTTTTACCCCTTTAGTCCCAGGATTTTTTTGATATATTATACGTTTTTTCCGACGTCGTATGCAAAAGTTATTGCGGTTTTACCATTTTTTAAACTTTTTTTGCAAAAAAAGTGAAAATTCGAATTTCTTAATTTATCCGAATAGTAGGTTGCATAACATACAAGAATCTGAAAGTAATTTTTTTGAATTTTCTATCATTTTCTTTTGTATTTTACAAACCAAAAAAGGCGATCCACGGGGGGGGGGGGGGTGCGGGGGGAAAAAAAAACACGGAAAAACCTTTAGTCGCGGTTGGGGACACCAACCGCGACTAAAGGGGTACGTTTTACCCCTTTAGTCCCAGGATTTTTTTGATATATTATACGTTTTTTTCCGACGTCGTATGCAAAAGTTATTGCGGTTTTACCATTTTTTAAACTTTTTTTGCAAAAAAAAGTGAAAATTCGAATTTCTTAATTTATCCGAATAGTAGGTTGCATAACATACAAGAATCTGAAAGTAATTTTTTTGAATTTTCTATCATTTTCTTTTGTATTTTACAAACCAAAAAAGGCGATCCACGTGGGGTGCGGGGGTGCGTGGGAGAAAAAAAACACGGAAAAACCTTTAGTCGCGGTTGGGGACACCAACCGCGACTAAAGGGGTACGTTTTACCCCTTTAGTCCCAGGATTTTTTTGATATATTATACGTTTTTTTCCGACGTCGTATGCAAAAGTTATTGCGGTTTTACCATTTTTTAAACTTTTTTTGCAAAAAAGTGAAAATTCGAATTTCTTAATTTATCCGAATAGTAGGTTGCATAACATACAAGAATCTGAAAGTAATTTTTTTGAATTTTCTATCATTTTCTTTTGTATTTTACAAACCAAAAAAAGGCGATCCACGGGGGGGGGGGGGGGGTGCAGGGTTCGTGGGAGAAAAAAAACACGGAAAAACCTTTACTAAAGGGTACGTTTTACCCCTTTAGTCCCAGGATTTTTTTGATATACTATACGTTTTTTTCCGACGTCGTATGCAAAAGTTATTGCGGTTATACCATTTTTTAAACTTTTTTTGCAAAAAAAAGTGAAAATTTGAATTTCTTAATTTATCCGAATAGTAGGTTGCACAACATACAAGAATCTGAAAGTAATTTTTTTGAATTTTCTATCATTTTATTTTGTATTTTACAAACCAAAAAAGGCGATCCACGGGGGGGGGTGCAGGGTGCGTGGGAGAAAAAAAACACGGAAAAACCTTTAGTCGCGGTTGGGGACACCAACCGCGACTAAAGGGGTTCCCAGGATTTTTTTGATATATTATACGTTTTTTTCCGACGTCATATGCAAAAGTTATTGCGGTTTTACCATTTTTTAAACTTTTTTTGCAAAAAAAAGTGAAAATTCGAATTTCTTAATTTATCCGAATAGTAGGTTGCATAACATACAAGAATCTGAAAGCAATTTTTTTTGAATTTTCTATCATTTTCTTTCGTATTTTACAAACCAAAAAAGGCGATCCAGGGGGGTGCAGGGTGCGTGGGAGAAAAAAAACACGGAAAAACCTTTAGTCGCGGTTGGGGACACCAACCGCGACTAAAGGGGTACTCCCAGGATTTTTTTGATATATTATACGTTTTTTTCCGACGTCGTATGCAAAAGTTATTGCGGTTTTACCATTTTTTAAACTTTTTTTGCAAAAAAAGTGAAAATTCGAATTTCTTGATTTATCCGAATAGTAGGTTGCATAACATACAAGAATCTGAAAGTAATTTTTTTGAATTTTCTATCATTTTCTTTTGTATTTTACAAACCAAAAAAGGCGATCCACTGGGGGGGCGGGTGCAGGGTGCGTGGGAGAAAAAAAACACGGAAAAACCTTTAGTCGTGGTTGGGGACACCAACCGCGACTAAAGGGGTACATTTTACCCCTTTAGTCCCATGATTTTTTTGATATATTATACGTTTTTTTCCGACGTCGTATGCAAAAGTTATTGCGGTTTTACCATTTTTTAAACTTTTTTTGCAAAAAAAAGTGAAAATTCGAATTTCTTAATTTATCCGAATAGTAGGTTGCATAACATACAAGAATCTGAAAGTAATTTTTTTGAATTTTCTATCATTTTCTTTTGTATTTTACAAACCAAAAAAAGGCGATCCACGGGGGGGGTGCAGGGTTCGTGGGAGAAAAAAAACACAGAAAAACCTTTACTAAAGGGGTACGTTTTACCCCTTTAGTCCCAGGATTTTTTTGATATATTATACGTTTTTTTCCGACGTCGTATGCAAAAGTTATTGCGGTTATACCATTTTTTAAACTTTTTTTGCAAAAAAAAGTGAAAATTCGAATTTCTTAATTTATCCGAATAGTAGGTTGCATAACATACAAGAATCTGAAAGCAATTTTTTTTTTGAATTTTCTATCATTTTCTTTTGTATTTTACAAACCAAAAAAGGCGATCCAAGGGGGGGGGTGCAGGGTGCATGGGAGAAAAAAAATACGGAAAAACCTTTAGTCGCGGTTGGGGACACCAACCGCGACTAAAGGGGTTCCCAGGATTTTTTTGATATATTATACGTTTTTTTCCGACGTTGTATGCAAAAGATATTGCGGTTTTACCATTTTTTAAACTTTTTTTGCAAAAAAAAGTGAGAATTTCTTAATTTATCAGAATAGTAGGTTGCATAACATACAAGAATCTGAAAGCAATTTTTTTTTGAATTTTTTATCATTTCTGTCGTATTTTACAAACCAAAAAAGGCGATCCAGGGGGGTGCAGGGTGCGTGGGAGAAAAAAAACACGGAAAAACCTTTAGTCACGGTTGGGGACACCAACCGCGACTAAAGGGGTCCCGAGATTTTTTTGATATATTATACGTTTTTTTCCGACGTCGTATGCAAAAGTTATTGCGGTTTTACCATTTTTTAAACTTTTTTTGCAAAAAAAGTGAAAATTCGAATTTCTTAATTTATCCGAATAGTAGGTTGCATAACATACAAGAATCTGAAAGTAATTTTTTTGAATTTTCTATCATTTTCTTTTGTATTTTACAAACCAAAAAAAGGCGATCCACGGTGGGGGTGCAGGGTGCGTGGTAGAAAAAAACACGGAAAAAACTTTAGTCGCGGTTGGGGACACCAACCACGACTAAAGGGGTACGTTTTACCCCTTTAGTCCCAGGATTTTTTTGATATATTATACGTTTTTTTCCGACGTCGTATGCAAAAGTTATTGCGGTTATACCATTTTTTAAACTTTTTTCGCAAAAAAAAGTGAAAATTCGAATTTCTTAATTTATCCGAATAGTAGGTTGCATAACATACAAGAATCTGAAAGCAGTTTTTTTTTGAATTTTCTATCATTTTTTTTGTATTTTACAAACCAAAAAAGTGTGCAGGGTGCGTGGGAGAAAAAAAACACGGAAAAACCTTTAGTCGCGGTTGGGGACACCAACCGCGACTAAAGGGGTTCCCAGGATTTTTTTGATATATTTTACGTTTTTTTCCGACGTCGTATGCAAAAGTTATTGCGGTTTTACCATTTTTTAAACTTTTTTTGCAAAAAAAAGTGAAAATTCGAATTTCTTAATTTATCCGAATAGTAGGTTGCATAACATACAAGAATCTGAAAGCAATTTTTTTTTGAATTTTCTATCATTTTCTTTTGTATTTTACAAACCAAAAAAGGCGATCCAGGGGGTGCAGGGTGCATGGGAGAAAAAAACACGGAAAAACCTTTAGTCGCGGTTGGGGACACCAACCGCGACTAAAGGGTACGTTTACCCTTTAGTCCCAGGATTTTTTTGATATATTATACGTTTTTTTCCGACGTTGTATGCAAAAGTTATTGCGGTTTTACCATTTTTTAAACTTTTTTTGCAAAAAAAGTGAAAATTGAATTTCTTGATTTATCCGAATAGTAGGTTGCATAACATACAAGAATCTGAAAGCAATTTTTTTGAATTTTCTATCATTTTCTTTTGTATTTTACAAACCAAAAAAGGCGATCCACGGGGGTGCAGGTGCGTGGGAGAAAAAAATACGGAAAAACCTTTAGTCGCGGTTGGGGACACCAACCGCGACTAAAGGGACGTTTTACCCCTTTAGTCCCATGATTTTTTTGATATATTATACGTTTTTTTCCGACGTCGTATGCAAAAGTTATTGCGGTTTTACCATTTTTTAAACTTTTTTTGCAAAAAAAGTGAAAATTCGAATTTCTTAATTTATCCGAATAGTAGGTTGCATAACATACAAGAATCTGAAAGTAATTTTTTTGAATTTTCTATCATTTTCTTTTGTATTTTACAAACCAAAAAAAGGCGATCCACGGGGGGGGGTGCAGGGTGCGTGGTAGAAAAAAACACGGAAAAACTTTAGTCGCGGTTAACAATCACTAAAGGGGTACGTTTTACCCCTTTAGTTCCAGGATTTTTTTGATATATTATACGTTTTTTTCCGACGTCGTATGCAAAAGTTATTGCGGTTATACCATTTTTTAAACTTTTTTCGCAAAAAAAAGTGAAAATTCGAATTTCTTAATTTATCCGAATAGTAGGTTGCATAACATACAAGAATCTGAAAGCAGTTTTTTTTTGAATTTTCTATCATTTTCTTTTGTATTTTACAAACCAAAAAAGTGATGCAGGGGTGCGATGGGAGAAAAAAACACGGAAAAACCTTTAGTCGCGGTTGGGGACACCAACCGCGACTAAAGGGGTTCCCAGGATTTTTTTGATATATTATACGTTTTTTTCCGACGTCGTATGCAAAAGTTATTGCGGTTTTACCATTTTTTAAACTTTTTTTGCAAAAAAAAGTGAAAATTCGAATTTCTTAATTTATCCGAATAGTAGGTTGCATAACATACAAGAATCTAAAAGCAATTTTTTTTTGAATTTTCTATCATTTTCTCGTCGTATTTTACAAACCAAAAAAGGCGATCCAGGGGGTGCGGGGTGCGTGGGAGAAAAAACACACGGAAAAACCTTTAGTCACGGTTGGGGACACCAATCGCGACTAAAGGGGTACGTTTTACCCCTTTAGTCCCAGGATTTTTTTGATATATTATACGTTTTTTTCCGACGTCGTATGCAAAAGTTATTGCGGTTTTACCATTTTTTGAACTTTTTTTGCAAAAAAAAGTGAAAATTCGAATTTCTTAATTTATCCGAATAGTAGGTTGCATAACATACAAGAATCTAAAAGTAATTTTTTTGAATTTTCTATCATTTTCTTTTGTATTTTACAAACAAAAAAAGGCGATCCACGGGGGGGGGGGGGTGCAGGGTGCGTGGGAGAAAAAAACACGGAAAAAACTTTAGTCGCGGTTGGGGACACCAACCACGACTAAAGGGGTACGTTTTACCCCTTTAGTCCCAGGATTTTTTTGATATATTATACGTTTTTTTCCGACATCGTATGCAAAAGTTATTGCGGTTTTACCATTTTTTAAACTTTTTTTGCAAAAAAAAGTGAAAATTCGAATTTCTTGATTTATCCGAATAGTAGGTTGCATAACATACAAGAATCTGAAAGTAATTTTTTTGAATTTTCTATCATTTTCTTTTGTATTTTACAAACCAAAAAAGGCGATCCACGGGGGGGAGGGGGGGTGCAGCGTGCGTGGGAGAAAAAAATACGGAAAAACCTTTAGTCGTGGTTGGGGACACCAACCGCGACTAAAGGGGTACGTTTTACCCCTTTAGTCCCATGATTTTTTTGATATATTATACGTTTTTTTCCGACGTCGTATGCAAAAGTTATTGCGGTTTTACCATTTTTTAAACTTTTTTTGCAAAAAAAAGTGAAAATTCGAATTTCTTAATTTATCCGAATAGTAGGTAGCATAACATACAAGAATCTGAAAGCAATTTTTTTTTGAATTTTCTATCATTTTCTTTTGTATTTTACAAACCAAAAAAGGCGATCCACGGGGGGTGTGTGCAGGGTGCGTGGGAGGAAAAAAACACGGAAAAAACCGCGACTAAAGGGGTTCCCAGGATTTTTGATATATTATACGTTTTTTTCCGACGTCGTATGCAAAAGTTATTGCGGTTTTACCATTTTTTAAACTTTTTTTGCAAAAAAAAGTGAAAATTCGAATTTCTTGATTTATCCGAATAGTAGGTTGCATAACATACAAGAATCTGAAAGTAATTTTTTTGAATTTTCTATCATTTTCTTTTGTATTTTACAAACCAAAAAAGGCGATCCACGGGGGGTGCAGCGTGCGTGGGAGAAAAAAATACGGAAAAACCTTTAGTCGTGGTTGGGGACACCAACCGCGACTAAAGGGGTACGTTTTACCCCTTTAGTCCCATGATTTTTTTGATATATTATACGTTTTTTTCCGACGTCGTATGCAAATTGCGGTTTTACCATTTTTTAAACTTTTTTTGCAAAAAAAAGTGAAAATTCGAATTTCTTAATTTATCCGAATAGTAGGTTGCATAACATACAAGAATCTGAAAGTAATTTTTTTGAATTTTCTATCATTTTCTTTTGTATTTTACAAACCAAAAAAAGGCGATCCACGGGGGGGGTGCAGGGTTCGTGGGAGAAAAAAAACACGGAAAAAACTTTACTAAAGGGGTACGTTTTACCCCTTTAGTTCCAGGATTTTTTTGATATATTATACGTTTTTTTCCGACGTCGTATGCAAAAGTTATTGCGGTTATACCATTTTTTAAACTTTTTTTGCAAAAAAAAGTGAAAATTCGAATTTCTTAATTTATCCGAATAGTAGGTTGCATAACATACAAGAATCTGAAAGCAATTTTTTTTTTGAATTTTCTATCATTTTCTTTTGTATTTTACAAACCAAAAAAGGCGATCCAAGGGGGGTGCAGGGTGCATGGGAGAAAAAAATACGGAAAAACCTTTAGTCGCGGTTGGGGACACCAACCGCGACTAAAGGGGTTCCCAGGATTTTTTTGATATATTATACGTTTTTTTCCGACGTTGTATGCAAAAGATATTGCGGTTTTACCATTTTTTAAACTTTTTTTGCAAAAAAAAATGAAAATTCGAATTTCTTAATTTATCCGAATAGTAGGTTGCATAACATACAAGAATCTAAAAGCAATTTTTTTTTGAATTTTCTATCATTTTCTGTCGTATTTTACAAACCAAAAAAGGCGATCCAGGGGGGTGCAGGGTGCGTGGGAGAAAAAACACACGGAAAAACCTTTAGTCACGGTTGGGGACACCAACCGCGACTAAAGGGGTACGTTTTACCCCTTTAGTCCCAGGATTTTTTTGATATATTATACGTTTTTTTCCGACGTCGTATGCAAAAGTTATTGCGGTTTTACCATTTTTTGAACTTTTTTTGCAAAAAAAAGTGAAAATTCGAATTTCTTAATTTATCCGAATAGTAGGTTGCATAACATACAAGAATCTAAAAGTAATTTTTTTGAATTTTCTATCATTTTCTTTTGTATTTTACAAACCAAAAAAAGGCGATCCACGGTGGGGTGTGGGGTGCGTGGGAGAAAAAAACACGGAAAAACTTTAGTCGCGGTTGGGGACACCAACCACGACCAAAGGGGTACGTTTTACCCCTTTAGTCCCAGGATTTTTTTGATATATTATACGTTTTTTTCCGACATCGTATGCAAAAGTTATTGCGGTTATACCATTTTTTAAACTTTTTTTGCAAAAAAAAAGTGAAAATTCGAATTTCTTAATTTATCCGAATAGTAGGTAGCATAACATACAAGAATCTGAAAGCAATTTTTTTTGAATTTTCTATCATTTTCTTTTGTATTTTACAAACAAAAAAGGCGATCCACGGGGGGGGGGGGGTGTGTGCAGGGTGCGTGGGAGGAAAAAAACACGGAAAAAACCGCGACTAAAGGGGTTCCCAGGATTTTTTTGATATATTATACGTTTTTTTCCGACGTCGTATGCAAAAGTTATTGCGGTTTTACCATTTTTTAAACTTTTTTTGCAAAAAAAAGTGAAAATTCGAATTTCTTAATTTATCCGAATAGTAGGTTGCATAACATACAAGAATCTGAAAGCAATTTTTTTTTGAATTTTCTATCATTTTCTTTCGTATTTTACAAACCAAAAAAGGCAATCCAGGGGGGGGTGCAGGGTGCGTGGGAGAAAAAAAACACGGAAAAACCTTTAGTCGCGGTTGGGGACACCAACCGCGACTAAAGGTGTACTAGTCCCAGGATTTTTTTGATATATTATACGTTTTTTTCCGACGTCGTATGCAAAAGTTATTGCGGTTTTACCATTTCTTAAACTTTTTTTGCAAAAAAAAGTGAAAATTCGAATTTCTTAATTTGTCCGAATAGTAGGTTGCATAACATACAAGAATCTGAAAGCAATTTTTTTTTGAATTTTCTATCATTTTCTTTTGTATTTTACAAACCAAAAAAAAGCGATCCACGGGGGGGGGGGTGCAGGGTGCGTGGGAGAAAAAAAACACGGAAAAACCTTTAGTCGCGGTTGGGGACACCAACCGCGACTAAAGGGGTAAGTCCCAGGATTTTTTTGATATATTATACGTTTTTTTTCCGACGTCGTATGCAAAAGTTATTACGGTTTTACCATTTTTTAAACTTTTTTTGTAAAAAAAAGTGAAAATTCGAATTTCTTAATTTATCCGAATAGTAGGTTGCATAACATACAAGAATCTGAAAGCAATTTTTTTTGAATTTTCTATCATTTTCTTTCGTATTTTACAAACCAAAAAAGGCGATCCAGGGGGGGTGCAGGGTGCGTGGGAGAAAAAAAACACGGAAAAACCTTTAGTCGCGGTTGGGGACACCAACCGCGACTAAAGGGGTACGTTTTACCCCTTTAGTCCCAGGATTTTTTTGATATATTATACGTTTTTTTCCGACGTCGTATGCAAAAGTTATTGCGGTTTTACCATTTTTTAAACTTTTTTTGCAAAAAAAGTGAAAATTCGAATTTCTTGATTTATCCGAATAGTAGGTTGCATAACATACAAGAATCTGAAAGTAATTTTTTTGAATTTTCTATCATTTTCTTTTGTATTTTACAAACCAAAAAAGGCGATCCACACGGGGGGGTGCAGGGTGCGTGGGAGAAAAAAAACACGGAAAAACCTTTAGTCGCGGTTGGGGACACCAACCGCGACTAAAAGGGTACGTTTTACCCCTTTAGTCCCAGGATTTTTTTGATATATTATACGTTTTTTTTCCGACGTCGTATGCAAAAGTTATTGCGGTTTTACCATTTTTTAAACTTTTTTTGCAAAAAAAAGTGAAAATTCGAATTTCTTAATTTATCCGAATAGTAGGGTGCATAACATACAAGAATCTGAAAGCAATTTTTTTTAAATTTTCTATCATTTTCTTTTGTATTTTACAAACCAAAAAAAGGCGATCCACGAGGGGTGCAGGGTGCGTGGGAGAAAAAAACACGGAAAACCTTTAGTCGCGGTTGGGGACACCAACCGCGACTAAAGGCCAGGATTTTTTTGATATATTATACGTTTTTTTCCGACGTCGTATGCAAAAGTTATTGCGGTTTTACCATTTTTTAAACTTTTTTTGCAAAAAAAAGTGAAAATTCGAATTTCTTAATTTATCCGAATAGTAGGTTGCATAACATACAAGAATCTGAAAGCAATTTTTTTGAATTTTCTATCATTTTCTTTTGTATTTTACAAACCAAAAAAAGGCGATCCACGTGGGGTGCAGGGTGCGTGGGAGAAAAAAACACGGAAAAACCTTTAGTCGCGGTTGAGGACACCAACCGCGACTAAAGGGCGTTTTACCCCTTTAGTCCCAGGATTTTTTTGATATATTATACGTTTTTTTCCGACGTCGTATGCAAAAGTTATTGCGGTTTTACCATTTTATAAACTTTTTTTGCAAAAAAATGAAAATTCGAATTTCTTAATTTATCCGAATAGTAGGTTGCATAACATACAAGAATCTGAAAGCAATTTTTTTTTTGAATTTTCTATCATTTTCTTTTGTATTTTACAAACCGAAAAAAGGCGATCCACAAGGGGGGGTGCAGGGTGCGTGGGACAAAAAAAACACGGAAAAACCTTTAGTCGCGGTTGGGGACACCAACCGCGACTAAAAGGGTACGTTTTACCCCTTTAGTCCCAGGATTTTTTTGATATATTATACGTTTTTTTCCGACGTCGTATGCAAAAGTTATTGTGGTTTTACCATTTTTTAAACTTTTTTTGCAAAAAAAAGAGAAAATTCGAATTTCTTAATTTATCCGAATAGTAGGTTGCATAACATACAACAATCTGAAAGCAATTTTTTTTGAATTTTCTATCATTTTCTTTTGTATTTTACAAACCAAAAAAAGGCGATCCATAGGGGGGGTGCAGGGTGCGTGGCAGAAAAAAACACGGAAAAACCTTTAGTCGCGGTTGGGGACACCAACCGCGACTAAAGGGGTACGTTTTACCTCTTTAGTCCCAGGATTTTTTTGATATATTATACGTTTTTTTCCGACGTCGTATGCAAAAGTAATTGCGGTTTTACCATTTTTAAAACTTTTTTTGCAAAAAAAAGTGAAAATTCAAATTTCTTAATTTATCCGAATAGTAGGTTGCATAACATACTAGAATCTGAAAGAATTTTTTTTTTTGAATTTTCTATCATTTTCTTTTGTATTTTACAAACCAAAAAAGGCGATCCACAGGGGGGGTGCAGGGTGCGTGGGAGAAAAAAAACGCGGAAAAACCTTTAGTCGCGGTTGGGGACACCAACCGCGACTAAAGGGGTTCCCACGATTTTTTTGATATATTATACGTTTTTTTCGACGTCGTATGCAAAAGTTATTGCGGTTTTACCATTTTTTAAACTTTTTATGGTAAAAAAAGTGAAAATTCGAATTTCTTAATTTATCCGAATATTAGGTTGCATGACATAAAATAATCTGAAAGTAATTTTTTTGAATTTTCTATCATTTTCTTTTGTATTTTACAAACCAAAAAAAGGCGATCCACGGGAGGGGGGGGGGGTGCAGGGTGCCTGGGAGAAAAAAAACACGGAAAAACCTTTAGTCGCGGTTGGGGACACCAACCACGACTAAAGGGGTACGTTTTACCCCTTTAGTCCAAAAAATTTTTTGATATATTATACGTTTTTTTCTGACGTCGTATGCAAAAGTTATAGCGGTTTTACCATTTTTTAAACTTTTTTGCAAAAACAAGTGAAAATTCGAATTTCTTAACTTATCCGAATAGTAGGTTGCATAACATACAAAAATCTGAAAGCAATTTTTTCTGAATTTTCTATCATTTTCTTTTGTATTTTACAAACCAAAAAAAGGCGATCCACAGGGGGGGTGCAGGGTGCGTGGGAGAAAAAAAACACGGAAAAACCTTTAGTCGCGGTTGGGGACACCAACCACGACTAAAGGGTACGTTTTACCCCTTTAGTCCCAGGATTTTTTTGATATATTATACGTTTTTTTCCGACGTCGTATGCAAAAGTTATTGCGGTTTTACCATTTTTTAAACTTTTTTTGCAAAAAAAGTGAAAATTCGAATTTCTTAATTTATCCGAATAGTAGGTTGCATAACATACAAGAATCTGAAAGCAATTTTTTTTTGAATTTTCTATCATTTTCTTTCGTATTTTACAAACCAAAAAAGGCGATCCAGGGGGGTGCAGGGTGCGTGGGAGAAAAAAAACACGGAAAAACCTTTAGTCGCGGTTGGGGACACCAACCGCGACTAAAGGGGTACGTTTTACCCCTTTAGTCCCAGGATTTTTTTGATATATTATACGTTTTTTTCCGACGTCGTATGCAAAAGTTATTGCGGTTTTACCATTTTTTAAACTTTTTTTGCAAAAAAAGTGAAAATTCGAATTTCTTGATTTATCCGAATAGTAGGTTGCATAACATACAAGAATCTGAAAGTAATTTTTTTGAATTTTCTATCATTTTTTTTGTATTTTACAAACCAAAAAAGGCGATCCACACGGGGGGGTGCAGGGTGCGTGGGAGAAAAAAAACACGGAAAAACCTTTAGTCGCGGTTGGGGACACCAACCGCGACTAAAAGGGTACGTTTTACCCCTTTAGTCCCAGGATTTTTTTGATATATTATACGTTTTTTTCCGACGTCGTATGCAAAAGTTATTGCGGTTTTACCATTTTTTAAACTTTTTTTGCAAAAAAAGTGAAAATTCGAATTTCTTAATTTATCCGAATAGTAGGTTGCATAACATACAAGAATCTGAAAGCAATTTTTTTTTGAATTTTCTATCATTTTCTTTCGTATTTTACAATCCAAAAAAGGCGATCCAGGGGGGGTGCAGGGTGCGTGGGAGAAAAAAAACACGGAAAAACCTTTAGTCGCGGTTGGGGACACCAACCGCGACTAAAGGGGTACGTTTTACCCCTTTAGTCCCAGGATTTTTTGATATATTATACGTTTTTTTCCGACGTCGTATGCAAAAGTTATTGCGGTTTTACCATTTTTTAAACTTTTTTTGCAAAAAAAGTGAAAATTCGAATTTCTTGATTTATCCGAATAGTAGGTTGCATAACATACAAGAATCTGAAAGTAATTTTTTTGAATTTTCTATCATTTTCTTTTGTTTTTTACAAACCAAAAAAGGCGATCCACACGGGGGGGTGCAGGGTGCGTGGGAGAAAAAAAACACGGAAAAACCTTTAGTCGCGGTTGGGGACACCAACCGCGACTAAAAGGGTACATTTTACCCCTTTAGTCCCAGGATTTTTTTGATATATTATACGTTTTTTTTCCGACGTCGTATGCAAAAGTTATTGCGGTTTTACAATTTTTTAAACTTTTTTTGCAAAAAAAAGTGAAAATTCGAATTTCTTAATTTATCCGAATAGTAGGGTGCATAACATACAAGAATCTGAAAGCAATTTTTTTTGAATTTTCTATCATTTTCTTTTGTATTTTACAAACCAAAAAAAGGCGATCCACAGAGGGGTGCAGGGTGCGTGGGAGAAAAAAAACACGGAAAAACCTTTAGTCGCGGTTGGGGACACCAACCGCGACTAAAAGGGTACGTTTTACCCCTTTAGTCCCAGGATTTTTTTGATATATTATACGTTTTTTTTCCGACGTCGTATGCAAAAGTTATTGCGGTTTTACCATTTTTTAAACTTTTTTTGCAAAAAAAGTGAAAATTCGAATTTCTTAATTTATCCGAATAGTAGGTTGCATAACATACAAGAATCTGAAAGCAATTTTTTTTTGAATTTTCTATCATTTTCTTTCGTATTTTACAAACCAAAAAAGGCGATCCAGGGGGGTGCAGGGTGCGTGGGAGAAAAAAACACGGAAAAACCTTTAGTCACGGTTGGGGACACCAACCGCAACTAAAGGGGTACCCCTTTAGTCCCAGGATTTTTTTGATATATTATACGTTTTTTTCCGACGTCGTATGCAAAAGTTATTGCGGTTTTACCATTTTTTAAACTTTTTTTGCAAAAAAAGTGAAAATTCGAATTTCTTGATTTATCCGAATAGTAGGTTGCATAACATACAAGAATCTGAAAGTAATTTTTTTGAATTTTCTATCATTTTCTTTTGTTTTTTACAAACCAAAAAAGGCGATCCACACGGGGGTGCGAGGTGCGTGGGAGAAAAAAAACACGGAAAAACCTTTAGTCGCGGTTGGGGACACCAACCGCGACTAAAAGGGTACATTTTACCCCTTTAGTCCCAGGATTTTTTTGATATATTATACGTTTTTTTTCCGACGTCGTATGCAAAAGTTATTGCGGTTTTACAATTTTTTAAACTTTTTTTGCAAAAAAAAGTGAAAATTCGAATTTCTTAATTTATCCGAATAGTAGGGTGCATAACATACAAGAATCTGAAAGCAATTTTTTTTGAATTTTCTATCATTTTCTTTTGTATTTTACAAACCAAAAAAAGGCGATCCACAGAGGGGTGCAGGGTGCGTGGGAGAAAAAAAACACGGAAAAACCTTTACTCGCGGTTGGGGACACCAACCGCGACTAAAGGCCAGGATTTTTTTGATATATTATACGTTTTTTTCCGACGTCGTATGCAAAAGTTATTGCGGTTTTACCATTTTTTAAACTTTTTTTGCAAAAAAAAGTGAAAATTCGAATTTCTTAATTTATCCGAATAGTAGGTTGCATAACATACAAGAATCTGAAAGCAATTTTTTTGAATTTTCTATCATTTTCTTTTGTATTTTACAAACCAAAAAAAGGCGATCCACGTGGGGTGCAGGGTGCGTGGGAGAAAAAAACACGGAAAAACCTTTAGTCGCGGTTGGGGACACCAACCGCGACTAAAGGGCGTTTTACCCCTTTAGTCCCAGGATTTTTTTGATATATTATACGTTTTTTTCCGACGTCGTATGCAAAAGTTATTGCGGTTTTACCATTTTATAAACTTTTTTTGCAAAAAAATGAAAATTCGAATTTCTTAATTTATCCGAATAGTAGGTTGCATAACATACAAGAATCTGAAAGCAATTTTTTTTTGAATTTTCTATCATTTTCTTTTGTATTTTACAAACCGAAAAAAGGCGATCCACAAGGGGGTGCGGGGTGCGTGGGACAAAAAAACACGGAAAAACCTTTAGTCGCGGTTGGGGACACTAACCGCGACTAAAAGGGTACGTTTTACCCCTTTAGTCCCAGGATTTTTTTGATATATTATACGTTTTTTTCCGACGTCGTATGCAAAAGTTATTGCGGTTTTACCATTTTTTAAACTTTTTTTGCAAAAAAAAGTGAAAATTCGAATTTCTTAATTTATCCGAATAGTAGGTTGCATAACATACAACAATCTGAAAGCAATTTTTTTTGAATTTTCTATCATTTTCTTTTGTATTTTACAAACCAAAAAAAGGCGATCCATAGGGGGGGTGCAGGGTGCGTGGCAGAAAAAAAACACGGAAAAACCTTTAGTCGCGGTTGGGGACACCAACCGCGACTAAAGGGGTACGTTTTACCTCTTTAGTCCCAGGATTTTTTTGATATATTATACGTTTTTTTCCGACGTCGTATGCAAAAGTAATTGCGGTTTTACCATTTTTAAAACTTTTTTTGCAAAAAAAAGTGAAAATTCAAATTTCTTAATTTATTCGAATAGTAGGTTGCATAACATACTAGAATCTGAAAGAATTTTTTTTTTTTGAATTTTCTATCATTTTCTTTTGTATTTTACAAACCAAAAAAGGCGATCCACAGGGGGGGTGCAGGGTGCGTGGGAGAAAAAAAACGCGGAAAAACCTTTAGTCGCGGTTGGGGACACCAACCGCGACTAAAGGGGTTCCCACGATTTTTTTGATATATTATACGTTTTTTCCGACGTCGTATGCAAAAGTTATTGCGGTTTTACCATTTTTTAAACTTTTTATGGTAAAAAAAGTGAAAATTTGAATTTCTTAATTTATCCGAATAGTAGGTTGCATGACATAAAATAATCTGAAAGTAATTTTTTTGAATTTTCTATCATTTTCTTTTGTATTTTACAAACCAAAAAAAGGCGATCCACGGGAGGGGGGTGCGAGGTGCTCGGGAGAAAAAAACACGGAAAAACCTTTAGTCGCGGTTGGGGACACCAACCACGACTAAAGGGGTACGTTTTACCCCTTTAGTCCAAAGATTTTTTTGATATATTATACGTTTTTTTCTGACGTCGTATGCAAAAGTTATAGCGGTTTTACCATTTTTTAAACTTTTTTGCAAAAACAAGTGAAAATTCGAATTTCTTAATTTATCCGAATAGTAGGTTGCATAACATACAACAATCTGAAAGCAATTTTTTTGAATTTTCTATCATTTTCTTTTGTATTTTACAAACCAAAAAAAGGCGATCCACAGGGGGGGTGCAGGGTGCGTGGGAGAAAAAAAACACGGAAAAACCTTTAGTCGCGGTTGGGGACACCAACCACGACTAAAGGGGTACGTTTTACCCCTTTAGTCCCAGGATTTTTTTGATATATTATACGTTTTTTCCGACGTCGTATGCAAAAGTTATTGCGGTTTTACCATTTTTTAAACTTTTTTTGCAAAAAAAAGTGAAAATTCGAATTTCCTAATTTATCCGAATAGTAGGTTGCATAACATACAAGAATCTGAAAGCAATTTTTTTTTGTGAATTTTCTATCATTTTCTTTTGTATTTTACAAACCAAAAAAAGGCGATCCACAGGGGGGGCGTGCAGGGTGCGTGGGAGAAAAAAAACACGGAAAAACCTTTAGTCACGGTTGGGGACACCAACTGCGACTAAAGGGGTACGTTTTACCCCTTTAGTCCCAGGATTTTTTTGATATATTATACGTTTTTTTCCGACGTCGTATGCAAAAGTTATTGCGGTTTTACCATTTTTTAAACTTTTTTGCAAAAAAAAGTGAAAATTCGAATTTCTTAATTTATCCGAATAGTAGGTTGCATAACATACAAGAATTTGAAAGCAATTTTTTTTTTGAATTTTCTATCATTTTCTTTTGTATTTTACAAACCAAAAACAGGCGATCCACACGGGGGGTGCAGGGTGTGTGGGAGAAAAAAAACACGGAAAAACCTTTAGTCGCGGTTGGGGACACCAACCGCGACTAAAGGGGTACGTTTTACCCCTTTAGTCCCAGGATTTTTTTGATATATTATACGTTTTTTCCGACGTCGTATGCAAAAGTTATAGCGGTTTTACCATTTTTTAAACTTTTTTGCAAAAACAAGTGAAAATTCGAATTTCTTAATTTATCCGAATAGTAGGTTGAATCTGAAAGCAATTTTTTTTTTGAATTTTCTATCATTTTCTTTTGTATTTTACAAACCCAAAAAAGGCGATCCACGGGGGGGGGGTGCAGGGTGCGTGGGAGAAAAAAAACACGAAAAAACCTTTAGTCGCGGTTGGGGTCACCAACCGCGACTAAAGGGGTACCCTTTAGTCGCGGTTGGTGTCCCCAACCGCGACTAAAGATTTTCCGCCGGATGGATCCTTCCATAGCCCTTTAGTCCCGGTTGGTGTTACCAACCGCGACTAAAGGGGTACCCTTTCGTCTCGGATGAAGCATTAGTCACGGGTCGCCTCCCGAACCGCGACTAAAGCCCCCTTTAGTCGCGGTTCGAATATTTCCGGGACTAATGGGGGTGGACGGAAGCCTCTTTTTCTACTAGTGATGCTCAACAGCGGGCATCCTATTGAGATGCATGCGAGCAAGATTTACACGCCAAACATGTTTGGCTTGTTCAAGGTACACATGTTCCAGTCGGGGTCATATATTGTGCAGGAGGTAATTGATGGACAAAGGTTCATTGTGAAGCACATATTCGCCGAGAAGAGAGAGAAATGGTCCCGGACAGAGTGTGAGGTTATTTTTGATCCCGGGAGAGAGACTTTTAAGTGTGAGTGTGTAATGTACGAGCACATGGAAATGTTGTGCGGCCATGCACTCAGGGTAAGCATTGACTTTCCACTAAACCAATTCATGCATCATATTACTATTTGATAGGGTTGATTCTCTCAGCCCCTTTCTTCTACCTCTAGCTCACACAGGAACAACAATGGAGACTCAAGTATTTTGGTGTCGTGCTGCCTCACACAGCTCCGACGTTTTCTTCTCTGTTGCTCCTATCAAATAACCATAATACAACGCTTTAAATAGGCACACATGCACTGCCGAATCAAACTACTAATCCTACTTTTATGGCACTCACGCACTAAGCTATCCACTAACACATGCACTCACACCACACCGGCCACTCTCACGACCAGGCCAAACATCCACACACGCACCAAGCTAGCTAACTAACTATGACCATGTCTTCTCCTAGAATCACTCCAGGATAACCACACGCTCATGCAAGCCATCAACTCGACACCTTTGCGCACCAAGTCGTTTCACACGACCTCGCTGCATCTCACAGCACCATTGCATCACACCTTACCGACCGCATCGCACGGCAGCTTGGCATCTCGCCATTTTCGCGCTCAGATGAAGGTCCACTGGCCGACGGTTCACTAGCAAGATAAACTACATGCAAACGAAAATACAAACGCAGATACATGAATCAAGATTATGCTAACAATCACCCCCTAATCTTGATTCTCAATTCTTCATGAAGCTTCAAAGAAGAGTCTGCTCATCGCTGCCGACGTCTCCTCGCGACGGCATCGCACCGTCATCTCCTCTGGGCAGCATCACACCAACTCCAGCTCCTAGCAGCATCATGCCGCCAGCGAGCTCCACCTCGCGACAGCGTCCTCCACCTCGCTTGGAGTTCGCCGCCGTCACCGTTGTCAGCTTCAGCGACATCTCACTGCCGCCACCGACACAGGCCTCGAAGATCTTCTCGCTCTGATACCAATTGAGAGGGTTGATTCTCTCAGCCCCTTTCTTCTACCTCTAGCTCACACAGGAACAACAATGGAGTTCAAGTATTTTGGTGTCGTGCTGCCTCACACAGCTCCGACGTTTTCTTCTCTGTTGCTCCTATCAAATAACCATAATACAACGCTTTAAATAGGCACACATGCACTGCCGAATCAAACTACTAATCCTACTTTTATGGCACTCACGCACTAAGCTATCCACTAACACATGCACTCACACCACACCGGCCACTCTCACGACCAGGCCAAACATCCACACACGCACCAAGCTAGCTAACTAACTATGACCATGTCTTCTCCTAGAATCACTCCAGGATAACCACACGCTCATGCAAGCCATCAACTCGACACCTTTGCGCACCAAGTCGTTTCACACGACCTCGCTGCATCTCACAGCACCATTGCATCACACCTTACCGACCGCATCGCACGGCAGCTTGGCATCTCGCCATTTTCGCGCTCAGATGAAGGTCCACTAGCCGACGGTTCACTAGCTAGATAAACTACATGCAAACGAAAATACAAACGCAGATACATGAATCAAGATTATGCTAACACTATTGTCTAGATTCTCCATAGGTCATTGCTTTTTATAAGCTAGTGTCAATTTAGCTATGTAATGCATGTACATGTAAATAGGAGGATATATACTAACAATGCTAAATATTTTGTGTTTCGCAATAATGTTAAAAATATGAAATCTCTAAAATGGGTCTGCGAGTTTAAGCTGGTTGGACTCAGTGAGGTTTTCAAATTGACAGTGTGCAACGGTATATGACAAAGCATGTAACTGAAGTTTTTGTTTGTTGTATTATCTAAATCCATCTTTGGGTTGGCAGGTTATGATCAGTCTAGGTATAACAGAAATACCTGCAAGCCACATCATGAGGAGGTGGACCAGAGATGCATACCGTGACATGCCTGCACATCTTATGATATATCAAAATGACAGCCCTGCTATGAAATCCACGAGCTTCTGCCACTCAGCTTTATACAGAACTGCAATTGAGATTGTTCAGATGGCCGACACTAATCCTGAGTCATACGAGGTAGCAATGTCCCACTTTTTAGATGCCATGCCTATCCTATCAGAAACAAGCAAGATCAAAGATGGCCTTGGGCTGGAAGAGAGACTTCATGCATCAGGCCAGCAAATACAAGACCAAGGAGACAGATACGAGAGCAGCAGTCTACGCCCAAACATGGTTGCTCCTCCCAAAAGGAAAGAGTTGGGGCGACCAACCACAGCAAGAAGCTGGCCTGGGTACGAGAAGGTTAGTGTGCCGAGGATCAAATTTTGCACCATATGCCGTAGTAGGAGCCATAGGTCGAATGGGTGCCCATCGAACTGGAACAAGAAGCCCCGGCGAGAGGCGCATTGCTCCAATTGTGGTATTGCTGGTCATAGGAAGACCAATTGTTTGACAACCAATTACTAGCAAACGAATTTACGGGAATGTGTGAGTGGATACCTGTAGGATGTTAACCACATCTCGTGGAAATCCTATTTGAAGTTTTATTTTTTGTAGCTGAATTATGCACAGATTGTTATCTTGAGCCGAGTTACAAGTTCCTGAAGGTTGTCACCACATGCTTACGCTAATATTTATCGTGGTCAACTCATTGATCATTGCATTGTTACAAACCCCGTTGCATACTTGGGGAGTTTTATTTGTCTTCTATATACACATTTAGTCCAACAATTTGCACCTGGGTGCAAAATAGTCCCACTTGCGAACCGAACAAAACTAGTCCCACAACCACAACTTGCAACCTGGGTTCAAACTAGTCCATTTCAATCGAATTTGAGAAATTTTGAATGAAATTGAGAGAGCGTGCTATTTTTGTGCTTGGTTGGGATGGCTAAAGGACAATAGGGGGTTACTTCAAAAGAAAATGCAAGGACACCATGTTCGATGGCTAATGGCGCCTACACATGTTTTTGTAATATATAGAATGGTTCCTTACGATGATGTATATGGATAAAATGGTTGGTTAGCAAGACGACTTTACAAGCATAAAACATGTCAAGGATCCTTTGTTCGGCGGGCAAAGGACCTTTCGAAAAATTTGGAGGATAAATACGGCCGTGGTATCTATACCAAGATGTGCAAATGATCATGGTAGGATCCTTTCATCATCGGAAACATGTATGGATACCTTTGTTGGACCCTAATATCTATATGAAGAGGTTATCCATGTGATCATGGTAGGATACTTGGTCATATTGGACCACGGACGCGTGTCAAACAACGATTACTTGAAAGAAAGCGTAATGATACCTTTCTTTGATGGCTAAAGGACTTTACATGGAAAGTTAAACACACTAGCCCCCTTGTCTAATGTATCAAATGGTTCATTATGATAACACATCTGAATACCTTCGTTGGTCATAATGTAGGATACAAACGGCCACGATTTCTGTATCGAGAGGTTATCCACAAGATCATGGTAGGATCCTTCCATCCTTGGCCACACTGATAAGGGTAAAGACGTCTACATCTGTTGTCTAATATATCGAATGGTTCCTTATGGAAACACGTATGGATACCTTTATTGGCCGACCAGATGACTTTACAAACCAAGAAAATGAAACATGATACTTTGTTCGCAGGGGAAAGAACCATATGGGCATCATATAGGATACACATGGCCATGATTTATGTATCGAGAGGTTATCGATAGGATCATGGTAAGATCCTTTCATCCTTGGAGACACCGATAAGGGTAAAGAACGCCTACACCCATTGTCTAATATATCAAATGGTTCCTTACGGCAACACGTATGGATACCTTTGTTGGTCGGCTAGATGACTTTACAAACCAAGAAAATGTCACAACTACTTTATTCGCCGGCTAAAGAACTGTATGGACAAAATGTAGGATACATACAGCAACGATTTCTGCCTCAAGAGTTTATCCATGATATCATGGTAGGATCCTTTTATCCTTCGAGACACTAATAAGAGTAAAGGACGCGTACGCCCGTTGTCTAATATATCGAATGGTTTCTTACAACAACACGTATGGATACCTTTGTTGATCGGCTAAACAATTTTAGAAACCAAGAAAATGTCAAGAATACTTTGTTCGGCGGCCAACGAACTGTATGGGCAAAATGTAGGATACATAGGGCCACATTTCTGTATCAAGAGGTTATTCATGATATCATGGTAGGATCTTTTTCATTTTTGGATACACTGATAAGGGTAAATGATGCCTATGCCCGTTGTCTAGTATATCAAATGGATCCTTACAACAATACATATGTATATCTTTGTTGGTTGGCTAGATGACGTCACAAACCAAGAAAATGTGAAGGATACTTTGTTCTGTGGCTGAATGTAGCATACATATGGCCACGATTTCTGTATTGAGAGGTTATTCATGATATCATCGTAGGATCCTTTCATCCTTGGAGACACCGACAAGGGTAAAGGATGCCACCTCGCGTTTTCTAATATATAGAATGGTTCCTTATGTCAACACGTTTAGATAACTTTGTTGATCTAGTAGATGACTTTATAAACAAACAAAATATCAAGGATACTTTATTCGGCGGCAAAAAATCGTACGGGCAAAATGTACTATATGTACGGCCACGATTTCTGAATCGAGAGGTTATTCATGATATCATGGTAGGATCTTTTCTTCCTTGGAGACACTGGTAAGGGTACCTTTTGTTGGTTGGCACGATGACTTTACAAACCAAGAAAATGTCAATGATACTTTGTTCGGTGGCCAAACAACCGTATGGGAAAATGTAGGATGACCACGAATACTGTATCGAGATTATATCCATGTAATCATGGTAGGATCCTTTCATCCTTGGAGACACTCATTAGGGTAAACGACGCATATACCCGTTGTCTAGTATACCGAATGGTTCCTTATGACAACACGCATGGATACCTTTGTTGGTCCGCTAGATGACTTCACAAACAAAGAAAATTTCAAGGATACTTTGTTCATCGGCCATAGAACAGTGTGAGCAAAATGAAGGATACATACGGCCACAATTTTTTTTGGATCGAGAGGTTATCCATGTGATCATGGTAGGATCCTTTCATCCTTTGGAGACAATAATAAGGGAAATGACGATGCGCCCGTTTTCTAATATATCGAATGGTTCCTTGCAACAACACATGTGGATACCTTTGTTGGTCGGCTAGATGGCTTTGTTAGGCGGTGAAAGAACCGTATGGGCAAAATGTAGGATGCATACATCCACGAGTATTGTATAGAGATTTAATCCATGTAATCATGGTAGGATTCTTTATAAACCAAGAAAATATCAATGATACTTTGTTCGGTGGCCAAAAAAACCGTATGCGCAAAATGTAGCATACATATGGCCACGATTTCTGTATTGAGAGGTTATTCATGATATAATCGTAGGATCCTTTCATCCTTGGAGACACCGTTAAGGGTAAAGGATACCACCTGGCGTTTTCTAATATATCGAATGGTTCCTTACGTCAACACGTTTGGATAAATTTGTTGATCTAGTAGATGACTTTATAAACTAACAAAATATCAAGGATACTTTATTCGGTGGCAAAAAATCATATGGGAAAAATGTACTATATGTACGGCCACGATTTCTGAATCGAGAGGTTATTCATGATTTCATGGTAGAATCGTTTTTTCCTTGGAGACACTGATAAGGGTAAAGGACGCCTACGCCCGTTGTCTAGTATATCAAATGGTTTCTTACACCAACACATCTGGATACCTTTTGTTGGTTGGCTAGATGACTTTACAAACCAAGAAAATGTCAAGGATACTTTGTTCGGTGGCCAAACAACCATATGGGAAAAATGTAGGATACATATGACCACGAATACTGTATCGAGATTATATCCATGTAATCATGGTAGGATCCTGTCAACACCCGGATTTTTAAGTCCAGATGCCTATTATGTCATTCATCGCAATCCCAGGAATATTGTTGTTGCGAGGCATAATAGTCGAATATCATAGTCATCATTCATTACAAACCATATTGTCTTACAAATTCAGATCACATGATCCATATTACACAAATAGTTGATCTATTGATCAACGAACACAAAGTTCATAGCGGAAGCATAAATAAAAGGGGACTCTCTAGTCCACAGGACAACGCTTGACGTCGGAAGACTCCTAGTTGTCGTAGGCGTCCTGCTGGTCATCTCCTTGTTAGTTCTATTCACCTTCATATTCTGGCCATTTGAATAGCCAGGGACACAGCCGTGAGTACTTTAAGTACTCGCAAACTAATACTAGTGTAAGTGCTATCAATTCTAGTAAGGGGTGCTAAGCTCTAGTTTCTTTTGCATAAAGCCAATTTTAGTTCACAAGTATTTGATAAAAACTCTTTCATGTGCTAACTAACTCAAGTGGGAACATTAGTGTCATTCCCACAACTCAGTTGTGATTCAAAACCAAGTCACCATTCACTTCATCAACATTTTCAAGAAATATCTGACACCGGAAACTGTATGGCCTTTCCAACCGTCCGTAACCGTGGACACGACTATTCGAATAGATTTACACTCTGCAGAGGTTGCACACTTGTGCCACAACATTTGATTTCATCCGTCGAGGATAACCCCGAATCATCGTAACACAGTACGCGGATCATCAACCATAACCTTTCACTTACAAACCCTAGTATAGGCACCTCTCCCCATGAGCTTGGCCTCCCAGTGAAGACCAACTCGTCAACTCGGGAACTGCACGAGGCATGGCCGTACAATTCACCTCATTTCACATCATTTCTCATACAACGGAGGCAGCCTCGGCATAACCCCTATGATGCTTGTTCAGAGGGAACCCATACTAAGATGTATAAACTTCCGAGTTAAGCCCTACCCATAATCAGGTATTGTGGGGGTACTCAAAAATTGGAAAGGTATCGCATCCAAACCAATATCAGTTTTAGTCAAAATTCACCATCTCCTTCAAGTCATATTCACCTTCAAAAATCATTCAATGGAATGACTCATCATTCCAAAGTTTTCAAATTCATTTCAAATCACAAGTTCCCATCTAGAGTAGTCAATTTTATTCATTAGGCACTAATCATGAGGGGTGCTATCTTGCTTGGCCACCTTTGAGACTAACTTTGCTACTCAAGTAACATTCTAAACTTAGACCAAAGTTAACTATAAAAGCAACTTCTTAATAAACCAAGTAAAAACTTGCAAGGTAAAAACTTGGGATGGGATCATGGTAAGTAAGGTAAGATCAATGGTGCCTTGCCCCAAAGGGCTTTGCACTTGCAAGAATATTAGCTTTCCTTGGTGATGGTATTGATCACAGTTCTCTTCTTCCTCTTCTTGGTAGAAGCCTTCCTCCTCTTGGTATTCTTCGGTACCTCCGGTACTAGCGTCTAAAAACGAATACGAGATACAATCACCCAACAAGGTTCAAGAGCTATACTAAACACACCATGGCTTCACACAAACTATTCTATTACACACATAACATACTAAGTGCAGTTGGTTCCCTTTCTTGGAGAAAAATAATTTCCTCTCATTACATATGTAAATGATAATTTCCATTTAGTTCTTGGAGGAAATAATTTCCTCTCATTGAATCTTCTTAAGATTTAATTTCCTCAAACAATCATGCATGAAATCATGTTGACCTAAGTCAACCATTCATCATCATCATTTGGGAAAATGATTTAAATGAGGTAGAATACCTCATACTATTTAACAATACAAATTATGATTTAATATCACCAAGTATTTCATGTGAGAGCATTTAGACTAGGGTCACAACTTCATATGAAAGTACTTGGGACAAGATTTAAATGAAGCAAAACACTTCATATGATTTACATAATAGTTTTGGACAATATCACTTGACTAAACTAGCCATATAGTCCTTTATTTAAAATAGGCCATGATCACTCAAAGTAACCACACCATATTTTTGCAGAAACAATTAGTGTAAGTGAAAAGTGAGCTAGGAGAGTTGAAATCAACTTAATATCATTTTTGGTTGATTTTTAAGAATTGTTTGAATGTGCAAAAGTCCCTGACTTGTTCTTTTTGTCACCTTATTTCTACAATGAATCTCACAGTGAGACTAGTGTAGTTTTGGAGATCTTTTTCTTAGCTTTCCAAAATATAAAGTTTGCTAAATTTTGCCAAGCCAATTTGAATCTATTGAATTTCAAACACAGGGCCAGTATTGAATTTCAACTAGTTCTTGAAAATCAAATTTGAATAAGTGGGCCTGGCGGGAAAGACTAACGGGCCAAATTTCAAATTAAACAGCCTGCCCAGCCCACCACGGTCCACAGACGCGTGGGCTGCCTGACAGGGTGGGGCCTGCCTGTCAGCGGCTCAGCCAACCCGAATCGGTACGAGGCGACGTGGAGCGTTGGATTAGGGGCTGATCTAACGGTGCTGGTTCATCGTCGTCGCCGGCGAGAAGCTCGCACTGGTCCGGCAGCAGTAGGGGGTCGGACGGCTCACCGTGGCTCCAACGACGGTGGGCAGTGTGCTCGGTGAAGCGGTGGTCGACGGCGATCCTCCTGGTAGCAGCGGCACGTCCTAGGGAGGCTCCAATTGGCGGCGAGCTTCTGCGGTGGCGTGCGGCAGTGAGGAGGCGATTGGCGAACTACGGCGAGTAATCGGAGCAGTGAGGTGGTCGAGGAGCTTGAGGGAGAAGAGGTGAGTGCTGCGGTGTGCTCAGATCGTCGAATGGGCGCTTCTATTTATAGGCGCGCGACGAGGCCGTGGTGCTGCGGCGAACTCGACATGGGTGCGGGCTCTCCGGTGGTCTAGCGAGCTAGGCGAGGGCGCAGCGGTGTTCACTGCGTCACGGTGGTCCTCTGGGTGGCGACAGGTAGGGTAGGCGGTGCCTAACGCGGTCGGGGCGCGGCGGTGTCTGTCAGCGTTCTCGGCGGGATTTCTTCTCCGTCTTCGGCGGCGGCGGTCACTGGTCGCGGTCGTCTCCATGTCTGGCGGCTTCGTGCTCGTGCCGTGATGCTCAACCCGTCGAGAAGTGGTCTAGGGCATGCTCGAGGTGGTGGCGCGGCACGTGTCCAGTGTGCGTCCGTGGCGCGCATGTGCGACGGCATCGGCATGGCGTCGCCGTCCCTGGGCGCGCGTTTTCCGGCGAGCTTCGGCATCCTCTCCGACCAGGGCTTGCATAGGCTGAATTAGGGAGGTGAGGTGGAGCTAAATGGCAGCAGGGCCGTGGTTGGGGAAGAAGGGGAAGAGGGGAGAAGGGACATGGTGAGACATGGCCGGCATGGCCATGTCCATGCCATGATAGGGCTTCTCCCTAGGGTTCCTATGCTTGGAAGAGAGAGAGAGAGGGGACTAGGGGACCATGTAGGGTCGAGTGGGACAGGTAGGGTTGGCCAACACTATTTCAAATAGTGTTTTGGGATTTGATCCTATTTGTAAAATTCAAATTCTTGCCAAATTTGGTTTAGGTCAAGTGGTTCCAAAATTTTAAAATGGTTGGTTTGGATGAGTTGCAATTGACCAGAGACAAACATAGGTGGTGGTGGAATTTTAAAAATAAAAGAAATGCAAAAATGCAAAGTGAGAGATTGTTAACAATGTTAAAAAGTCTCAACTTTGCATGAGCATAGATTTTGATCCAAGATGAATTTGATATGGTGATCTTTACAAAAGTTTTTCACCTTGATGTGTACTTGGATGAGGTGCAAAGAATTGGGAAAGTTTGGTTTGAAAAACTTGAAATCCCGGGGCTCAAAGTAGTGACCAGATTATAAATGGCAGGATTGACCATTATTCTATGTGATCACAAATTGAGTTTGAATTTGATTTGATTTGTATTTCTTTGATTCCAAAAGTTGTAATAAGTGTTTAGTAACATATTACAACTAATGGTGAAGGTCAAACTGGTCTTGGGTAAAGATTTGCAAAAATGGCATAAGCCATATGTGAGGGTTTTTAGGGTTTTTCTTATTTGATTTCTTTCTCTTTTTATTTGATTTGATTTGTGATCTTCTCTTGATCCAATTAGGGTTTTAGGGTTTTTCACATAAACACAATAACAATCATCATGGCAGATCACACAAAATGCACAAGTCCTATGCATAGCTCTATATGAGATAAAAGTTTTTCTTGGTTCTGAAATTTGGATCTCTGGAATTCTTATTCTTTCTTTTTATTGAAATTTGGGATGTTACAAACCCTTCCCCCTTACAAAAGATCTCGTCCCGAGATCTAAAAGAAAATTAGGTACTAAAGAGATCTGGGTACTCCTTCTTCATATAGTCTTCGCGTTCCCAAGTGGCTTCATCTTCAGTATGGTTGCTCCACTGAATCTTCAGAAACTTTATGCTGCGGGTGCGGGTGGTTCTGTAAGCTTCTTCCAGTATGCGAATCGGCACTTCGCGATACGTCAAGTCCTTGTCGATGTCCACCGATCGGTGATCGATGTTCTTGAACACTTCGGTCTTCTCGGGCACTTCTAGACACTTCCGAAGGAGTGAGATGTGAAACACGTCATGCACAGCCGACATTTCTTCTGGTTGCTCCAGTTGATAAGATACTTCTCCTCGGCGACTCAGAACTTTGAAGGGTCCTACATATCGGGGTGCAAGCTTTCCTTTCAGTTGGAATCTCTGCATTCCTTTCAGGGGGATACTTTGAGATAAACAAAATCTCCGATCTCGAAGGTCATCTCTCGGTGTCTCTTGTCGGCGTAGCTCTTCTGTCTTGATTGCACCGTCTTGAGGTACTCGTGGATCTTGTGTACTTTCTCTTCGGCTTCATGAAGAACATCTGGTCCAAAGACTTGGCTTTCTCCGACTTCTGACCAATTCAGAGGGGTACGACACTTCCTTCCGTACAGGGCTTCAAAGGGGGCCATCTGTAAGCTGGCTTGGTAGCTGTTGTTGTAAGAGAACTCTGCGTAAGGCAGGCAGTCTTCCCATTTGGATACATGTTCCAGTACACATGCTCTCAGCATGTCCTCCAGTATCTAGTTGACTCTTTCCGTCTGTCCATCGGTCTGCGGATGATAGGCGGTGCTGAAATTCAGCCGGGTTCCTAGTCCTTCATGCACTTTCTGCCAGAATCTTGAGGTGAATTGAGATCCTCTATCTTACACAATCAACTTCGGGGTTCCGTGCAGGGCGACTATTCTGGAGATGTATAACTCAGCTAACTTTGGGCCTTGGTAGGTGGTCTTGACGGGGATGAAATGGGCTACCTTTGTTAATCTATCGACAACTACCCAGATTGAATCATTTCCTTTGCTGGATTTGGGCAATCCTGTGATAAAGTCCATTCCTACCGAGTCCCACTTTCATTCTGGAGTCTGCAGTGGCTGCAGCAATCCTGCGGGTCGCTGATGTTCCGCCTTGACTCACTGACAGATATCACACTTGGCGATGTAGCTCCCGATTTCTCTCTTCATTCCATGCCACCAAAATTGTTCCTTCAAGTCTTGATACATCTTGGTACCTCCAGGATGGATTGAGTAAAGGGTGTCATGGGCTTCTTTCAGGATGACCTGCTTCAGTTCAGAATCTGCTGGCACACATAGGCGTCCTTTGTACCAAAGAACTCCGGCTTCATCTACGGTGAATCCTGGTGCTTTCCCTGCAGTCTGGTTCTTGATTCCGTCGATGCTAGCGTTTCCCTTCTAGGCTTCCTTGATCTGGCTAATCAAGGTGGGTTGAAGCTCTATGCTGGCTTGGAATCCTTCACTAACTAGTTCAAGTCTAAACTGTTCAAACTCTTGAAACAAGCTGGGTTGCTCGATTGCGATCATGGAGTTCAACTGACACGGCAGTCTGCTCAGGGCATCCGCTACCACATTGGCCTTGCCGGGGTGGTAGTGAATTTCCATGTCGTAATCCTTGATCAATTCTATCCATCTGCGCTGCCTCATATTCAGCTCCTTCTGGGTGAAGATATATTTCAGGCTCTTGTGGTCGGAGTAGATCTCGCATCGATTACCCATGAGGTAATGACGCCAGACTTTCAAGGCTAAGACTACGGCTGCAAGCTCTAAGTCATGGGTTGGATAATTCTGCTCATGTTGCTTCAGCTGTCTTGACATATATGATATCACCTTGCCTTCTTGCATAAGCACACATCCAAGACCAATCTTGGAAGCGTCGCAATAGACGTCAAAGGGCTTGGTGATGTCCGGCATGATCAGAATTGGGGCTGAGGTCAATCTACTCTTGAGTTGCTGGAAACTTTCTTCGCATTTGTCAGTCCATTCGAACTTCTTGTCCTTCTTCAACAGTTGGGTCATGGGTCTTGCGATGCTTGAAAAGCCTTTGACAAATCTGCGGTAATATCCGGCTAATCCAAGAAAAGCGCGGACCTCGGTCTGAGTGGTTGGGGCTTGCCATTCTGTAACATTTTTGATCTTGGCGGGGTCTACGGCAATTCCTCCTGCAGACAAGATATGTCCCAGGAATCCTACTTCCTTCACCCAAAACTCGCATTTGCTGAACTTGGCATACAACTGGTGGTGTCTAAGGGTTTCTAGGACAGTCTCCAAATGTTGTTCATGTTCTTCTTCGGACTTGGAGTAGATAAGGATGTCGTCGATGAAAACAACGACAAACTTTTCCAAAAAGTTCATGAAGATCTTATTCATGAGGTTCATGAAATAAGCTGGGGCATTGGTTAATCCAAACGGCATGACGTTGTACTCATACAACCCATATCTGGTGGTAAAGGCAGTCTTGGGGATATCGGTGGCACGGATCTTCAGCTGATGATAACCAGCCCTAAGATCAATCTTAGAAAACACTTTGGCACCGGTCAACTGATCGAACAGGTCTTCTATCTTGGGTAGGGGGTATTTGTTCTTGATGGTGACATCGTTAAGCTTACGGTAATCCGTACATAAACGGGTGGCACCATCCTTCTTGTCCACAAACAAAACAGGCGATCTCCAGGGTGATGCACTAGGTCGAATCAAACATTTGGCTAACATATCATCAATTTGCTTCTTCAGCTCCACTAGCTCTGTTGGGTTCATGCTATAGGCTCTCTGGGCTATCGGTCCGAGCTCCGGGATTAACTCGATGATGAAATCGATATCCCGGTCGGGGGCATACCGGGTAGATCATCCGGAAACACATCAGTGGTATCGACAAACGACCCCGATCCGATCCAGAGTTGGCTTGGCTACACTTTGGTTGCGTGTAAACTTTCTGGGCAATCTTTCAGATACATGCTCTACTAGGATACCAGTGCTACTAGTCATGGTGATGGCTTTCTTAGCACAGTCAATCAATCCATGGTGTCTTGACATCCAGTCCATTCCTAGTACGACTTCCAAACCTTTGGTTCCCAGAACAATCAGATTGGCATAAAAATCTACTTCATGGATTCTGATGGGTACATCTTTGCAAAAATTTCTAGCTTTGGTGGTTGACCCAGGTATTTGAACTATCATAACATGCTTCAAACTGGTGGGTTGGATTTTACTTGTGCATGCAAAGTCTTCAGTGACAAATGAATGCGATGCTCCAGAATCAAACAACACTCTGGCAGGTACTGAGTTAATAGAGAACATACCCAGTACAACATCCGGTGCTTCCTGGGCTTCTTCGGCGTTCATGTGGAAGAGACGGCCGTTGCGGTTATTGGGGTTGTTGGGCGCGAACTTTCTGCCGGTGGAGACGCGGCGTTGCTGCTGAGCAGGGGCAGCGGTGTTGGCGGCATTCTTGGCTAACCTCTTGGGGCACTCGTTGGAGTAGTGTCCCACCACTCCACACTCATAACAAGTGATGGTGGCCTTGTCCTTGGTTGCAACGGGGATGGCGTTGCTCCCAGTCCTTGGAGCGGTGTTGGTGTTGTTGTTGGTGGTGTTGGGGGCTCTGGGTGGAGCGCGGTTGAAGTTGTTGTTGTTGTTGTAGTTGCTGTTGTTGTGGTGGCCTCCTGGCCTGGAGTTTCCTCCACTCCGGTTCTGATAACCGGGGCGTGAAGTCTGGATCTGGGGCTTGTTGTTTCTTGGGGTGAAACCTCCGCTTGAGCTGGGGCGATACTTCGAAGCATTGCTGGGCCCACTCTGGTGCATCATGCGGCGTTTGCGGTTCTCGTTGGCTTGGTTGAGCTTGCCCTCCATCTGGATGGCGGAAGCCACTAAGGCTTCAAGGTCGGCAAAGGGGATGTTGACTAGGACAGTCTGCATCTCATCATGCAGTCCGTTCAAGAATCTCTCCTGCCTCTTCTCGGTGGTGTCAGTCTCGTCGGGGGCGTACCTTGACAGTGTAAGGAACCTGTCGCGGTATTCTACCACCGTCATCCGTCCTTGCTTGAGTTTGCGGAACTCATCTCTCCTCTTCTTGATTAGACCCGGGGGCACATGGTACTTGCTGAACTTGAGCTTGAAGTCAGCCCAAGTCATGAATTGACCTGCGTTCATCGCACGGGTGCTAGTCCACCAGGCTCAGGCTGGTCCGGCAAGGTAATGGGTTGCAAACATGACCTTCTCGGCGGCTTCAACTCCTGCTACTTCCAAGTTGTTCTCCATGGTTTGGAGCCAGTCGTCGGTGTCGAGGGGTTCTTCGGTCTTGCTAAACACCAGAGGGTTGGTGTTCTGGAAGTTCTTGAGTTTTGATCCGGGGTGGTCATGATTTCCATGGCCCTAGTTGGCAAGGTTTTGCAGTGTTGCGATGTTGGCTTGGAGTTCAGCTCTGTCAGTCTCCCTGTCTGCCATCAGGGTCTGCAGCAGTTGCATCAGGGCATCGTTGTTGTTGCGATTGGGAGGGGCCATCTGAACATAGAGAAGATCATGAGATAAGAGGGAAATTTCTATGGTTTATTTGAGTAAGTTCAAAACTTTAAAGCTTGAATGCTTTTGATGACAAACACAAACATTCATTCATTCATTCAACATCACACATTACAAACTAACACTTCCCATGGTTTTAAGAACCATTTCTCATGCTACGATACAAGGGACGGGATACAACTCACACCTACATAAGTGATCTAGTGCAACTACTCCTCATCAACATCGATCGGGATGAAGTCGTCTGGTCCGGCCTCCAGGAACTCATAGTCCTCCTCCTCGGTGAACTCGTCCTCCTCAAAGTCGCCGTCGTCGCTCAGGAAGGCTCCTCCTCCCTGAAGGTCTTCACCTCCATCATCCTCCATCTCTCTCAGCTGGTCCTCTTGGGCCTTGACAGTGGCCTCCAAGGACGCTATCTTGGCACGAAGGCGCACGATGGTAGCGTCCTTCTTGGCACGCTGCAGGCGGAGTGACTTGCGGTCCTTGGCAAGCATCTTGATTGCATCGGCATGATTTGCCAGCGCAAGGTGAGTCTGGTTGGCGTAGGCGCGGGCGTTGTCCAGATCCTGCTGAGTGTGGTACAACATGAAGTCCAGATGCTCAGCGTGGTGCCTCAACTCAGGGTGAGGCTGCAGCTCCATGGGTACTCCGGCGGCATCACGCCTCACGAGGTGAGCATAGCGAGACGCTGATACGTCTCCGACGTATCGATAATTTCTTATGTTCCATGCTACATTATTGATGATTGTAAGGGTAC
>NC_061512.1:125416452-125513249 GCF_022539505.1 Lolium rigidum
TGTCCATGTTGTCCCAGAACATGGATGTCTAAGTTGAGAATAATCAAAAGCGAGAAATCCAAAATGCGAGCTTTCTCCTTGGAGCCTTTGTACGAGAGCGTAGTGCCATTGTGACACTTGGTTAAAACATGGTGCAAAGATCAGGTAGTCCAAGCTAATTAGGACAAGGTGCGGGCACTATTAGTATACTATGCATGAGGCTTGCAACTTGTAAGATATATTTTCATAACTCATGCTTTATTACTACCGTTGACAAAATTGTTCATGTTTTCAAAATAAAAGCTCTAGCACAAATATAGCAATCGATGCTTTCCTCTTTGAAGGACTGTTCTCTTTACTTTTATGTTGAGTCGGTTCACTATCTCTACACCTCAGAAGATCGACACGCTTGTGAGGCTAGTGCATGGATTCCTACATGCTTGCATGTTGCACTTGTTATGTTGCCTCTATGTTGACAATTGTCGCTGGGGTCTACGTGTTCTGAAGTTGAAAGCATACAGCTGAAGACTTCGTCTTCCTTTAATGTTTGCTTCAATGCCTTCACTTTGATTAGCTTTATGAGTTAACTCCCTTGCGCAAGACTTGTTGATGCTTGTCTTGGAAGTACTATTCATGAAAAGTCTTTGCTTTATGATTCCACTTTGTTGACTCAATGTCATTACCATTGTTTTGGTCTTTACATTTCGTCACTTCATATCTTTACGAAATAGTATGGTCAGGTTCGCGGTGGCGTATCAGCGAAATCCATCTTTATTGCTCGGTTTTGCACCTTGCCGGGACGAGTATAGTGAACTTGGGGATGCTTGATCGTCTCAGGACGGTCGTCTCAGGCCGTGTGAATAATTCATGTCTCTATGCCACATTGTTGATGATTACCTACATGTTTTATGCACACTTTATGTCATATTCGTGCATTTTCCGGAACTAACCTATTAACAAGATGCCGAAGAGCCGGTTGCTATTTTACTGCTGTTTTTGGTTTCGAAATCCTAGTAAAGAAATATTCTCGGAATTGGACGAAATCAACGCCCAGGGTCCTATTTTGCCACGAAGCTTCCGGAAGACCGAAGGAGAGTCGAAGTGGGGCCACGAGGTGGCCGGACACCGAGGGCGGCGCGGCCCGGGCCCCGGCCGCGCCGGCCTGTCGTCCGGGCCCCTCGTGCCGCCTCTTTACTTGCCCTTCCGCCTACAAATAGCCTCCGTCGCGAAACCCCAGTACCGAGAGCCACGATACGGAAAACCTTATCGAGACGCCGCCGCCGCCAATCCCATCTCGGGGGATTCGGAGATCTCCTCCAGACACCTGCCGGGAGAGGGGATTCATCTCCCGGAGGACTCTTCACCGCCATGGTCGCCTCCGGAGTGATGAGTGAGTAGTTCACCCCTGAACTATGGGTCCATAGCGATAGCTAGATGGTTGTCTTCTCCTCATTGTGCTTCATTGTTGGATCTTGTGAGCTGCCTAACATGATCAAGATCATCTATCCGTAATACTATATGTTGTGTTTGTCGGGATCCGATGGATAGAGAATACTATGTTATGTTAATTATCAAGTTATTACCTATGTGTTGTTTATGATCTTGCATGCTCTCCGTTATTAGTAGAGGCTCCGGCCAAGTTTTTGCTCTTAACTCCAAGAGGGAGTATTTATGCTCGATAGTGGGTTCATGCCTCCATTAAATGCGGGACGAGTGACGGAAAGTTCTAAGGTTGTGGATGTCTTTGTTGCCACTAGGGATAAAACATGGATGCTATGTCTAAGGATGTAGTTATTGATTACATTACGCACCATACTTAATGCAATTGTCTATTGTTTGCAACTTAATACTGGAAGGGGTTCGGATGATAACCTGAAGGTGGACTTTTTAGGCATAGATGCATGCTGGATAGCGGTCTATGTACTTTGTCGTAATGCCCAATTAAATCTCACTATATTTATCATGCCATGTATGTGCATTGTTATGCCCTCTCTATTTGTCAATTGTCCGACTGTAATTTGTTCACCCAACATGCTTTTATCTTATGGGAGAGACACCTCTAGTGAACTGTGGACCCCGGTCCTATTCTTTACATCGCATACAATCTATTGCAATACTTGTTTCTATCGTTTTCTGCAAACAATCATCTTCCACACAATATGGTTAATCCTTTGTTACAGCAAGCCGGTGAGATTGACAACCTCATCTGTTTCGTTGGGGCAAAGTACTTTGGTTGTGTTGTGCAGGTTCCACGTTGGCGCCGGAATCCCGGTGTTGCGCCGCATTACATTCCGCCACCATCAACCTTCAACGTGCTTCTTGTCTCCTCCTGGTTCGATAAACCTTGGTTTCTTTCTGAGGGAAAACTTGCTACTGTCTGCATCACACCTTCCTCTTGGGGTTCCCAACGGACGTGTGTGAACTGCACGCCTCAAGACTGTTTTCTGGCGCCGTTGCTGGGGAGATCAAGACACGCTGCAAGGGGAGTCTCCACTTCCCAATCTCTTTACTTTGTTTTTGTCTTGCTTTACTTTATTTACTACTTTGTTTGCTGCATTATATCAAAACACAAAAAAATTAGTTGCTAGCTTTACTTTATTTACTATCTTGTTTGCTATATCAAAAACACAAAAAAATTAGTTTACTTGCATTTATTTTATCTAGTTTGCTTTATTTACTACTGCTAAAATGGCCACCCCTGAAAATACTAAGTTGTGTGACTTCACAACCACAAATAATAATGATTTCTTATGCACACCTATTGCTCCACCTGCTACCACAGCAGAATTCTTTGAAATTAAACCTGCTTTACTGAATCTTGTTATGCGAGAGTAATTTTCTGGTGTTAGTTGTGATGATGCTGCTGCCCATCTTAATAATTTTGTTGAACTATGTGAAATGCAAAAGTATAAGGATGTAGATGGTGATATTATTAAATTGAAATTGTTTCCTTTCTCATTAAGAGGAAGAGCTAAAGATTGGTTGCTATCTCTCGCCTAAGAATAGTATTGATTCCTGGACTAAATGCAAGGATGCTTTTATTGGTAGATATTATCCCCCTGCTAAAATTATATCTTTGAGAAGTAGCATAATGAATTTCAAGCAATTAGATAATGAACATGTTGCTCAAGCATGGGAGAGAATGAAATCTTTGGTAAAGAATTGCCCAACCCATGGACTGACAACTTGGATGATCATCCAAACCTTTTATGCAGGCCTAAATTTTTCTTCGCGGAATTTATTGGATTCAGCTGCTGGAGGTACCTTTATGTCCATCACTCTTGGTGAAGCAACAAAGCTCCTTGATAATATGTTGATTAATTACTCTGAATGGCACACGGAAAGAGCTCCACAAGGTAAGAAGGTAAATTCTGTTGAAGAATCCTCTTCCTTGAATGATAAGATTAATGCTATTATGTCTATGCTTGTGAATGATAGGACTAATGTTGATCCTAATAATGTTCCGTTAGCTTCATTGGTTGCCCAAGAAGAACATGTTGATGTAAACTTCATTAAAAATAATAATTTCAACAAAAATGCTTATCGGAACAATTCTACTAATAACTATAGGCCATATCCTTATAATAATGGTAACGGTTATGCTAATTCTTATGGGAATTCTTACAATAATAATAGGAACACACCCCCTGGACTTGAAGCTATGCTTAAAGAATTTATTAGTACACAAACTGCCTTTAACAAATTTGTTGAGGAAAAGCTCAATAAAATTGATATTCTCGCTTCTAAGGTTGATAGTCTTGCCTCTGATGTTGATCTTTTGAAATCGAAAGTTATGCCTAATAGGGATATTGAAAATAAAATTGTTACTACAGCAAATGCCATCCAAGTTAGAATTAATGAGAATATAATATTAATGGCTGAATTGCGTGCTAGGTGGGATAGAGAAGAAAATGAAAAACTAGCTAAAGAGAATAATGTAGCTAAAGTTTGGACTATTACCACCACAAGTAATGTTGATTCCTCACATGTTGCTGCACCTCCTACTATCAATGGTAAAATAATTGGTGTTGGCAATGTTCCTGCTCCTAGTGCAAAGCGTACAAAACTGCACTGAAATTGCTAAAGCTGCTGAAATTGCTTGTGATAAAGCTGCTGAAATTTTTTCCAACCTTGGGGACAATGATCCCATTGCTGTAGCTCATAATGATTTAGATTTTGATGATTGACACATCTCTGAAGTTATAAAGTTCTTACAAAAACTTGCTAAGAGTCCCAATGCTAGCGTTGTAAACTTGGCTTTCACAAAACATATTACAAATGCTCTCATAAAAGCTAGAGAAGAGAAACTAAAACTTGAAACTTCTATTCCTAGAAAGCTAGAAGATGGTTGGGAGCCCATCATTAAAATGAGGGTCAATGATTTTGATTGTAATGCTTTATGTGATCTTGGTGCAAATATTTCTGTTATGCCTAAGAAAGTCTATGATATGCTTGACTTGCCACCATTGAAAAATTGTTATATGGATGTTAATCTCGCTGATAATGCTAAAAAGAAACCTTTGGGGAGAGTTTATAATGTTCATATTATGGTTAACAATAACCTTGTCCCCGTTGATTTTGTTGTCTTGGATATTGAATGCAATGCATCTTGCCCCATTATATTGGGAAGACATTTTCTTCGAACCGTTGGTGCTACTATTGATATGAAGGAAGGTAATATTAAATATCAGTTTCCTCTCAAGAAAGGTATGGAACACTTCCCTAGAAAGAGAATGAAGTTACCTTTTGATTCTATTATTAGAACAAATTATGATGTTGATACTTCGTCTCTTGATAATACTTGATTTACACTTTCTGCGCCTAGCTGAAAGGCGTTAAAGAAATGCGCTTATGGGAGACAACCCATGTTTTTACTACAGTATTTTTGTTTTATATTTGAGTCTTGGAAGTTGTTTACTACTGTAGCAACCTCTCCTTATCTTAGTTTTGTGTTTTGTTGTGCCAAGTAAAGTCTTTGATAGTAAAGTGAATACTAGATTTGGATTACTGCGCAGTTTCAGATTTCTTTGCTGTCACGAATTTCGACCTGCCTCCCTGTAGGTAGCTTAGAAAATTAAGCCAATTTACGTGCGTGATCCTCAGATATGTACGCAACTTTCATTCAATTTGGGCATTTTCATTTGAGCAAGTCTGGTGCCTCAATAAAATCCATCTTTACGGACTGTTCTGTTTTGACAGATTCTGCCTTTTATTTCGCATTGCCTCTTTTGCTATGTTGGATGAATTTCTTTGATCCATTAATGTCCAAGTAGCTTTATGCAATGTCCAGAAGTGTTAAGAATGATTGTGTCACCTCTGAACATGTTAATTTTTATTGTCCACTAACCCTCTAATGAGTTGTTTCGAGTTTGGTGTGGAGGAAGTTTTCAAGGATCAAGAGAGGAGTATGATGCAATATGATCATGGAGAGTGAAAGCTCTAAGCTTGGGGATGCCCCGGTGGTTCACCCCTGCATATTCTAAGAAGACTCAAGCGTCTAAGCTTGGGGATGCCCAAGGCATCCCCTTCTTCATCGACAACATTATCGAGTTCCTCCCCCGAAACTATACTTTTATTCCGTCACATCTTATGTACTTTGCTTGGAGCGTCGGTTTGTTTTTGTTTTTGTTTTTGTTTTTGTTTGAATAAAATGGATCCTAGCATTCACTCGTATGGGAGAGAGACACGCTCCGCTGTTGCATATGGACAAATATGTCCTTAGGCTTTACTCATAGTATTCATGGCGAAGGTTGAATCTTCTTCGTTAAATTGTTATATGGTTGGAATCGGGAAATGCTACATGTAGTAATTCTAAAATGTCTTGAATAATTTGATACTTGGCAATTGTTGTGCTCATGTTTAAGCTCTTGCATCATATACTTTGCACCCATTAATGAAGAAACACTTAGAGCTTGCTAATTTGGTTTGCATATTTGGTCTCTCTAAAGTCTAGATAATTTCTAGTATTGAGTTTTGAACAACAAGGAAGACGGTGTAGAGTCTTATAATGTTTACAATATCTCTTTTATGTGAGTTTTGCTGCACCGTTCATCTTTGTGTTTGTTTCAAATAACCTTGCTAGCCTAAACCTTGTATCGAGAGGGAATACTTCTCATGCATCCAAAATCCTTGAGCCAACCACTATGCCATTTGTGTCCACCATACCAACCTACTACATGGTATTTCTCCGCCATTCCAAAGTTAATTTCTTGAGTGCTACCTTTAAAATTCCATCATTCGTACAATATATAGCTCATGGGACAAATATCTTAAAAACTATTGTGGTATTGAATATGTACTTATGCACTTTATCTCTTATTAAGTTGCTTGTTGTGCGATAACCATGTTTCTGGGGACGCCATCAACTATTCTTTGTTGAATATCATGTGAGTTGCTATGCATGTCCGTCTTGTCCGAAGTAAGAGAGATCTACCACCTTAATGGTTGGAGCATGCATATTGTTAGAGAAGAACATTGGGCCGCTAACTAAAGCCATGATTCATGGTGGAAGTTTCAGTTTTGGACATATATCCTCAATCTCATATGAGAACACTAATTGTTGCCACATGCTTATGCATTAAAGAGGAGTCCATTATCTGTTGTCCATGTTGTCCCGGTATGGATGTCTAAGTTGAGAATAATCAAAAGCGAGAAATCCAAAATGCGAGCTTTCTCCTTAGACCTTTGTACGAGCGGCATGGAGGTACCCCATTGTGACACTTGGTTAAAACATGTGTATTGCGATGATCCGGTAGTCCAAGCTAATTAGGACAAGGTGCGGGCACTATTAGTATACTATGCATGAGGCTTGCAACTTGTAAGATATAATTTACATAACTCATATGCTTTATTACTACCGTTGACAAAATTGTTTCATGTTTTCAAAATAAAAGCTCTAGCACAAATATAGCAATCGATGCTTTCCTCTTTGAAGGACCATTCTTTTTTCCTTTTATGTTGAGTTAGTTCACCTATTTATCTCCACCTCAAGAAGCAAACACTTGTGTGAACTGTGCATTGATTCCTACATACTTGCATATTGCACTTATTATATTACTCTATGTTGACAATTATCCATGAGATATACATGTTATAAGTTGAAAGCAACCGCTGAAACTTAATCTTCCTTTGTGTTGCTTCAATACCTTTACTTTGATTTATTGCTTTATGAGTTAACTCTTATGCAGGAATTATTGATGCTTGTCTTTAAGTACTATTCATGAAAAGTCTTTGCTTTATGATTCACTTGTTTACTCATGTCATTACCATTGTTTTGATCGCTGCATTCATT
This sequence comes from Lolium rigidum, assembly GCF_022539505.1. Lineage (NCBI taxonomy): Eukaryota > Viridiplantae > Streptophyta > Magnoliopsida > Poales > Poaceae > Lolium > Lolium rigidum. The sequence goes on from NC_061512.1 coordinate 125,423,723, forward strand.
ACATATGTTTACAATAGTATGATCAAGGTTATGATGGCATGTCACTCCAGAAATTATCTTTGTTATCATTTTACACCGTTCGGGACGAGCGAGAACTAAGCTTGGGATGCTGATACGTCTCCGACGTATCGATAATTTCTTATGTTCCATGCTATATTATTGATGATATCTACATGTTTTATGCACACTTTATGTCATATTCGTGCATTTTCTGGAACTAACCTATTAACAAGATGCCGAAGAGCCAGTTGTTGTTTTCTGCTGTTTTTGGTTTCAGAAATCCTAGTAAAGAAATATTCTCGGAATTGGACGAAATCAACGCCCAGGGTCCTATTTTGCCATGAAGCTTCCAGAAGACCGAAGGAGAGTCGAAGTGGGGCCACGAGGTGGCCAGACACCAGGGCGGCGCGGCCCAGGCCCTGGCCGCGCCGGCCTGTCGTCTGGGCCCCTCGTGCCGCCTCTTTACCTGCCCTTCCGCCTACAAATAGCCTCCATCGCAAAACCCCCAGTACCGAGAGCCACGATATGGAAAACATTACTGAGACGCCGCCGCCGCCAATCCCATCTCGGGAAATTCTGGAGATCTCCTCCGGCACCCTGCCGGAGAGGGGATTCATCTCCCGGAGGACTCTTCACCGCCATGGTCGCCTCCGGAGTGATGAGTGAGTAGTTCACCCCTGGACTATGGGTCCATAGAAGTAGCTAGATGGTTGTCTTCTCCTCATTGTGCTTCATTGTTGGATCTTGTGAGCTGCCTAACATGATCAAGATCATCTATCTGTAATACTATATGTTGTGTTTGTCGGGATCCGATGGATAGAGAATACTATGTTATGTTAACTATCAAGTTATTACCTATGTGTTGTTTATGATCTTGCATGCTCTCCGTTATTAGTAGAGGCTCGGCCAAGTTTTTGCTCTTAACTCCAAGAGGGAGTATTTATGCTCGATAGTGGGTTCATGCCTCCATTAAATCTGGGACAAGTGACGAGAAAGTTCTAAGGTTGTGGATGTGCTTGTTGCCACTAGGGATAAAACATTGATGCTATGTCTAAGTATGTAGTTATTGATTACATTACGCACCATACTTAATGCAATTGTCTCGTTGTTTGCAACTTAATACTTGGAAGGGGTTCGGATGATAACCTCGAAGGTGGACTTTTAGGCATAGATGCATGCTGGATAGCGGTCTATGTACTTTGTCGTAATGCCCAATTAAATCTCACTATATTTATCATGCCATGTATGTGCATTGTTATGCCCTCTCTATTTGTCAATTGTCCGACTGTAATTTGTTCACCCAACATGCTTTTATCTTATGGGAGAGACACCTCTAGTGAACTGTGGACCCCGGTCCTATTCTTTACATCACATACAATCTATCGCAATACTTGTTTTACTGTTTTCTGCAAACAATCATCTTCCACACAATACGGTTAATCCTTTGTTACAGCAAGCCGGTGAGATTGACAACCTCACGGTTTCGTTGGGGCAAAGTACTTTGGTTGTGTTGTGCAGGTTCCACGTTGGCGCCGGAATCCCTGGTGTTGCGCCGCATTACATTCCGCCACCATCAACCTTCAACGTGCTTCTTGGCTCCTCCTGATTCGATAAACCTTGGTTTCTTTCTGAGGGAAAACTTGCTACTGTCTGCATCACACCTTCCTCTTGGGGTTCCCAACGGACGTGTGTTAACTGCACGCATCAGACGCTAAGAGTGCCACCGCGTTCTGCCCGCACAGACGGGCGAGTGCTTCCTGAAGAGCACGTGCCAGTCCGTCCAGCCAGTTTCTCTCCCTGAAGGAGAAGATGATCCTCTCAGAGGTAGGAGGCTCCATCTTACCCCTCAAGTCAGCGGTGATGATCCACTGCAGCTCCCCTCAGGGCTGGTCGTTCACCTCGATTCCGTGGAACTCGGGGTGAGGGCGTCCAAGAAAGTCCGAGACGGCGTTGAGGTCATGCTCAAAGATCAAGCTCCCTCCATTCACAAGCTGGTAGAACTTGGTGTTGATGGGTTCATTGGGCTCCATCTGAAAGCGAAATGGATAAGTAAGTTAGAGAAGTGCAACAAGTGTGTCAAAATTTTAGGTAGATTCATAAAGAAGAGCATGATTCATCATTTTGAAAAGGCCTCAAAGACAAGAGTATGAATAACTTTTCATAAATATTCCCTTTATTTGATTTCAAAGTTAAGTTTTTCTGAACGTCCATTCTAACTAGGGTCTTCTAAGGTCAAACAATGGCTCTGATACCAACTTGTCAACACCCGGATTTTTAAGTCCGGATGCCTATTATGTCATTCATCGCAATCCCAGGAATATTGTTGTTGCGAGGCATAATAGTCGAATATCATAGTCATCATTCATTACAAACCATATTGTCTCACAAAGTTCATAGCGGAAGCGTAAATAAAAGAGGACTCTCTAGTCCACAGGCCAACGCTTGACGTCGGAAGACTCCTAGTTGTCGTAGACGTCCTGCTGGTCATCTCCTTGGTAGTTCTGTTCACCTTCATATTCTGGCCATTTGAATAGCCAGGGACACAGCCGTGAGTACTTTAAGTACTCGCAAACTAATACTAGTGTAAGTGCTATCAATTCTAGTAAGGGGTGCTAAGCTCTAGTTTCTTTTGCATAAAGCCAATTTTAGTTCACAAGTATTTGATAAAAACTCTTTCTTGTGCTAACTAACTCAAGTGGGAATATTAGTGTCATTCCCACAACTCAGTTGTGATTCAAAACCAAGTCACCATTCACTTCATCAACATTTTCAAGAAATAACTGACACCGGAAACTGTATGGCCTTTCCAACCGTCTGTAACCGTGGACATGGCTATTCGAATAGATTTACACTCTGCAGAGGTTGCACACTTCTGCCACAACATTTGATTTCATCCGTCGAGGATAACCCCGAATCATCGTAACACGGTACGCGGATCATCAACCATAACCTTTCACTTACAAACCCTAGTATAGGCACCTCTCCCCATGAGCTTGGCCTCCCAGTGAAGACCAACTGTCAACCTGGGAACTGCACGAGGCTTGGCCGTACAATTCACCTCATTTCACATCATTTCTCATACAACGGAGGCAGCCTCGGCATAACCCCTATGATGCTTGTTCAGAGGGAACCCATACTAAGATGTATAAACTTCCAGTTAAGCCCTACCCATAATCAGGTATTGTGGGGGTACTCAAAAATTGGAAAGGTATCGCATCCAAAACCAATATCAGTTTTAGTAAAAATTTACCATCTCCTTCAAGTCATATTCACCTTCAAAAATCATTCAATGGAATGACTCATCATTCCAAAGTTTTCAAATTCATTTCAAATCACAAGTTCCCATCTAGAGTAGTCAATTTTATTCATTAGCACTAGCACTAATCATGAGGGGTGCTATCTTGCTTGGCCACCTTTGAGACTAACTTTGCTACTCAAGTAACATTCTAAACTTAGACCAAAGTTAACTATAAAAGCAACTTCTTAATAAACCAAGTAAAAATTTGTAAGGTAAAAACTTGGGATGGGATCATGGTAAGTAAGGTAAGATCAATGGTGCCTTGCCCCAAAGGGCTTTGCACTTGCAATAATATTAGCTTGCCTTGGTGATGGTATTGATCACAGTTCTCTTCTTCCTCTTCTTGGTAGAAGCCTTCCTCCTCTTGGTATTCTCCGGTACCTCCGGTACTAGCGTCTAAAAACGAATACGAGATACAATCACCCAACAAGGTTCAAGAGATATACTAAGCACACCATGACTTCACAAAAACTATTCTATTACACACATAACATACTAAGTGCAGTTGGTTCCCTTTCTTGGAGAAAAATAATTTTCTCTCATTACATATGTAAATGATAATTTCCATTTAGTTCTTGGAGGAAATAATTTCCTCTCATTGAATCTTCTTAAGATTTAATTTTCTCAAACAATCATGCATGAAATCATATTGACCTAAGTCAACCATTCATCATCATCATTTGGGAAAATGATTTAAATGAGGTAGAATACCTCATACTATTTAACAATACTAATTATGATTCAATATCACCAAGTATTTCATGTGAGAGCATTTAGACCAGGGTCACAACTTCATATGAAAGTACTTGGGACAAGATTTAAATGAAGCAAAACACTTCATATGATTTACATAATAGTTTTGGACAATATCACTTGACTAAACTAGCCATATAGTCCTTTATTTAAAATAGACCATGATCACTCAAAGTAACAACACCATATTTTTGCAGAAACAATTAGTGTAAGTGAAAAGAGAGCTAGGAGAGTTGAAATCAACTTAATATCATTTTTGGTTGATTTTTAAGAATTGTTTGAATGTGCAAAAGTCCCTGACTTGTTCTTTTTGTCACCATATTTCTACAATGAATCTCACAGTGAGACCAGTGTAGTTTTGTAGATATTTTTCTTAGCTTTCCAACAATATAAAGTTTGCTAAATTTGGCCAAGCCAATTTGAATCTATTGAATTTCAAACACAGGGCTAGTATTGAATTTCAACTAGTTCTGGAAAATCAAATTTGAATAAGTGGGCCTGGCGGGAAAGACTAACGGGCCAAATTTAAAATTAAATAGCCTGCCCAGCCCACCACGGTCCTCAGACGCGTGGGCTGCCTGACAGGGTGGGGCCTGCCTGTCAGCGGCTCAGCCAACCCGAATCGGTACGGGGCGACGTGGAGCGTTGGATTAGGGGCTGATCTAACGGTGCTGGTTCATCGTCGTCGCCGGCGAGAAGCTCGCACTGGCGCGGCGGCAGTAGGGGGTCGGAGGGCTCACCGTGGCTCCAGCGACGGTGGGTAGTGTGCTCGGTGTAGCGGTGGTCGACGGCGATCCTCCTGGTAGCAGTGGCACGTCCTGGGGAGGCTCCAATCGGCGGCGAGCTTCCGCGGCGGCGTGCGGCAGTGAGGTGGCGATTGGCGAACTACGGCGAGTAATCGGAGCAGTGAGGTGGTCGAGGAGCTTGAGGGAGAAGAGGTGAGTGCTGCGGTGTGCTCAGATCGTCGAATGGGCGCTTCTATTTATAGGCGCGCGACGAGGCCGTGGTGCTGCGGCGAACTCGACATGGGCGCGGGCTCTCCGGCGGTCTAGCAAGCTAGGCGAGGGCGCGGCGGTGTTCACTGCGTCACGGTGGTCGTCAGGGTGGCGACAGGTAGGGTAGGTGGTGCCTAACACGGTCGGGGCGCGGCGGTGTCTGTCAGCGTCCGCGGCGGGATTTCTTCTCCGTCTCCGGTGGCGGCGGTCACTGGTCGCGGTCGTCTCCATGTCTGGCGGCTTCGTGCTCGTGCGGTGATGCTCAACCCGTCGAGAAGTGGTCCAGGGCGTGCTCGAGGTGGTGGCGCGGCGCGTGTCCAGTGTGCGTCTGTGGCGCGCACGTGCGACGTCATCGGCATGGCGTCGCCGTCCCTGGGTGCGCTTTTCCGGCGAGCTTCGGCGTCCTCTCCGACCAGGGCTTGCATAGGCTGAAGTAGGGAGGTGAGGTGGAGCTAAATGGCAGCAGGGCCGTGGTTGGGGAAGAAGGGGAAGAGGGGAGAAGGGACATGGTGAGACATGGCCGGCATGGCCATGTCCATGCCATGATAGGGCTTCTCCCTAGGGTTCCTATGCTTGGAAGAGAGAGAGAGAGGGGACCAGGGGACCATGTAGGGTCGAGTGGGACAGGTAGGGTTGGCCAACACTATTTCAAATAGTGTTTTGGGATTTGATCCTATTTGTAAAATTCAAATTCTTGCCAAATTTGGTTTAGGTCAAGTGGTTCCAAAATTTGAAAATGGTTGGCTTGGATGAGTTGCAATTGACCAGAGACAAACATAGGTGGTGGTGGAATTTTAAAAATAAAAGAAATGCAAAAATGCAAAGTGAGAGATTGTTAACAATGTTAAAAAGTCTCAACTTTGCATGAGCATAGATTTTGATCCAAGATGAATTTGATATGGTGATCTTTACAAAAGTTGTTCACCTTGATGTGTACTTGGATGAGGTGCAAAGAATTGGGAAAGTTTTGTTTGAAAAACTTGAAATCCCGGGGCTCAAAGTAGTGACCAGATTATAAATGGCAGGATTGACCATTATTCTATGTGATCACAAATTGAGTTTGAATTTGATTTAATTTGTACTTCTTTGATTCCAAAAGTTGTAATAAGTGTTTAATAACATATTACAACTAATGGTGAAGGTCAAACTGGTCCTGGGTAAAGATTTGCAAAAATGGCATAAGCCATATGTGAGGGTTTTTAGGGTTTTTCTTATTTGATTTCTTTCTCTTTTTATTGGATTTGATTTGTGATCTTCTCTTGATCCAATTAGGGTTTTAGGGTTTTTCACATAAACACAATAACAATCATCATGGCATATCACACAAAATGCACAAGTCCTATGCATAGCTCTATATGCAATAAAAGTTTTTGTTGGTTCTGAAATTTGGATCTCTGGAATTCTTTTTCTTTCTTTTTATTGAAATTTGGGATGTTACAGATCCTTTCATCCTTGGAGACACTCATTAGGGTAAACGACGCATATACCCGTTGTCTAGTATATCGAATGGTTCCTTATAACAACACGCATGGATACCTTTGTTGGTCCGCTAGATGACTTCACAAACAAAGAAAATTTCAAGGATACCTTGTTCATCGGCCAAAGAACAGTGTGAGCAAAATGTAGGATACATACGGCTACGGTTTTTGTATCGAGAGGTTATCCATGTGATCATGGTACAATCCTTTCATACTTGAAGACATTGATAAGGGTAAAGAACACATGCACCTATTTTTTTTTAATATATCGAATGGTTCCTTATAGCAACACGTATTGATACCTTTGTTGGTCTGCTAGATGACTTTACAAACAAAGAAAATATCAAGAATAATTTGTTCGCCGACCAAAGAACTGTATACAACATCTAGGATACGGACGGTCACGATTTCTGTATCGAGAGGTTATCGATAGGATCATGGTAAGATCTTTTCATCCTTGGAGATACTGTTAAAGGTAAAGAACGCTTACGCGCGTTGTCTAATATATCGAATGGTACGGTCCTTACAGCAACACGTATGGATACCTTTGTTTGTCGGCTAAATGACTTTATAAACCAAGAAAATGTCATGAATATTTGCCCGCCGGTCAAAGAATTGTATGGACAAAATGTAGGATACATACGGCCACGATTTCTGCATCGAGATGTTATCCATGATATCATGGTAGGATCATTTCATCCTTCGAGACACTAATAAGGGAAAAGGACGCATACGCCCATTGTCTAATATATCAAATGGTTTCTTACGTCAACACATTTAGATAACTTTGTTGATCTAATAGATGAATTTATAAACTAACAAAATGTCAAGGATACTTTGTTCGGCGGCCAAAAAATCGTACCGGCAAAATGTACTATATGTACGGCCACAATTTCTGTATCGAGAGGTTATTCATGATATCAAGGTAGGATTCTTTCATTCTTGGAGACACTGATAAGGGTAAAGGATGCCTATGCCCATTGTCTAGTATATCAAATGGTTCCTTACAACAACACATATGTATATCTCTGTTGCTTGGCTAGATGACTTCACAAACCAAGAAAATGTGAAGGATACTTTGTTCTGTGGCTGAAGTATGGGCAAAATGTAGGATACATACGACCATAATTTGTGTACCGAGAGATTATCCATGTGATCATGGTAGGATCCTTTCATCCTTGGAGACAACGATAAGGATACCCAAATAACTTTACAAAAAAATAAAATTTCATGGATAATTTGTTCACCGGTCATACAACCGTATGGGCATCACATAGGATACATACGGCCATGATTTCTATTTCGAGAGGTTATCGATAGGATCATGGTAGTATCCTTTCATCCTTGGAGACTCCGATAAGGATAAAGAACGCCTACGCCCATTGTCTAATATATCGAATGGTTCCTTACGACAAAACTATGGACACCTTTTATTGATCTACTATATAACTTTATAAACCAAGAAAATATCAAGGATACTTTGTTTGGCTGCCAAAAAAAATTGTATGGGCAAAATGTAGCATACATATGGCCACGATTTCTATATAGAGAGGTTATTCATGATATCAACGTAGGATCCTTTCATCCTTGGATACACCGATAAGGGTAAAGGATGCCACCTCGCGTTGTATAATATATCAAATGGTTCCTTACGGAAACACGTTTGGATAACTTTGTTGATCTAGTAGATGACTTTATAAACTAACAAAATATCAAGGATACTTTGTTCGGCGGCCAAAAAATCGTACGTGTAAAATGTACTATATGTACGGCCACGATTTATGTATCGAGAGGTTATTCATGATATCATGGTAGGATCCTTTCATCCTTGGAGACTAAGGGTAAGGGACGCCTACGCCCGTTCTAGTACTAGTTAAGTGCCCGTGCGTTGCCACGGATAATAATATGCTTGAAATCAATCAGCAATCTAGTGTACCATTAAGTGTTATAAAAGAGACTGTTTTTCATAATAATGTTGTCGAAAGATTGTGCCTCACGATCATTCCTCCTACTCAATTACTCACAATACGAGAGCTCCGCATAAATCTATCTAAACATGTGCATCCGATGTGCAAATACATGGTGAAGAAAAACAGGAAAAAAATGTCAAAATAATAGATACATATATTGCATTTTTATTTAAAGGGGATACATCCTTATTTTTCATGTTGACAGTGGTCTCGCATCCCAACACCTCAACCCTTGCGTTAAATTTCAGTGAGACCATCTCAAGTTTAAGAAGTCCAACAACAATCACATAAAAAGCTGGTCGTCATTGAGACCTACTCGAATCCATCATGAATGAAGCAAAACTATGGATGCTGCCTGGTGCTGAAGTCCTACGTCCACGTCACTCTTGGCCTCATGACGATATGTGCTTACTCAAAACTCAACTCCAAACAATAATAAGTCGTATAAATTATTATCACAAAAAGAACCAGTCATTTATATTAGATTAATATATGATACCAGGAATGGAGCCATGTGGACCATTCTCAATATGGATCTTGTATAACTCCCTGTGTAGTTATTCTGTGCATGCTAATGCAGAAATCTAGTTAGGAGATATTGCCGTCTCCATTAATCTCCACCTGAATATATAAAACAGCATGCACTATTTATGACCAGATAAAAAATCACACAGAGAATAACAATAGCAAAATGCACCATCATCGCGTCTCCTTTAAAACAGTAGCCATTTCGTACAAACCATTAAAAATGTATGTTCCGAGCTAGCCCGATTAATTACCTCTTCATCTCCAAAAGTTCTGCACATCAATTCTCGGCTAGTCAAGAGCACCACTAAACTCCATCTATAGTGTGAAATCTTTGTACATACCTATCACAGAGGAGATGATGAACAATATGAAATAATTTGTTGGTAAAGTTTACTATTTGAAACCTGTTAGCATAAAAAACGCAACAGTAAAAAGGGCACACTATTCACTATTGAGGTAAACTCATATTATATTCTAGCTACGACAACAAAATCATAGCCATTTGATATCTGAGATCTAAAGATCTCATATTAGGGAGAAGACTGTTGTGCAACTGATTACACGATGCAACAAACACCAATTAATATGACGAAATCTCTACATATATTAAGTCAATCTGAAAATGCAAAATAGGTCTCCTGCTTTCAGGGTGATCCAACATCCATTAGAGGCATAAACTATATCACAAATGTAAAAATAATGGTGGAGATGATATGGCTTTTTGATGAATGAAGATCTAGCATGTTATAAGCAAAAGTGAAAATGATGTTACCTATCTTAATTAATAGTCTTGTTTTTGAGATACGCTACAGGAATCACAACAGTGACCTCACAAATAAATTAGATGTGCATCTTTTTTTTTTTGAGATTCAAATGGCTGCATCTTTATTAATTGCCCATGTCCAGAGCGGCAAGGTTTAACACAAAGTCTGGGAGGGATTGAAGTATTGAACGCATCTATTACAACACTTATTCATACAGCCATCCTTAGCTAATTTGTGAGCCACCGCATTACCAGAACGTCGCACGTGGAGGACCCTGAAATCATCAAGTTCCCCAAGAGACGCTTTGATTTCTTCAACAAGTGGCCCGTCGATCGACCGATTCTTGTCGCTGTCCTGAAGCTTCGCCACCACCCCAGTACAGTCCGTTTCCAGCGCTATTTTCCTCAGCCCCAACTCCTTCGCCAAATTAACAGCATGGCGACACGCCAGCAGCTCAGCTCTCTCCGGGTCAGTCACTCGAGGGAAAAAATGGCATGCCCCCGCCTGAGGGATTCCATGGTGATCTCGGATGATCACACCTCCACCTCCGTGGCCTTCCTTTGGGTTTAGCGCACCGTCAGCGTTCAGCTTATACCAGCCATCCGCAGGAGGGAGCCAGTGCTCATTTTCATTTTGGACAGGCTGAGGAGTGGGCGATTTCAAAGATAGCCATTCTTCGACCAGCACCAGAATCCTTTGCGCCGTCTTTCTGGGTCTTCGATCATTTGCTCATCCCTTGCATCATTCCGAGCCAGCCACATATGGTAAAGTGCCATCAGTGCAGTACTGAGCTCCTTTTCCTTCAAAGATTGAAACCAACTCAGCAGCCAACTCTGAAGCTCCCCATGAGACCGGCAATCTCTCGGTGGGGCATGCAAAGGGAGGGCAGTACGCTCTCGGAGAAGATCCCAAATCCGACTCGCGTGCGGACAATCCCAGAATCTATGGTGAAGAGTCTCTTCCCTGTAGATGCAATGTAACAACAAACTCAGTGGCGAGAAAAACATGAGACCTACATTCATATCAAGTGAACATAATGGCAGCGCATCACTCATAAGTAAACATAGAACTATGAAGATCAAGCAAGCAAAATAAAAGGTATGATGTTGGCCACATCTTACCATCCCTAAACATCACCTGAGTGCAAGAGATTTGCTTAAGATCACCAAGAAAAGGTGAGTCTGAAACCTATGGACTGTTACATTAATCAAGAGCACCCAGTGAGGAATCCAAAGTTGTGGTATCTGCTTCAGAGGTATCCATCAAGATGATATCAAGAAAACATGGTTCACCAAAGGGCATCTAAGCCACGTGTTCCCGTAATAGTTTGAATCAAGATAGAAATTTAGACCAAGTGCCAGTGAGACATCTTAAAATCTAATTTGACCACAAGCATTCTATAAGTGTGTTTCAAAAAATAAGTGGCGATATGCAAAACTTAAATTCTACCCAAATGATGAAATCGTAAACTTCAACCACCATTGAATTGAAGAAGTAAAAAAAATTTAAAAGAACCAAAAGAAATGAGGAAGGGCAATTACTGCAAAATAATCAGGTATGTAGAATACACATGTTCGAAATGATTGATCAATTTCTACATTTGATAGTCAGACGTGTGAATAAATTTGGAGTAAGGTAGGAGAAAAAAATTTGACTGCAAGAAAATGGAATATTAATTGAATTACAGGGGAGGGCGACAACAGAGGCATCATGCGACAGAGGAATCGATGTGTGGCGTGGGGATATGTGAGTGAAAAGAGGATGTGCATGTGGTGGATGCGACCTGAATAGTGAAAAGTCTTGAGCATATACACAGAAATAGCAAAAAAAAAAAAGACATTTAGAAGTATATGATGGTACAAGACATGAATAATCTAGTTATTTTCTGTTGCAGAACTACACGGATTACATCTTAACTAATTATAGTATAGTAAAATAAATTGGCGTCTCATAGAATAAGCTTTTCAAAGAAACAATTGCCACCCCTCTTTATAAACTTCTAACTTTTAGGCTTTGATCTGTGGCAGGGGCTCACTACCGCTAGTGCTTAGATGTAGATAACTTAATTACTACCAAATTTTTTACTGAAAACATTATGAAACAAAACTAAAATATGAAGCTTCATGAGTAGAAAAGGTACAATATTCAAGTGTCGAACAGATTAATCCATGATCTAAAATGTGACAGGTTTAAGTGTAACAAACATCTTCCAGGACCTCCGTGCAAGCTAGAAAAGATAAAGAGAAACAAAAATTGAAAAACTGAAGAGAAAATTAGTAAACACAAAAGGAATAAGAAAAGTATATCTTCAGACCATTAGCTCACGATTATGTGTCAATGATCATGGTGCAACATTGCAGTGTATTTTGGAATGCCGCTAATGGTGCAATCTCTCTTACATGTAGCTGTATTTATCATTGCCAATTCCACCTCCGCGGTCACCACAACCACCCTGTCCCTGAGAGCATCGATGGAGGATGGGAGTTGGCGCTACCGTAGATTTTTAGAAGTAGCGCAATAAATATGTTGTTGCAGCAGTTGATGGAGGAAGTCTAAAGAAAAACGATCATTTTGGTTCATAACAGAAAAGAAATCTAAAGGATTACGTGCTCACTTTTCCCAATGCAAGCTCAAGGAAATTTCGTAAGCTTATGACTAATGTAAAACACACTAAGAAAAAATGACTATTATTTTGGCAAGCTATAACACAGGGACTCAATTTGGTCATTTTAGTTTGGAAGTCGGCATAAGTTTCTATACCATAGTATTGCATACTTTTACATAAAAATATGAATAAACATCTAAGTGACCTCTAAAATAAGAAAGATGGTAGATGCTACATCACATGATATGGGATAATAAAAAAATCTTAACATGCACAAATTGCACAGACCACTATTCAAATGAACAGAAAGGAAAAGAAAACTCACCGGTAGTCAGAGTCACCGAGGCGCATCTCCTCTTCCCTTGACTGGCATTCGGCATCACTGGAGAAACAACCTCTCCATCATCGACATCCTTCTACACCTTCTCCCACACTTCGGCACAACTGGCGAAGACCAGCTCCTCGCCATCCTTCAATCAAAATCTTAGCTAAGGAGCATGTCCATTGATGTCTTAAAAGATGATCTCTAAAAAAATAAGCTTAATGATGTAACCCACTGAAAGATTATATCTGACTACTACTGTAGTACATAGATCGTTTCTATGGTCATCCCAATATGCACAACCTATTTAGCAACTCAGCGGCCTTCTATCATCAATAGAAAGATAGCCCAGAATGTGACAGTACCAAATAATCAAGTTGTTCTTGAATTACACTTGATCTAATACCTAGCGCCTAGAACAATTCAAGAACAACATAACCGCTATAAACCATGCAGATATGAACTGCCAGAAACACACACCATGTATGGAACCTAATCAACATCTACGGATTATGCAGATCGTGGCAAATACTGCACAGAATTTTGAGCAAGCCCAGCTAGATCTAAGCATATGGAACAACAAACAACAATTAACTAACAGTTCTGCGCACGAGCCGACGATGATACCAACGAGAAGATGCATAGCGAGAGGCAGGGAGAGTGGAGGAGGGAGATGGATTGTACCCATGTACTTTCCCTGTTAGTGGTAGGTCGTGGCTTCTCCAATGCCCCTGCTCTTCGCTCCATACTCGATGTGGCCCTGTCACTTGTCCGCAATGTTCAAATAGGAAAATGTTAACCAAAAAAGCAAATCGGGAAGGTTGAGCACCTTCATTGCCCAGCCCAGACGGGGCATGCCGCCGGGAGGCGGAGGACGGCGGAGATACGGGAGGCATCGAGGGGTGGAGGCAGGAGAAGGCCTCCATGATGCCGCCCTCCATGCGAGGGCCTCCGAGATGCGAGGCGGGACTTGAGGGAGGAGACCAGGGAGATGAAGTCAGAGGATGCGGTAGTGCAGGCATGAGGTGTCGCGGCGGCGGATTTCGCCGGCGCATGCGTGCAAGAGGGATGGCTGAGGGGGGGCGGCAGGGGCGTTATCGGCGGCGGCAGGTGTTGTGCAAGCGTATGTCGAGGAGAGAGGAGGGAGTGATCGGGTGGAGGTGTGGGATACAGCTGGGCAAAACTCGGGCCGGGCCGGGCTTCGGGCCAAGCCCGAAAAAGCCCGAACGTAAAATGCTAAGCCCGAGCCCGGCCCGACCGTCGGGCCTATAAATCAAGCCTGAGCCTGGCCCGAGAAGCCCGGCCCGAATCTTGCCTAAATTGCGAAAACTAGAAGCCCGAGCCCAGCCCGGCCCGACGTTCGGGCTCAAAAATCAAGCCCGAGCCCGACCCGGCCCGGCCCGGGCCGGGTCGTCCGGGCCGGGCTGCCCATGCCCAGATGTAGTGTGGGAGTCGGGCTCGGTTGCTACCGCGGTTTGATCTGGTAGGAAGACGAAAAAGATCGGGTGGAGGAAGAAAACCGGTGGACTTGAGTGACTGACGAAAGAAAATCGGTGGGACGAAGGAGGCGACGGATCAAGGATGGATTGACGATGGAACACTGAGATTCTTTTTAGGTAGTAGAGATATCAAATGGTTCCTTACAACAACACATATGGATACCTTTTGTTGATTGGCTAGATAACTTTACAAACCGAGAAAATGTCAAGGATACTTTGTTCGGTGGCCAAACATATGGAAAAAATGTAGGATACATACGGCCACAAGTAATGTATCAAGATTTTATCCATGTAATCATGATAAGATCCTTTCATCCGTGGAGACACTCATTAGGGTAAATGAAGCCTACATGCGTTGTCTAGTATATTGAATGGTTCCTTACGACAACACGTATGGATACTTTTGTTGGTCCGCTAGATGACTTCACAAACAAAGACAATTTCAAGGATACTTTGTTCATCGGCCAAGGATCAATATGAGAAAAATGTAGGATACAAATGGCGACTATTTTTTGCATCGAGAGGTTATCCATGTGATCATGGTAGGATCCTTTCATACTTGGAGACACTAATAAGAGTAAAGAAATGCATGCACCTATTTTTTAATATACCAAATGGTTCCTTATGGCAACACGTATTGATACCTGTGTTGGTCTGCTAGATGACTTTACAAACCAAGAAAATATCAAGGATACTTTGTTCGCCGGCCAAAGAACTGTATGGACAACATGTAGGATACGGACGGGCACGATTTTTGTATCGAGAGGTCATTCATGATATCATGGTAGGATCCTTTCATCCTTGAAGACACTAACAAGGGTCCTTGTCAAGGACGCATACGCATGTTGTCTAGTATATCGAATGGTTCCTTTCGGCAACACGTATGGATACCTTTTATTGGTTGGCTAGATGACTTTACAAACAAAGGAAATGTAACGATACATTGTTTGGTGGCCAAACAACTATATGGGCAAAATGTAGGATATGTACAGCCACGATTTCTGTATCGCGAGGTTATGCATGCGCCCATTTTATAATATATCGAATGGTTGCTTACAACAACATGTTTGGATACTTTTATTGGTCGGCTAGATGACTTTATAAACCAATAAAATGTCAATAATACTTTGTTAGGTGGCCAAAGAACCGTAAGGGCAAAATGTAGGATACATACATTCACGAGTATTGTATCGAGATTTTATCCATGTAATCATGGTAGGATCCTTTTGAAGGAGATATGCCCTAGAGGCAATAATAAAGTGGTTATTATTTATATCTTTATGTTTATGATAAATGTTTATATATCATGCTATAATTGTATTAACCGAAACATTAGTACATGTGTGATATGTAGACAACAAAGAAGTCCCTAGTATGCCTCTTAAACTAGCTTGTTGATTAATGGATGATTAGTTTCATAATCATGAACATTGGATGTTATTAATAACAAGGTTATATCATTATATGAATGATGTAATGGACACACCCAATTAAGCGTAGCATAAGATCTCGTCATTAAGTTATTTGCTATAAGCTTTCGATACATAGTTACCTAGTCCTTATGACCATGAGATCATGTAAATCACTTATACCGGAAAGGTACTTTGATTACATCAAACGCCACTGCGTAAATGGGTGGTTATAAAGGTGGGATTAAGTATCCGGAAAGTATGAGTTGAGGCATATGGATCAACAAGTGGGATTTGTCCATCCCGATGACGGATAGATATACTCCGGGCCCTCTCGGTGGAATGTCGTCTAATGTCTTGCAAGCATATGAATAAGTTCATAAGAGACCACATACCACGGTACGAGTAAAGAGTACTTGTCGGAGACGAGGTTGAACAAGGTATAGAGTGATACCGAAGATCAAACCTCGGACAAGTAAAATATCGCGTGACAAAGGGAATTGGTATCGTATGTGAATGGTTCATTCGATCACTAAAGTCATCGTTGAATATGTGGGAGCCATTATGGATCTCCAGATCCCGCTATTGGTTATTGGTCGGAGTGAGTACTCAACCATGTCCGCATAGTTCACGAACCGTAGGGTGACACACTTAAAGTTGGATGTTGAAATGGTAGAACTTGAATATGGAATGGAGTTCGAATATTTGTTCGGAGTCCCGGATGAGATCCCGGACATCACGAGGAGTTCCGGAATGGTCCGGAGAATAAGATTCATATATAGGAAGTCATATTCCAAGTTTGGAAATGATCCGGTGCATTTATGGCAGGTTCTAGAAGGTTCTAGAAAAGTCCGGAAGAAATCACCATGGAAAGTAGAGTCCCGGAGGGACTCCACCTTGCATGACCAGCCAACCCTAAAGGGGAGGAGTCCAAGGTGGACTCCCCTAGGGTGGCCGGCCAACCCACCTCAAGGAAAGGTGGGAGTCCCACCTTGGGTAGGACTCCCTCCTTGAGTAGGTTTCCCACATATGGGAGGTTTTAGTGTTGGGGTCTTATTCGAAGACTTGGACTAGAACTCTTGGTGCTTCCACCTATATAATGAGGGGCATAGGAGAGGGGCTGACCACTTCAAGCCTCAGCCTTGGCCGCACCCCTTAGAGGGCCGGCGCCCAACCCCCTCTCTCCCCAAACCCTAGCGGTCTCTCTCCTCCACCACATCCCGCACGCTTAAGCGAAGCTCCGCCGGATTTCTCCACCACCACCGACACCACGCCGTCGTGCTGTCGGATTCAAGAGGAGCTACTACTTCCGCTGCCCGCCGGAACGGGGAGGTGGACGTCGTCTTCATCAACAACCGAACGTGTGACCGAGTACGGAGGTGCTGCCCGTTCGTGGCGCCGGAAGCGATCGTGATCAAGATCTTCTACGCGCTTTTGCAAGCGGCAAGTGAACGTCTACCGCAGCAACAAGAGCCTCATCTTGTAGGCTTTGGAATCTCTTCAAGGGTGAGACTCGATACCCCCTCGTTGCTACCGTCTTCTAGATTGCATCTTGGCTTGGATTGCGTGTTCGCGGTAGGAAATTTTTTGTTTTCTATGCAACGTTATCCTTCAAGTGGTATCAGAGCCGTGTCTATGCATAGATGGTTGCACGAGTAGAACACAATGGTTTTGTGGGCGTTGATGCTCTTGTTATCTTTAGTTTGAGTACTTTGTATCTTTGTGGCATAGTGGGATGAAGCGGCTCGGACTAACTTTACATGACCGCGTTCATGAGACTTGTTCCTCGTTCGACATGCAACTTGTATTGCATAAGAGGCTTTGCGGGTGTCTCGTCTCTCCTACTATAGTGAAGATTCAACTTACTCTTCTATTGACAACACTAGTATCACCGTTGTGGTTCATGTTCGTAGGTAGATTAGATCTTACTCGAAAACCCTAAACCACGTAAAATATGCAAACCAAATTAGAGACGTCTAACTTGTTTTTGCAGGGTTTGGTGATGTGATATGGCCATGATGTGATGATGAATATGTATGAGATGATCATTATTGTATTGTGGCAACCGGCAGGAGCCTTATGGTTGTCTTTAAATTTCATGTTGAGTAGTATTTCAAAGTAGTTGTAATAGTTGCTACATGAGGTGAACAACCATGAAGACGGCGCCATGAACCTTGACGCTACGCCGACGATGATGGAGATCATGCCCGTTGATGATGGAGATCATGTCCGTGCTTTGGAGATGAAGATCGAAGGCGCAAAGACTAAAGGGCCATATCATATCACATATGAATTGCATGTGATGTTAATCCTTTATGCATCTTATTTTGCTTAGATCGCGACGGTAGCATTATAAGATGATCCCTCACATTAATATCAAGATAATAAAGTGTTCTCCCCTCGTATGCACCGTTGTACAGTTCGTCGTTTCGAAGCATCTCGTGATGATCGGATGTGATAGATTCAACGTTCACATACAACGGGTGTAAGCCATGTTGCACACGCGGAATACTTGGGTTTGCTTGACGAGCCTAGCATGTACGTACATGGCCTCGGGACAACGGAAACCGAAAGGTTGAACACGAGTCATATGGATGATATGATCAACATGTTGATGTTCACCATTGAAGCTACATCATCTCACGTGATGATCGGTTTTGGTGTAGTGGATTTGGATCGTGTACCACTTAACAACTATGAGGGATGTTGTATTAAGTGGGAGTTCATTAGTAATTAGATTAAAACATGAACTAATTATCATAAACATAGTCCGAGTAGTATTTTGAATTAATTTTGTAGTATTGGCATCCGTTTTCTACCATGCGCTAGTCTTGTAATTGAGATAGAAATACTGTTAAGTCTGACAAGAAACTTTACGGATTGGTACCGTATTGTTAAAGAATCAAGAAATGATTAAGTCCTATTGCAAACTTTTAGTAAACCTCACATTGTTGATTCAAAGAGTTGTGGTTTCAATTAGTACCTAAAGTTATCTTGTCTCCGTAAAACTTGAAGTTCAAATCTGTTTGAAAAATAAGGAGCTGAAAATTTAGTTTTCGTAAATAATCAAGGTATGAGATATATGTGATATCTAAGACCTTATTGCAAGATGATAGAATATATTTTGGTGAGACTACATAAACTCATAAGTTTTATGGGAATGTACGAAGGTTGAAGACGCAAGGCGTCCCAATCCTCCAACTATTGGGGCACTAACGATATTCGCATATCCATGAAGTGATTGTCCTTAGTATGCACCGTTGCTAAGACTCGTCGTTTCGAAGCATCACGTGATGATCGGGTGTTATAGATTCTACGTGTGCTTACAACGGGTACAAGCCAGATTTGCACATGCGAATACTAAGGTTAAACTTTATGAGCCTAGCATGTACAGACATGGTCTCAGAAAGTTGTCATGAATTAATGGATAAAATTATGAGTGAAATTGTTCATCGTATTACAAAGTTACTAATAGTGAAATCTGGAACACTTGTCATATGATGATTAACTTCAAAATAAGAACCTCAAGGTTATTGGTATTAGACCAACAAACCTAGAAGTTATTGATGTTGAAGTGTTTTTCCGAATAATGAGGAAAGCTAAAAGAGAAACTGCAAAAGATATTTTGGCAAAAAGAAAAGAAAAGACTAGAAAGTCTAGCTCAGGTGTATATAAATGATATACATGTTATGGTTGTATTCCTAGTTAAGTCACACTAAGAAATTCTTGGGTATTAGTACTATATTGGTTGGTATGAAGTGTCATACAAAACAACGCAATACAAGAATACAATGGCCTAAGTGACTCGACAAGGAATATGATAGGAATGCACGACCGGAACAAAATAAAGTGTTATTATGTTCGTCGTTAGCATTCTATCTAGCCCTTAGAATTTATAATAAAGAACTTAATAATTGTTATTTTGCTCTGGTCAAATGAAAACAATGAGTTGTTCAAATTATGACATTACTCCATATACGATGGATAAGTTATTATAAATCTTAATGGTGAAACACACATACATAACACCAACGCTAAAATGCCATAAGGCAAATGATTTGAATTCCACTTATTTGTGGAACCGCCATTTAGGTCATGTTAGAAAGGAACGCATGAAGGAACTCCATGCAAATGGATTTTTGGAGTCATTTGATTTTTGAATCATTTGGCGCTTGCAAATCTTTTCTAAAGAGAATGATTAAAATACCGTTCATAGGCCAAAAGTTGAACGGGCAACTAACTTAGTGGAAAAATACATGATGATGTATGTGTTTCATCGGGCATAGTTGTGTGCGGGAGATTCTTCTACTTCATGAAAACTTTCAACAATGAATTGAGTATATATATGTGGATATATTCAATAAGGAAGAAGTTTGAAACATTTGAATGGATTCAAATAAATTTCAGTATGAAGTGGAAATCATCGTAATAGAAATCAAATATCTATGATTGGATCATGGTGGAAATATTTGAATTACGAGTTTTAGCGAACATCTAAGAGAGTTATGAAATTGTTCTACAACTTACGTTTCTTGGAGTATCATAGTGATGATGAAGTATCCAAGAGATATATCCAAACTTTGTTGGATCAATGATGAGATAAAATATTGATGCCATTATATTTTTGTGGATTATGCTTTAGTGACTACCGCTTTTACACCGAATAGAGCATCATCATGATCCGTTGAAATGACACCATACAAGTTATGGCATGGGTATAAACCCTAATAGTCAACCAAAATCGGATGAATGTCTTTGTTGGTTATCCCGGAGATTTAATTGGGAATTCTTCCCACGAGACAAAGACAAAAGTGTTTGTCAATGTTTCTTATTTCCGAGAAATTGTTTCGAGTGAAGTATTTGAGTGGGAGGACAATATAATTTGATAAGGTTTATGAACCCGAGCATAATGATCGAGTAGCGCAGCATCGGAATTGGTTTCGGAAGCGGCCACGACGATCATGGCTCTCATGACTACAAAGTGTTTTAGCCATGGAGATCGAAGTACATATTGAACCTTGTAGGTATGGTTTACTTTGTGATCAAATAAATGATTTGTGGACAAAGGATTGATTTTGAACAATGATAAACCAACTACAAAACAAAGAAGTTATGATGGGCCCCGACTCCGTTAAAATGGCCATGCGCCATGAAATCCAAGATAGATGAATACTTTATGAAAGTAAATGGATCTATGAAATTGATAGACTTGGATGAAATATCCTTGAAGAAAGCTTGACTTATCGAAAAATTGTTTACGACAAAGTTCAAAGAGTTGAATACGATAAGATTAGATCTTCCGTAGCAATGCTTATAGTCTATGTGGATTATTCTAGTAATCACTACATATTTCTTTTATGAGATATGCTAGTAGGATGGCAAAATACACTACTTAACGAAGTATGTATACAAGATACAACCAAGAGTTTTGCTGGTCCGTGGAATACTAGATAGGTATACAAGCTTCAATTGGATGAAGTAAGTATCACGGAGTTGGAATCTTCACCAGATGAAATAGTCAAAGAGTTTTTGATTTCATCGGAGACGATGAAGAGGCTTGCATTTGCAAGAAATTAAGTGGGAGCGCTAAGACACATTTATAATACTTTATGTAGGTGACATATAGTTGGTTATAAATGATGTAATTATATACTTGATTAAAAAGGTTTCATTGAGAATTAACTTCAATGAAAGGATATGGACTGAAACAAATTTAGTGTCAAGATCTATGAAGATAGATTGAAACACATAAATAAGTTTAAGTCAAAGTACATATGATGGATATTGAAGTAGTTCAATATAGAAATATTAAGAAAATGTTCTTGTCATGTGAAGGTTTAACAAGACTTGAGTGTATCCGACACTCAATGAGTAAAAACACATGAGTGATTATAGATCACGAATAATATGTACACAATCAGATATCATGTGCTATAAAGTGTTATGAGCATATACCAGAATGATTCATATGATGATCATTGGACGACAAGTAAGAATATCCTTGAGTACTTTAGAAGAACTAAGGATATATATATATATATTTTTGTATGAAGAAATGACAAACAAATCGCTGTAAGGTGTTACACCGATATTGGTTTTGTCACATATAAAATATAATTTCAATCTCAAATTAGACTAAGTGTTGTTTAAAAGGTAGCACAATGAGCTAGAAGTTGTCTATGCTAGATTTAGAAGAGTTCTAAATATTGTGACGGATTCTACAAAAGAAGGCAGAGTATGTCATTATTTTGACAATGACAAAGGATGTTAAGTCAAGAGGTTCTTTGAGAACTTGGTGTAGTTCCGACAGAGTCGAACTTTGAAGCTATATTGTGTGTGACAATATTAGTGACATATTTCAGACAGCGGAATTAAGGTTCCACCAGAAGATCAAACATATTTAATGCCAACTCATTTGGAAATGAGTGATGCGTTGAGACGCAAATGAATTACAAAATACATACGTTTCTGAGCGTGTCAGATCCGATGACTAAAAACCTCTCCCGTGAGCAATACATGATAAAGCACCGGAAGGCCAAGGTGTTATATCTTTACAAATGTAAACTAGATTATTGACTCTAGTGCAAGTGGGAGACTGAAGGAGATATGCCCTAGAGGCAATAATAAAGTGGTTATTATTTATATCTTTATGTTTATGATAAATGTTTATATATCATGCTATAATTGTATTAACCGAAACATTAGTACATGTGTGATATGTAGACAACAAAGAAGTCCCTAGTATGCCTCTTAAACTAGCTTGTTGATTAATGGATGATTAGTTTCATAATCATGAACATTGGATGTTATTAATAACAAGGTTATATCATTATATGAATGATGTAATGGACACACCCAATTAAGCGTAGCATAAGATCTCGTCATTAAGTTATTTGCTATAAGCTTTCGATACATAGTTACCTAGTCCTTATGACCATGAGATCATGTAAATCACTTATACCGGAAAGGTACTTTGATTACATCAAACGCCACTGCGTAAATGGGTGGTTATAAAGGTGGGATTAAGTATCCGGAAAGTATGAGTTGAGGCATATGGATCAACAAGTGGGATTTGTCCATCCCGATGACGGATAGATATACTCGGGCCCTCTCGGTGGAATGTCGTCTAATGTCTTGCAAGCATATGAATAAGTTCATAAGAGACCACATACCACGGTACGAGTAAAGAGTACTTGTCGAGAGACGAGGTTGAACAAGGTATAGAGTGATACCGAAGATCAAACCTCGGACAAGTAAAATATCGCGTGACAAAGGGAATTGGTATCGTATGTGAATGGTTCATTCGATCACTAAAGTCATCGTTGAATATGTGGGAGCCATTATGGATCTCCAGATCCCGCTATTGGTTATTGGTCGGAGTGAGTACTCAACCATGTCCGCATAGTTCACGAACCGTAGGGTGACACACTTAAAGTTGGATGTTGAAATGGTAGAACTTGAATATGGAATGGAGTTCGAATATTTGTTCGGAGTCCCGGATGAGATCCCGGACATCACGAGGAGTTCCGGAATGGTCCGGAGAATAAGATTCATATATAGGAAGTCATATTCCAAGTTTGGAAATGATCCGGTGCATTTATGGCAGGTTCTAGAAGGTTCTAGAAAAGTCCGGAAGAAATCACCATGGAAAGTAGAGTCCCGGAGGGACTCCACCTTGCATGACCAGCCAACCCTAAAGGGGAGGAGTCCAAGGTGGACTCCCCTAGGGTGGCCGGCCAACCCACCTCAAGGAAAGGTGGGAGTCCCACCTTGGGTAGGACTCCCTCCTTGAGTAGGTTTCCCACATATGGGAGGTTTTAGTGTTGGGGTCTTATTCGAAGACTTGGACTAGAACTCTTGGTGCTTCCACCTATATAATGAGGGGCATAGGAGAGGGGGCTGACCACTTCAAGCCTCAGCCTTGGCCGCACCCCTTAGAGGGCCGGCGCCCAACCCCTCTCTCTCCCCAAACCCTAGCGGTCTCTCTCCTCCACCACATCCCGCACGCTTAAGCGAAGCTCCGCCGGATTTCTCCACCACCACCGACACCACGCCGTCGTGCTGTCGGATTCAAGAGGAGCTACTACTTCCGCTGCCCGCTGGAACGGGGAGGTGGACGTCGTCTTCATCAACAACCGAACGTGTGACCGAGTACGGAGGTGCTGCCCGTTCGTGGCGCCGGAAGCGATCGTGATCAAGATCTTCTACGCGCTTTTGCAAGCGGCAAGTGAACGTCTACCGCAGCAACAAGAGCCTCATCTTGTAGGCTTTGGAATCTCTTCAAGGGTGAGACTCGATACCCCCTCGTTGCTACCGTCTTCTAGATTGCATCTTGGCTTGGATTGCGTGTTCGCGGTAGGAAATTTTTTGTTTTCTATGCAACGTTATCCTTCACCTTTCATCCTTGGAGACACTCATGACGCCTACACCAGTTGTCTAGTATATCGAATTGTTCCTTACGGTAACAAGTATGGATGCCCATATTGATCTACTAGATGACTTTGTAAACCAAGAAAATACCAAGGATACTTAGTTCGGTGCCATAAAACCATATGGGCAAAATATAGCATACATACAACCACGATTTCTGTATCGAGAGGTTATTCATGATATCATGGTAGGATTTTTTCATCCTTGGAGACACTGGTAAGGGTAAAGGATGCCTACACCCGTTGCCTAGTATTTCAAATGGTTCCTTACAACAACACATATGGATACCTTTTGTTGGTTAGCTAGAAGACTTCACAAACCAAGAAAATGTCCAGGATACTTTGTTCAGTGTCCAAATAACCGTATGAGCAAAATGTAGGATACATACGGCCACAAGTATTGTATCGAGATTTTATCCATGTAATCATGGTACGATCCTTTCGTTCTTGGAGATACTCATAAGGGTAAATGATGTCTACTCCCGTTGTCTAGTATATCGAATGGTTCCTTACGACAACACGTATGTATATCTTTGTTGGTCCGCTTGATAACTTCACAAACCAAGAAAATTTCAAGGATACTTTGTTCATCGACCAGAGAACAGTATGGGCAAAATGTAGGTTACATATGGCCACATTTTTTTTTTTTGCATCGAGAGGTTATCCAGGTGATCATGGTAGGATCCTTTCATCCTTTGGAGACAATAATACGGGTAAATGATGATGCGCCCGTTTTCTAATATATCGAATGGTTCCTTACAAAAACACATGTGGATACCTTTGTTTGTCGGCTAGATGACTTTATAAACCAATAAAATTTCAATGATACTTTGTTAGGCGGTCAAAGAACCGTATGGTCAAAATGTAGGATGCATACATCCACGAGTATTGTATCGAGATTTTATCCATGTAATCATGGTAGGACTGTTTCATCCTTGGAGACACTCATATGGGTAAATGACGCCTACACCGGTTGTCTAGTATATCGAATGGTTCCTTACGGCAACAAGTATGGATACCTTTATTGAGGATAACATCCCATCAAGGCTTGTCGCCGGCAATTACCAGTTCGCGCGTAAAGGCGATGCTTCCCACGCTCCACCAATACATTGGCGCGCTTCGCCGCCGTTTCAGGCGCGTGGGAAACGGCTTGTGCGCGGTCGGCCTTTCTCGCCCCGCCGTGGCTATATATGATGCAGGCCGCCGACCCCTCAGGTCAAGCCCGCGGCTGGTAGTAGGCCACGCGTCTGCGAGTAAACCTAGCCGTAGTAGGCCGTGCGATGGCGAGTAGGTATGGTTGTCTTAGTTGCAGGTTAACTCTAACCATCTCTGTAAAGATGGTACTTTTGACCAATCAATTGGAATGAGTTCTGGAGCGCCCGTTGTAGGGCCTCTTCCTCCGTGAGGTCCGGCGGCATGATGTTGGTGGCGTACCATGGCAGCGGCGGCTTTACCGGTCGGCCCACCTCGGAGACGAGGACGCCGTGCCTCTCGATCTCGTCGTCGGTCATCGTCAGCGGGAATTCGAACTTCCAGCCCTCCGCATGGTCGCCTACCATTCATGGAAAATGCAGGCGACGAAGTCATCGCTGTCGTCCTTGGCCTCCTCGTTGTGGTAGCCCAGCGTGTCGTAGTCCTCGTCCTCGTCGTCCCGTGGAGTCGTCGGCGGCTGTGGCCGCTCAAACAGGAAGTCTCGGTCGTCTAGGAAGCCCGCCATCCTCTTCGGTCACGCTCCAGCTGTGCCAGCTATAGGAGTCGATGGCGAAGGCAGGATCGGCGCGGAGGTTCGACAGCAGGTACCGCCGTCTGCGCCGGATCTCGGCGCCCCTCTCTGGCTCGTGCAGAGGCACGGGCGGGACATACACCCGGAGGTGGCTGAGCCGCCAGCAGCCGCCAGGCAGGTGCACGTCCCCCCAGCGGTGGCACGGCGTCCAGCTCTGGTGCATGAGATCTCGACGGGCAGCGGCACCTTGTTCGCCCGCTCCGTCTTCTTGGTGCTGATGCGTGATGCATCGGAGTAGCGCTTCTTTTTTCCCATGGTTCTGCGGTGGCGTGCGGCAGTGAGGGTGGAGTGGAGGTGTCGGTGGTGTGAGCAATGGCAGGGACAATGTCGGCCGACTTTTAAAGGTCGGGCGCGTGGGGGACACGATGACATTGATGGCGGCGCAGAAACCCAGCCGCCGCTCTATAGACCTAGTGTGGAAGAGGAAGCGACACCATTGATGGCGAAGGCTGCGGCGCATACGCGGAAGCGAAGACGCCGAAGCGACGGCCGCAGAAGTGATGCGGTCGATATGGCTCGCTGCCAGGTGGGCTCATTGGATAAACGAGTGGTTATTTGACGCGTCCACGTAGCATCCACCGCGACACATCCGATACTCAAATATGCGTCGCGTTTGCGTTTTCGTGGACAACGAGCACGGAAGCAAATCTCGCTTGGCTGAGATGTCCTGATGGAGTTGGACATAGTGCACATGACATACGGCACATGTACCAGAACAGGAAGGTACATAGTAGGGACGTGAGGAGGTACACTATGTCTGCTGCTTGTACCAGGAAAAGTACCACTGCATGTTTGGTCGTACTGTCATTCGTACCTGATATGAGCTGTCAAAAAAGAATCTTATACGCATACTTCTAGCTATCCGAGGCTCTACCTAGCAAGCATGGTAGGATACGTTTGCCTGTGGGTGCCGTGGTCAACATGCAGAAGGAATCTACAAGCAAAAAGGAACAGCAGAGATTGAGTCCTGGCGCCATAACGCCCGCGCGAAATTCACGTCCCATCACGCATGAACGCATGTCGCGCGTCGTGCTTGGCCGCACCTCGCCACCGGTGATATCCCCTGCTACACCTCGCGTTATCCGACTTGCGCGCCTCCGGCTGATCTCGTGCCGCGTCGCAGCGGCTCCGGCTTCGCGTCCCTCACCCGCGCCTGCCGGCCACACGCTCTCAAACCCGCGCTCGGACTCGCAGGCCAAGGAGCATGCCCGCGCTGCGCTCCCGGCCGCGCCGCCCCTCGCCTGTGGTCGCGTCCCTTCCCGCTCGGCCTCGCCGACGGGTTGCGGTCGGTCGCGCCCTCGCCGCCCGGCACCGGCCCCTCGCCCGTCTCGCCGCGCCCTCGTGAAAATCCTCTCTCGGCCGCGTCCTCGTCGTCCCGCGCCGGCCGCGCTCAGCCTTGCTCTCGGCGTTTATGGGGAGTATCGGCTCTCGCCGGCCTCGCCGCGCCCTCGCTAGCCCCGCGCTCAGCCGGCCCATGCTAGCCACGCTCGGCCTCACCTTCGTCGGCCTCGTGCTGTGAAATTGATGAGGAGTTTGGCTAATTATGACTTTATTAGCTAGCAACTAGAGATTAGTAGATACGACACAATACTACGCACATTAATACAGAGCAATCAAACATACTAGCATGGAAAGGTGCGGCGGCACGCCGCGCCGACTATGTAATATGATGGTAGTACTAATAATTTTAAGACTACATTTGAATTAATAAATATTTTATTTTTTAAATAGTGTGTTTCAAGATGGTTGGTAATGAAATTTGATACGTCATATACTAAAATTATGTCATAAAACATAAACCTTGAAGATCAAGTAATGGGATACACTGATAGCGGGAGGGCATAGAGAAGAACGGTGAACACGGACACTACAACAGTAGACTTACTAGTTTTGACAATGCACGGTACATAATGTTCTAACTCCATGCTTTTAGCCACTCCCGTTTTCTGCGTCTGATAATATGTCTACAATTTTGGTGTTGCATGTGTAAAGAAAATAGGCTTTCTTTGTTGTCCACTCCATAGCCGAGGAAGATGCGATCTCGGTGGTCCTCGCAGGCTTGTTTTTCCGGGCAAGAACCATGTCGAGAAGTGATTTGTTGGCGGCACGGACTTGCCAACGAAGCTCTTCTAGAGCTTGATCTAGGCGACGCTGTCAAGCGAGAAGTGGGTCGAGGAGTGATATGTTGTTGGGGTCCAATGTATAGGTGGGACAAAAAGGCACGTCCTCTGAACATTTAACATTTACTGAACATTTAATATTTAACAGGCACAAAGAGCTTCTAGACAACTTGCAAAGTATGGGTCTGTTTGAATTTGAACCAAAGCTGGCCATAGAAAAAAAACAAAAAAAAAACTTGGCATGGCCATGAAATCTAATTACTTTTTTGGTTGAATGCCGCAGTTTTGACTGACCCAGCTCTCCGTTAGTTAAAGTGTATTTTTTACCCAATTCGTAGGCTAGTCCAGGACAGCCAATTATGTCGCCAAATAATTGGTAGTGCCAACAGCTAGCAAGGAGACTAACTTTGAAGATGTACAAAACAGAACCTTACGATTCCATGTTGATATCCACATGAATTTCCTAACTGGGCTGACGGTAAACATAATGATGAACTGTCCGGCCAAAAAAAAGCTTACGACTGTTGAACCAACCTCGCTTTAGTTTTTAAACTGGAGAAGTGCTCAAGATCAAATTAGATCAATGCGAAACATGACTATTGATGAAATGAACTTAAACTATATTTTCTGTCCCTACACAAAATGTATAGTCAGAAACACCAAGTAAGATGATGTATGCACTCTATTTTCATTCACATACAACATTTTAAGTGACACAAGAAGGAAGTAATCAGAAGGATATATTAGAGTGAGATTTAACATTTTTGTAGAGATCAACACAAATAAGAATTGTGGTGCTGGCATGTATCCTTTTAGATTCTCCTCACATGTCTACGACGCTGGCACTGATAAATTAATGCAGCACAAATAATATAGATCCTAGAGATTTAGATCCACATGAGTATCTTGCTCTTATAGTATCTAGAGCACTGCAGTTTTGTTGCTCACAATCTATAAGCTTATATATGCCTAGGCAACCGTACGCGCTCCAGGCAATGTAGAGTTTACAATAGTGAAAAGCAATTTTATTTAGTTGAGCCCTAGCGTGACACTCTTACTAAAAATGGAAAGTAACGTTAAAACAGGAAATAGAGAAACTTTTTACACATTGGTTCAGTGCAGATACACACAATACACGACAGTTGGTAATACATCTTGGAAACTTTTTTATCAATATGTGGTAAAACAATACACATGACAATGCACATCTTCCACGGATTTGGAGTAATAACAATAAGATCGGGAGCACCATGAGAAAAAAATCTGATTGTGTATTGCTTTATCACATATTGATGTTTATGTATTCTGTCCTTTGCATTTTGTAAAATAAATAAGTTCAAGGATTGGTGATCTTCTTGGCGGAAGATAATAATTTCAAGGGGAAATGAAATACAGATAACATTCTTTATTGCACTATTTGGCACAGGGGAACACTAATACAAACTCATAGATTAAGTAGTTCATTATCCTTTTACCAATCTTCAATGTCTGAAACTCTGGCTTCAACTATTTAACATGATAGATAAACCATAAAGACACTTTGTTTGATGAAAGAAAGCAATACTGTTTTCTAATTTCATCAAGAGCAGTAAACAGAATACAAAATTGAGATGGTTACAATTGTCTTCACAGAGAGCATAAATGAAAAACCGAAAGCTAGTCCGCAACACCAGAAGAAGCACAAGAACAGAGGAGCTACATAGACATGAAATAAGAGTTGGGCATCCGAGATCCCATTGAACAATTCAAAATCAAGTTCTTAATCTTCCATCGTCATATAATTAACCAAGCCAAATAAGCGACTGTACCTTGACGCCTTAGCCTAAAATTGTATTTTTAACAAAAAAAATCACTGGTATATATATAAACAAAGTTCGTCAGATTGATAGTTACAATACCAAGCTACTGAGCCAATTGAACGACTATAACCTGACACCTCAGCTTGAAAGACTATGTCTAATACAAAAAAAAATCAACTGGTTTAGGAACATAAAGTTGGTCCCGTTGTCAGTCACAATACTGAGCTTCTAACAGGGTAAAAATAGCTAAACTAAATCTAACGCTGCAGATAGTTAAACAACATAGTTCAGCCAAAATGCAGTATCGTGAATGCTTTGATATCACATCTCAGCTCACAAATATTATTTTCTGCAGAAAGGGAAGAAGGTGGAAAATAATGTATATTAGCTTATTGTACCATGCCATTTGCCTATATTGTCAGACATATATGTGCTAATCACAAATACGGAAGGAGCACTTTATGTAAGAATCACTCTATACCTTGGGGTGGACAGCCTGTCCGCGACGCGGTAAGGGATGACAGAAGTCGACGATGATGAGCTTGTTGCCGGTGTTGGGCAGGAAACTGGTGAGGTTATGCTCGGACTTGGATTCCCCTCATGTTTGGCTGCATCCACTTGTCCTCCGAATACTGTCTTCATGTCCACCTTTCGAGAGGATCAAATCACCATTGATAACCTACAATAGAACCCCCAAATAATCTTTTCTAGACGACTTTATGTGCGCAGATTTCTCTACATCGGAGAGAGAGAGGATCAGCAACACCAACCGTGTGTGAGAGAGAGGAGTGAGAAGCAATGCATATGTTGTAGGGAAGGAGCACATCTGCTTCTGTATGCTGCAGCACTCATATACATCTACATTTTCTACACTTGGCAATTTCATCCATGCCAATCAGATACAGTTGCAAATATGTCAACCATGGTAAATAAAGGGGCATACTTGGCTCCCTTGACAGTGTTTGTTGCAGTGCTGCTAGCGATAGACAGTATCGTCCCGAAAAAGGGAATGTTTTCAGTACTTACAATCTGGACACAGCCCCTAGATGATAAGAAAGCTCATCAGTTTACTCTCGACCTTAAGATATACATTAAATTCTGATACATGAGGTAAATAAAACTAAAATACCATCACGATTAAAATGTCCTTGATGATGGCCTATGTTACCAACTGTGCCATGAACAATATCAGTGGCAAAGCAGCAAACTATCTTTAAGTAGTAACAAGAAAAGAAAATGTGGATGGACTCACAGTCCTATAGCAACGGCTGAAACATCTTCAAGTAGTCAATGTTCAGGTCGTTGTAAACCATTGTTTGTTCCATATATTGTCAGGGACTGCAACAAACAGACACTTACTCCGGATTTTACTACATAATACTCCAGAGCTTATTAAAAAATGCAGTATCATTTTTGCTGGTTTCCAGAGCTTGTCACAAGGAAGGAGGCTTTGTTCATTAATATGTAAGAAAGGTTATCAGCAATACACAAGAATTTAGTACACAAGAGAGAGAGCAAGGCATAACCGTGCAAAATCTGGAAACAACAAAGAAGTTGCCTCCTTGGCCTGTTGCGTGTGATGCTATTTTTGAAGCATGAGCCCATGGATATTTTGCATTGATACCACCAGCCTCAGCCTCTATATTAGCAACAACAACGATGCTGCTTGCGTCTCACTCCCTGGACAGCGTATCAGGAAAATCATGAGCAATTTAACATGCAGACGATGCCAGCGGCAGCAAACCAAGCAACTGTAGAAAAGCACGCAGCGGCAGGACAACTAGGTAGGAGGATAGGAAGTAAGACAGGAGAAAGCAGGACGGGATCGAAATTACCTTGTTGCTCGCGACGGGCGACGGCAGAGGCGGCTCTAGACGATGGGGAAGGGCGAATCCAGGCCAAGGTGGCCCGATTTCGGGCGGCAGCGGCTGGATTTCGAGCAGCGGTGGCTAGATTGTGGTCGGCGGCGGCTGGATTCCAGCCGGTGATGTGTGCGACTGCAGCTGGTGACATCTCTGCCTCGAACCTCTTGCCTGCGAATAGAAGGAACAAAGGTAGGGTGCTCGGGGTTAGGGGAGGAGGGAGCAACCAGGCCTCATACGTACTCCTCGGTGTCTCCTGCAAGCCTGTGCGCGGACGCCACTGGGATCTCGGCTTGCTCCGGCGACCTCCTCCTTGTTCCATCGGGGGAGAGCAGCGGGGCGGCCTCCTCCATGTCCCGGCGGCATCACGCCATGAGGTGCAGTAGCCGCACGATGCCGTGCCGAAACAATGATTCTCGGAGCTGGGAGAGCCGAGTCTTGACGAATCAGACCGCCGGCGAGTGGGAGCGGACGGAGGCGGGCCAGCGGCCGAGGAACGCTGGCAGGAGAGGCGGCGCTAGGGTTCCGGCCTTCCAGCACAACATCGCGACTCGGAGGTGGCAATTGAAATTATTGGGAAGAGAGGAGAAGTTTCGGGAGAGAGATACGTGTAGGGTCGTGGCCGAGCAAATCTGCACCGCTTTGACCACCGACTAAAAACTCATCAGGAAACGATGACCCACCACCATCTCAACTACATCGTAGCTATAACCACACCAGGAAAATACCAAGAAACTCATGACTGAGGCTCCATTAACAATTTCAAATTGCTGCAGAACCCCAAAACGTACACAGGAAAGAGGCTGCAAAAATCAAAACATCAGACATCACACGTGTTTAGCATGAAGTTAGTCCAAAAGAAAATCAAAAATCTGAGAAAAATCGAAGTGGTTAAGGTTTAGTATAGTACTTATGTAAGCTGTATCTACTCAAATCTGCAGGCTAATACAAAGCAATCTAACGAAATGGCATTTAAGTGTCTAACGATGCTACACATGTTATCAAACAAAGTGCCCTTTATGTACCGGAACTCGTCTGGAACCAGATGAGAGTCCCATCTCGCTGAAGTAGTGAGCCACGAATTGCATGCGCATCCTACCAAACACGTCCGTATAACCAAAAAGAAGACTATCAAACAATTTTAGAACATTCCATTAACCAGGATTGTGCGTAATTTTTCATCAAATTTCAGTAACTGCCAAAGTAGAGCCATGTTAGAGCATGAACAAAAAAATCCCGTTCAAGGCCACAAACATCACCCAGATCTAGTACAAGGCTTGAGATAAAAGAAACCAAAAGAAACAGGACACGATTTTGCAACTTGATCTACAGTTGGACGCTAGTTTATGAATCAAACCATGCACCAATTTTGCTACTACTTGCTCTGAATAGCGCTCACGTTTTGGCAACTTGCAACTGCTGTATGTGCGTTATGATTCCAACTCACAAACAAAACAAACAAGACGCGATTTGGCTAAGCAATACAAATAGAAATGCTGGATTACAATTGTGCGACTGTGTCTCTGCTAGATAGTGTAACTTCAGTTCATGTATCAGCATAGATTAGATGTGATGCTAGCGGTTGAATGGAAAATAAAGTAAAGTTGAATTCGTCAGTAGTGTCATAGTGCTTAGGCTGCAACTTTTAAAAAAAACTACTGTTTAAATTGATTTTAGCGCTTAGACAATAAATTTCAGTTTTCAGCAATGTATCTTCATTTATAAAAATTCTATGTTGTTAATTTTCATTGTGAACAGAAGACTGAAAATCACATCTAGTAACTGGGATTAATTGTTTGCGGCCAAGGGCATCAAGTGGTGCTCCAGAAAATGAGCACAATAGAAACAACTAAGGATGCGCACAAAACACACAGGCATACATAAAGAAGCACATCCATCCTAATCTGAAAACAATGATATATATAAATGCAACAAGGATGCATGAGAAAATTACGGAAACATGGAAGCAAAAAACATTTAATATGCAGTAAGGATGCATGAGAAGCTTACAAGGCTTTCATCTTGCTGGGTTGAAGTGTTTCTTGGATTTGCAACAAATTTTCTTCTCTGAACATTGTCATCTTCTCCGTCCTCAGCGCCATCTTCGCCATCAATTTCTTCCTCAATTTCAGCTCTTGAGTTCTGCCAAAAATAATATGTAACTTATTGCATGCATGATGAATACTTAATGCAATGAACATATTAGGTATGTGCAAAACAGTTTGTCGAGAATTAGAACCATGTTGCGAGCTAGGATCATGGGGATCAATTGCTAAAGATGTCACGTGATCTTCATTTAGTTCATGAACAGTTATCACATAATTAATAATAACTACAAGGGTGGTCCAGAGAGTCTAGTTATATAAAAGGGTGTTTTGTTAATTCATGTATTAGCCAGTGTGTTCTAAAAACGAGAATCTGAATAGGAAGTTCAGTTTGTTTACTGCAAAAATAGAAAGCACACTCACATCAATATGGAATTAGGACTCTCTCTGACATGTTGAGAATTAAGGTGTTGCGCGCTAACTAGACACAAGCATTGCTACTGAACTCAGACAGACAATATCTCAAGAAATAAGATTACAGACGTGCAGTCAAACAGTAGGTCAAAGATATCACCTTCTCAGTACCTCAGCAAACACTAACTTAACAATTAAGATCACAGATGTGCTAGATCCTCTTTGCTCTCGCACAAACAGATGAGATTGAAAGGACAACAATTTTGTAAGGTAAGATATATAGGTTGCACAAAATTGGTTAGTGAAGTTGTGCATTTGGGGCTGATGGATACCAGCAGATTTTCATATAAGTCGGTATTCACTTAGATGGTGGTCAAAATCCAATTAAAGAATTCCATCTAACAAAACTGCATCAAATAATTTCACCTAACAAAACGGAAGTTGGCAACTACATACACTTTGTTTATGCATATGCAGGACTTATGGATTCAAATAGTACAGTAGCTAGTCAATGACTCATGGAATATTTAACTTACTAGTCTTGTACTGACCATGTGAGGCCATGGGATACTGAAAAAATAGTACAAGATCAATGGCTGCACTAGTGTTCACTATCACATGCAACAAGGTATCGAGTACTCACAGTAGGCCAAACAAACACTCTACTACTAAGACATAACTGAATTAGCCTATGAAAAATAACAACTCAAGTATCCGGTATTTTACAGTTGTGCTGAAGTACATGCATTCATTTGTTTCTACAACAATCAGCTTTCTATGATAAAGCTGTCACACTAATGAGAAAGCTACAAGTAATGCACATCAAAGACTTCGAAGAGCAATAATGGAGAAAGAAGTTAAGAACTAACCTCCAGTCGGAAGGGCATGAAGAGGCAGATCCTTCTCTGATTTATATTTCTAAATATCCATTCCACTGAATGTAAGCTTAGTTATTTCCAATTTATCTTCAGACATTCGGAAACCTATCCCATATCAATTTAGAGCCATCTTGCAATATATCATGAAACAGATAGTTCAAGAGGTATCAAAAGAATACTAATATGAATAATCGATAGAAACTGAGATATCATTTGCATAGATAGCTGCATCTTTGAGTTTCCATTTATAACTTGACCTGCAGTGATCAAAAGAACACTAATATGAATAATGATTTTTGAAACATGTGGTTGGGTGCATAGATAACAACTCCTTGACAGCTCCAATGAAACAACAAGTACTTCCCAATGCTAATAACACTAGCATGCTGCAAAACTGACCATAAAGCAGTCAAGCGATTAACATTATTATAATTAGCGCTCAGTCTGAGATTTACTGCAGTCAAAAGGTAGTATACTTGAAGCATTACTAGATCATAAACATATGAAACATATGCAGTGAAGGATTTTGAAGCTTGGAGTGTCTTTACTTGACCACCATACAAAAGTCAATATTATAAATATAAAATATTGTACTAGAAAAGAAATAGTACTACAAAGGTCGATACTTATACTATAAGGCCCGTAAGGGTATACAGAAATAAATAGTTTTTTTTTTGCAAACTGGTGAATAAACATCAGCTCATCGTGAAAATTTTAAATAGCTAAACACCAGGTCAAGAATACATACGGAGATCTAGATATGTGAAAAAGTGGTAAGGCTCATACACATACTCCAGTATTAAAATTATCATATAACGATTACACACGTGATCATCTAGAGATGTGGAAAAGTCGTCCTGCTCATACAGATACTCCATTATTAACATTTCATCAACACTTCTTGTCAATCTTCCACTGCTCCAGATCAGGAGAAGAAAAAAAAGTGGATGTGGAGCTACAGATCGGGGCACTTACCTTGGTTAGGGAGATACCGGAGATTGAATACATGTGCTTCAGGTCTACGATGTCACGCAGACGGTTGGATACAGGTGAAGCGCTAGCAGCGGTGTCCCTCTGGAGGTCGATGCGCCGCACTAAATTGGGAACCACCGTGGCAGCGAAGGAGGCTTCACCTGCAGAGGGAAGGACGGCTAGGTAGGGGAAGAAATGTGGAGCTGGAGCGGCTGAGTATGGTTGGGGACGCAGAGGCAGCACGGAGCCGGGTAGCGAAGGTGACGACATGGACAAGGGGTGGCGGCGCAGTGGTGGCGGCGCAGGGCTAGGGTTGGGAAGATGGAGAACGAATACGTAAATGCTGCCACAACTTATTCTATTTTTCCTTTGCCGCGCACAAGTTGTAAGCGCGCGCGGGGCACGCCTTGGTTTGCTCCCAATAGTTTCGCGCACAGAGGCGCCAAGGAAGGAATCTTTGCCGCGAAACAAAATCGTGTCCGCGCGGCCCAGGAGGCCTAACTAACAGTTGGTCGGCATTTGATCCCGACCGATCGTTCGATGGCCGCATTAGTAGTGCCGACCGACGGTTTGATATCGAAGATTTATCTATTTCCGACCCACAATCTATCAGCGTAAACAGCTATTACCGACCAACAACTTAAAACGTCGGTTGGCATTTTTGTGCTGTGGTGTAGTGCCGGCAGTTTCCTCTCCGCCGGCGTCAGCAGGTTCCGCCGTTCCTGGCGAGGGCCCGCGTCCGTGGTCCTGCCGGTGGCGACAGTGGCGCAGCGAAGCCGGCTTTGGAGACGGGCTAGCCGTGCGGCAGCTTGTATTGTACTGGCACGGGGATGAGCTGCTAGTACAGTACATCCGCCTCGTCGAGGCAAAGATGCAACGAGCGGAGCACGTCGCCGGTGCCGCCGGCCTCGTCGTTGTGCGCCATCGTCGGTGGATGCGTGGGAGAGGTGGTTTGTTTGCTCGGCGGTTGCGACGGTGGCAGCTAGGGTTGGAAGGCGGGGAAGAAGAGATGTGCGCACCGGTGGGGTTTTAAGGGAGGTGGCAGACGCGCATTGAAAGGCGCGTGTGGGTGGATGCTGCGTGGCCCGTCGCCGCCCTCGCCGCCGCTTGGGTTTCCGTGTGGGAGGCCATTATCGCTGACGACCAACCTTCCCGCGTCGTTTCCAATGCGAACCGTCGCGTCCTCTCGCAGACAAGTCGCCCCCACCCGCGAAAACGGTCGTGCCGCGAGGCGCCGACGCACCCGATTCGCGCCCTTCGCGAAGGGGCCGGCACGAGGTTGCCGACGCTTCCAGTGGGGTCGAAGAAGCGCCGGCGCTATTTGAGGCGCGCCGGTGCGAGCCAATTTTCGATGCCGGCCCCAAAAATGCTATCGGACCGCTATCGAGGCCGCCGGTGGAGATGCTCTAAGTATCTATGTCGATGCAACGAAATGTTCTATTTTTTGCTTTTATCATTCCACTGATTCAATTCAGCATTTCTATGTATAAAAGATGAGATGCATTCCAATCCATGGGCTACGCCTCCACCGTCTCCATTGTGATGCTTTGGCTCACTGTATAAAACACTTTCTTATTTAAGAGTGCATTATGCAGTGTTAACAGAATATCATGGAGGTGTCGAGAAAACTACAATATCCCGAGACGGAAGGAGTATATTGTATGTTTCATATATTCTACAATATCCCGTCACTCTTATAAAATATAAATAGTACTTTGGACACACAAAAGTAAAACTGGACAAGATAAGTACCCCTCTACAGTTGTGGAGTGCTCACGAAAGAAATTTGTCTGTCCTTGTGGCGCTGCCAAAGCATCAGCAGTCTTAAATTACAACGGACTGTATTAACCACTTGGTCTCTTGCCTTCTTGCTGTCCAAGCCTGTGAGCAATACTTGATTAGCAGCAAAGTAACCGCCACCATCAGCAAAACATTTGCCCATAACATGAGTAGCTGCACTGCATCCGCTGAGGAGCCAACTTGCCCTTCGGACTGTACAGCCACCTCCGACGAGGCAGTGGCGCCCTTGTCCATGCCAATTTGCTTTTCAGACTGAAGCCGTGTATCCTGGGGGCTTATATTGGCAGCCACGCTGTTACTGAAAGCAGATTGTTGCCCCGGCCACTGATGCAACATGAACACAACATAGTAGGTCAGAGCCCCCGAGACGCCACAGGCCACCATGATCGAGGCGCAGCTAGAGAGACGAGATTCATCCGTCGAACTTACTAGGTAAGGGAGAGAAGCTATGGCCAATACAATGAGAGCATAAATCCCATTTGTGTACGGTTTTATCTTATCGATGGTTATGATAGAGCTATCGCGGTCGAGGTGAACACTGAACCATAAGAATACGGGGACGACCTCTGGCATGCAGGCCAGGACCACGTCCTGGCCCAACGCTTCGGCAACCATTGTGTGCACCGTCACCAACAACAGCAGAAGAAAGGTCTTTTGGAGCAACTCTGATGCTGATGTTACGTGAATGTCGGGGAAGGGGCTTGCCGGCAGTCTTATCATCATGCGTGTCAGTACCCCAAGCGTAGAGCTCAGGAAAAGAAGGAACTGGGAGACGGCAAACCTGTCGCCTGCACGGTCATCAATGTACGCCATTATACATAGTCCAAATAGTGCAAAGAACGGCGCCATGACGATGAACTCAAGCTCCTCTGGTTCCTTTGTGGTCTCCCCGCTGGTGTTCGGTTCAACACTAGGACCGTTTTGTCCAACTGAATAACAGAGCTCGCGGAATAGCGCATATATGAAGCCGATGGCAAGGATGGGAAATATGCAGAGCCAGATGAAGTTCGAGTTGATGTCGAGCAGCAGGAAATAAGATATGATCACCACAATCGCCGTGTCTCTGTATATCCGGTAGATAGAAGGAAATATAGGAACTGGTATCCACGACTTCAATGTTTGCACACGCGACGGACCCGGGAACTCGTAGATCTTCACAACCATATAGATAAGGCAAATAGCGTTACCTATGACACCGATTAACCACTTCTGGCGTGCTTTGTAGGCATCAAGTATTGGCCCCTCGAAGAAATTATCATAACTGGAGAACACACTGAACGCTGGTAGAGTTAGCGCTAGGAACATATCCGATGTACCTGAGGAATGTAAACAAGGAACATATCAATTAGTACAAGTTTTCTCTTTTGTCAATTGCTGCTATTTACCGAAAAGAAGAAGAGCAATACTTTTGATAAGAAGTTTCTATCTCTATCTCTACCCAATAACAGTTTTATTTCAGGGCACCCCCTTTTCAAACTTAAACGTACGTATCAAAGGCTAAGATAGCTATGTACCTTTCGTAGTTATGGGTATGATTGTCATTGACGAAAACCTAGGAATGTTTTAGGTTTATTAAGCAGTACACGCGTAAAACTCAGATGTTTGTGCAACATCGATGCCCTTATTAGTATTCACGGCAACCAATGCACACAGATTAATCACAAGTTCATGCCCATACACAACCATATGAATGCTTTGTACATCTAATACATTTTTTGTTGTCATCCAACCACTAAAACTATGATTCACAAACATGTTCAAACTTGGAGTGACCATATAGTGCTGCACAAAAAAAATATAGTGCTGCACAAACATGTTTTCAGGTAAGAATAAAAGCAATCTATAGCACAGCTTCATTGAATTTATGTTCAGATAAGGGTGATAGGCTTTTGCAAAGCATCCTTCGAAAGAAGTGGACCCACTATCTAGTCTAGAACTATAGGTTTTTTTTTGTTTGCCTCCCCGGAGCGCCTCCAAAACACCATTTTGGATTGGTCTCAGTTCTTACTGGAGTTCTGCTTCCATACATAATCCTTCGTGTATTCCTTAGAGCAAGTGTAGGTGTGGGAAGCCTCTAGGAAGCCTACGTCTATGAAGCGATCCATCGAGCAGGCTTTCTTAGTTTGTTGTGTCATTTTTATGTGCATTTTCTTAGAAAAATATGACTTGTCTGCCTTGCCAATCTTGTTATTGCATGAATTGCAATGTAGAACCCTTATTCTACATGCTTTCTGAACTTCAAAGATAGGAACAAAATATTTAGCTTGATTTGTGTTTAGTTCTTATTTCTATTTTTCACTTAACATAAATTGTTTTCTCATTGTTTATTTGACATGATAAAACTAGTAACTGATAATTTGTATGTGATATGCAGGAAGACATAGGCAACGAGTCTGCGCATGAGTACTATGACATTGTCAGCAAGACGTTTGCTAGTGATTAGTGAGGATGATGCATTTGAGTTCTATAACAGCTATGCTCTTGAGAAAGGTTTTGGTGTGCGAAAAGCTACGTCGAGTGGGATGAAGCCAACTAAGAGATAATTCTGAGGAAACTTGTCTCTAGTCGTCAAGGTTCGCGAGAAGAGAAACACATAAAGAGAGAAGATAGGAAGAGGAGGCCACGTCATCTCACTCGTGTTGGGTGTCGAGCCAAATTGGTCATTGCAAAACTTATGGAAACAGGAAAAATGAAACACATAAACCTAGTAATACTGTAATAGATCAATATAAATTAGTCGCAGAAGCTATCAGTGGACTCGGTAAGCTCGAGGCTCGGCTCGATGGCTCATTGAGCCGGGCTTGCCCTGCAGCCCTGCTCCTCACGTGTCTCCTTGACGACCACTGGGTGAAGCTGCAACCTGGACGGGTTAGTACTGGACTGCAGCCGTGTCCAGGGAATCCACAAGGGACGTTTTGCACAGCTACAAAACTGAATAATTAGTGCTTCGTTTTGTCTCTTTAGCCGCTGAAAGAGAGTGCAACAGAGACCCATTCACGCTACAAATAATCAGAGCTAGCTAGCTTCTACACTGCCCCAACACCAACATTGTTGTTGGGTTCTACGGTATAACAAGATCCTTGCGTTTTGTTTTCACCAAGTTTCTAAGAATATTTTTGATAGCATAAGGTGTTTTGATGAAACCTTATCAGCGGCTCTGAGCCTCTGAATGTTTAACCTGGAAGCTGGAAAAAGAGTAATCCTGGATTCATCAAACTCTAGTTACTCGTTGGTTATCACATCACATATCTACCTAACTTAGTTAAAACTCTGAATATTTGTGTGGTGAAGTTGTCATATATGCTACCGTTATCGGCACTTTCTGAAATTTGTTATACAACATTATGATGTATTCATGCTCAATTGTTTATTTATAATTGTGAAATATTACATTTTTAGCAAAGATTATGGATATTTTTTTTATTACATCGACCCTTCGAACCGGCTTGCGAGCTTCATCGAGCAGGCTCGTCGAGCCTCGAGCCTTGATCAGAAGGTTTAGGCTTGGCTTGTCTGAGCTTCGAGCCGAGTCGAGCCCGAGCCGAACCTTGCCAAGCTCGAGCCAAGCCTCGAGCTTTGATCGAGCTTTATGTCCACCCCTACCCAACAGGTGAGCCCATGCAAGGACATATGAAGCTCACAGTTATTGGCTATTCAAAGGCAGTTTCAGATAAGCTGCTCTTGTAGCATGTGACAATTAAGAAACAGTCATGTTCTTCAATCTGTGGCTATGCTTAAGTTCTGTCTTTTTGTCATATTGGTGGTAAACTAGTAATTTTAAATTCGAACCGATTTGGAGTGTTGTTATATTTTAATTTAAGCCAGCTGTTTCGGATAACTTCATTTATATCAGAGATGTAAGAATTTGAAGAGCACACTGATCATACCAAAGACAACTTCATCTACTAATGTTTTATCTTGATCAAGGATCATCTAACATAGCCCTTTCAATTCATGAGCTATAGAATAGCTTGGACTAAGATAAGAGAATGTAGCAGCGAGTTGCACAACAGCTGTTCGTCAACTAAAATCCTGCATTTTCCGAATGATATGTTAAAAGTAGAATGATATGTTAAAAGTAGGCAAAATGAATGCATTTGCCCCTCAATGGGAGAGAATAGGGCAAAAGCAAAATGTCAAAATTTACAGTAGCAAAAGAAAAATAGGAAAATTCTAGTATGGCAAAAACAAAAATTTCCCCTAAAAGTAGTAGCTACATTAAAAAAAAGTTGTACTGTTACTCAACATGTTGCGTTCAACTGCTGTGTTTTGTAAGTTGGTTCTTGGCAGCTACCCCTGAACCTGATAGACATTTCAAGCCACAACATTGGAATTAGTACTACTTCCATCCATTCTTTTCCATACCCGTTTAACTGTTTTACAGATTAATTCTAATGGAATTAACATTGCGAGATGCATATCAAGATACATACATCCTAATGCAGAATGAACAGAGCAGTTTAAACTTCAGAGAACAACTGAAAATAGCAAAGTTGAATGCTGGACATCCAATATGAAAAGAGAACCAAGCTAGGATGAAAATAGCACAATCGTAAACATAGATAAGCACCGAGATCAAATTATCTATATTTGTTTAGGAAATAATGACCAGATGCAAACAACTAAGCAATGATCATAAACAACAGCAAAACAACTAAATTTCTCTTTTCTGAGCACTGATCCTCTGAAGTCTGAAACAACGAGGGTATCTCTCAGAAGCTGTCCAGTCAGAGCTTGAAGAGGTCGCCCTCGCACACGGTAGTCGTTGGCCCAGCTCGGCTGCACCACGTCCTCGAACTTGCTGGACGCCGCCGCCACCCCTTCGGTGAGGTGGGGGAGGGAAAGCCGACAGGGGTGCTTTCCGGTGCCGGACATGGAGTCCACAAGGTGCAGGGCGCCTTCTAGCGTGTCGCGTTGCAAGAACCAGCGCAGAGTGCAGGGCGCCGTCCAGCTAGTCGGACTGCACGAGTCTGCGCAGACGCATGTTGGCCCCGCCATCACTCCCAGCTGTGGCGCTCGGCCGCGGCGTCCTTGCTCCCTCAATCGGAGCTCACGCCAGCGGCACTCGTTCGCGTCATTCTCGCTCACGTGAGCTCACACCGTGCACCCCTTGCGTGACAGCGCCGAGAGCGTGGAGACGAG
Source organism: Lolium rigidum (assembly GCF_022539505.1). NCBI lineage: Eukaryota > Viridiplantae > Streptophyta > Magnoliopsida > Poales > Poaceae > Lolium > Lolium rigidum. The sequence continues at coordinate 125,466,588 of NC_061512.1, forward strand.
ATGGGACGCGGCGGTGGAGTGGGAGGTGGCCTGCAGAAGCGCGTGAGCATCGGGCACGAGCTGCTGGTGAACCCGAGCCTGTTGGTGTGAGCTAAGAGCATCTCCAGGCCGCATCTCCAAAGTTATTTAGGCGCGTCGAACAAATTTTCGTTTCCACCCACGTATCCTAAAGCCTCTTTCCGTTCAGCGTGGCTCAATATAGTGTCTGGCACCCCGAGCCTATCGGTCCACAGGGGACGCTCCAGAAACGCCAGACACAACGAAAAGCAAGGCGGCCTCTCACCTGTCGGCGACCACTTCCATAACGGTTGGTTCACGCCTTTTATTTCTCGCCGCGTCTTCCCTCCCGCACCTCCCACCCCTTCGCCGCCGCTCGATTTGACGGCCGTTTCGACGGCAGATCTCTTCTGAGTCGGGCACAGTCGTGGCGGCTGGCTCTCTCGCCGGCCGTTTTGCCATCGCTGCTTCGCCAGCGTGTCCCAGAACGTAGCGTCAAATCCGTCCACCTCCGCGCATAGAAGGTGGTCGACGCCTTGTCAGGTAGGCGAGATAGGTCGCTGTTCGTTGCCTCGTCTGCCGCGGCTGAATTTTAACCATTAGGTTTTGCTTCAGACATGGATAGTGACGACGAGATGCTTGTCCGACTACTGGAGGTCGAGCAAGCCTTCGAAGACGACATTCGAGAGCATCTGCTGATCATCGCGTGTAACGGCGCAGGGTAGCACCCCTAATAGATTTGCTTGTTCTTTTCTTTTATGCATCATCATGACATCAAGCATCATCTCATCAATGTTTCTAACAAGATAAAATTATTTTTTATAAACCTCCCTTGTCTTTTATTTTAAATAAAACCATAATCTATATCTCTCTCATATCTCTTAATTTGTAATTAAGTTTTTCAACAAATAATTTTTTGTTTAAAATGGTGTTTTGTTTGGGATCACAAACAAAGTAAATATTTTGAAAACTAACTTTTGAATAATTCTCGCACCTTTGCCTCAGATTCAAAATAGAAGATAATTTGAATTCAAAAGTTATAAAATAAAAACCAACCCCTCCCTGGGCTCCCTCTATCCCTGGCCTTGCTTCTCTCCCAGCGGCCCACCTCCTCCTCGACCCATCTCCCTCCTTCCTCCTTCCCCTCCTGGCCGATCCCATCTTCTCCCCAGCCCAATATCGCTTCGCCCCTCTTCTTTTTTCCTTGTCGCCATCTTCCAGCAGACGGAGCACGAGAGGAGCGTGCTCGCTTTTCTCCACCAGCCTGCCGTGGTCCTCCCCCTCCATCGCCCTCACCTGCTCCCCTCCCCTTATCTCCTCGCTCCGGACCACGCCCGTTTCCTCCTCTCCCAAGTTTCCTCTCCTTCCCTTTTCTTCTTCCTGCCGCAAGCAAACGAGAGAGAGAAACTCTCCATCGCCACCGAGCGTTCCTCCTCGTCGTCCCCGGTCGTCTCCGGCCATCCCCTCGCCGAGCCAAGGCCACCCCGAGACGCGCCTGCCTCGTCTTGGTCCTCCCCTGCAAGGAATCGATCCCCGCTCTGCACCCAATCCACGGCAAAGTCGCCGCTCTTCTTCGACGCCCGACGGCCTTCATCGTCCGACTCCGGCGGCCGTCGACCCTCCCTCCGGCCGTTCGAGACCATATGCTATGATCCCGGTAGCCCGGTACATCTCTTCGACCCCGCTTTTACCTTCCTCGCTTCTCGGTTCGGTTTTCCACCGATGACAGCCGTGTTTCCGCCGCAGCACCTCGACGCCGGCGTCTCTCCGACGAGCTTCCGTGCTCAGCACCGCCATCCTCGCGTCCGCACCGACGAGACGAGCTCGACGCGCCAGGTCTCGCTTGCTGGGGTGCCCGGGAACGCCCGCACCGTCTCCGACTAGCCGCGGTGACCGCGCCTCTGGAACGCGAGCGGCATCGAACACCTTCTATGCGTGCGCTGATGGTTTGCCACGTCGGCATGCCAGCATGGCCGCAGGCCCCACCCGTCATCCACTTCGGCTAGCCAGCCCGCCGGTGAGAAACCCCCCAAGATCCGGATCCGAGATCGCTTTTTCGCTAAGCCCCGCAGTCTTTTGAATACCTAACCCGCGGCCCCCGGCGCGGATGCTTCTACACGCATAACCCCCCGCATCTTTCGTTAAACAACCCGGGGTCCTTCCCCCTTTCAGAAATCGTTTCTGGGTCCTTTTCTAATAAAAATAATTCTGTTTTTATATTTTAAAAATTGATAAAAACTAATATGTGAATAACTTTTAATTGGTAACTCGAAATTAAAAGTGTTGTATATGAATTTTGATCAGAAAAATATGCTGAACATGATTATGCCATCCATACCTGCTGTTGCATAATGCATCATACAATCTCGTGATAGTTTGCATTAACACCTAATATGGAACATATGGAATATGTGGGATATTATATAAATGTTGTCCCGGTTCCATTTAACTTTGATGTAGCTCACCCCTGCCATGATATGCCATGCTAATCAACATTTAACTTTGGCGGTATAAATGCAACTCCAACTATAAATTGTTTGTCCGGGGTTCCGACTCCGATTAATTTGGATAAGTGCATCGCATCATCCTTGCCATGTCATGCATATCATATCTGGAGCATGCCGATTCTTCTCCGTAGTTGTAAGAATTGCATCCGTTGTTTGTTGTAGCACTTTGCTTCTTCCCGGATAGGATCACGAAGTGGTGATGTGAGATACGACGAGTTCTCCGACAAGTTCTCCTGCAGCTTTCCAGGCGAGCCCTCTCTCTTCACCTATTTACTCTCTCCCTCGCACTGCTATCCTTATGTTGCGATTCTTTATCGAGTCACGTGTCCTATTCCACTTGTTTACCATAATAATCCTATATGTATCATTCCTTACCCATAGCCGTTGCTTGATGTTTGAGCCTTGCGAGTCGTAGGCGTGTTTAGGCTCCGTTGTTTATCTCGATCTGTTATCGGGATATGTTGGGTTGTTGGGAGGTTATCACATGCTATATCAGTTGTTGGAGATACACATGCTTTACTTATTTGTTAACAACTAAAATTGTAAGCAGAGGCATCTCGTGAGCCCCTTTGCGAAAGCATCGGAACTTTGACTCGCTAATGTCCCCTAGGACCCGAGTTCTTGTTATCTCGTTCCGAGATTGAGCGCTCTACCCATGCGTGGGGACGATTATTGGGACCCCCCTCACCCATTACCTTTTCTCAAGTCAGTTGAAAAGGGGGCCACAACCTTGGTTTTATTTGCCTATGCCATGTATGCCATGCTTTACTTATCGTTGCCTTCGGGTGTTTACTTCCTGTTGCCTTCGGGTGTTTATATTCTCGTACCGTACCCCGCTGGACGCTTAGCGAAGCGTGTGGTTTGCACGCCTAGCCGCCGACGCAAACCCCGAGTCCGTCTCGGAGTACGGCCGGACTTCGTCACGGGTAGCTTAGTTGGGTGGCCCCCTAGACTTTCTTGTTGAACTGGGAACGGTCTTGTTGTGAGACATCCACCTGTCGTAAGTGGGTCGAGCATGCGTATGGTTACATTTGGGCAACCCCTGCAGGGTGTACATCTTATCGATAAGCCGTGTCCGCGGTTATGGACGACTTGGAATTGTATAGCTTGATCATAGAACAACTTACACCGTTATATTGTTGCTAATAATCTGCTAATAATTTGCGTAGTAATATAGCATTACTACAACCGATACCTAATAAAACTTGTCCACCGTTGAGTGCCTTTTACATTGCCTCTTCGCTATGTTGAAGGGGATATGTGTAATCGGTCAGGGTTATGTTTGTGTAGTATTTATCTCGTTACCTTGTGCGCTCTCTTATCTTCTCTCGAGTAGACGGATGTTGTAGCGTGTCTCTATTGGTTATAGTTTTGCTGCCGCTAAACCTACCATATAGCCCCAGGCGATATATATTTATACTCGCTCGGCGAGCATAGCCATTTCCAGTCTCGCTAAGTACGTGCCGGAGTTCGTTCCTTGGTACTTACTCTCGCCTTTTCCCTTTCTCTTTTGCTTGGGGCTCCTGAACGCTCGATCCGGCGTCGTTTGGGGACGCTTTGGAGGACGCGGCTGGAGATGCTCTAAGCACCCAAGTAAGCGTGTTGATGTATTGTATCAAGCTGCAACACAACTATCGCGAAAAAATAATTTATGGCCTGGTGATTTCTGCATTGCATTTTTTTTAGAGAAAGTGATTTTTGTATTGCTGAACAATGATATTTACACAAAAATATAAACATTTACAGTACTGAATCAACATGAATAGATTCACCATAAATATATTTTCTTAATATGTCCATTCAATATTGTAGATGTACATATATTTTTCTAAATATTTGGTTAAAGTTAGTAAAGTTTGACATTTTTGACCAGTCCTTAGACGCCTTACATTTTCGGACGGAGGGAATACATAAAATACAGTCGGTAGATCGAGGTGATGGTGTACACCGACGAGTGCGGTGCTAGCACAGCACCGCACACCCCTACAGGCGTGAGGTGGCTTGCTGGGTCGCGGCCCAACAACATGGAACTGATTTTCCTTTTTGTTTCTTTTTTCCTTTTCTGTTTTTTGTAGAATGTGAATACTTTTGGAAAATAAAAAATTTCAAATTCTAAACATTTTTAATTTGGAACAATTTTTTAAGCTGAACGTTTTTTTAAATTTGAACAATTTTTTAAAATGATTTTTAAATTAATTTCAAAAATTGTTCGAAATTTAAAATTTGTTCAAAATTCAAAATTCGTTCAAGGTTAAAATAAAAATTTGTTCTAATTTCAAAATTCGTTCAAGATTAAAATTTGTTCATATTGCAAAATTCGTTCAAATATAAATTTGTAAATTTTAAAATTCGTTCAAGAATATAAATTTGTTCAAATTATAAAATTTATTCAAATTTAATAATTTTCGAAACAGAAAAGAGAACAAAATAAAAATAAAACAGAAAACAAAAACAGAAAAATGAAACAAAAAAAGGGGAAACAAAAAAGTAAAAAAATGTAAAAAAGAGGAAGTCCGCACCTAACTGGGCCGGCCCGTATCGTGGCAGGGTGTGCGGTGCCCGGTACGCGCCGACCTGATCTGTGTATAGGGTTTGCCGGTAGATCGTTGCAGAAAGATCGGTTGTGGGGCTGGCGTACTCCCACGCGTGGCTGGAAGTAAACATGGGCCGCGATGCACAAGTCGTGATACGCGGAAAACTCCAGCCCACGGCTGCCAACTAGGTGTTGCTTTTGAACCTGACTCGCACCACTCGCATAAGAGGATTTAGAGCATCTCCAGTCGCGTCCCCCAAACCGTCCCCCAAACCGCGCCGGATTGAGCGTTTGGGGGACGTGTTTTGCTCGTGCCGCGTTTGGGGGACGTCGCTCCCGGCCGCGTCCCCCAAACGCCGCCCCCAAATGAATATTTGTGCAGGAAAATAAAGGTTTTCATTCAATTTTGATTATATATTACAAAGTTTGAATGAAAACGGCTAGATTTCATCTAAACCTAGAGCTACGACCGCCGGCGGCGCGTTCGACGGCCCCGCCCCGTCGTCGCCTCCCCTACGCCGCAGCTCCTCCTGCGCGCGCCTCCTCTCCTTGCGTTCGGCGGTGGCCGGACGGTGCCGCTCCCGCCGATAGTCCTCCTCCGCCCTCCCTCGCCGGGCCGCGCGGGAGGGAGAGCTCGATGGCGCGACGAATCTCCGCCTCTTCGCGGGCACGGGCGTCGTCCCGGAGCTTCTTCTCCGACTCGAAGGACTCGACGAGGGCGCGTTGCTGATCGGCCGTCTCGTCCGGGTGCGGGGCGTCGTCGTCGGACCAGTCGAACTCGTCGTCGTCGTCGTCGTCGTCCTCCACCTCGGTCTCCTCCGCCTCGGCCTCCTCCTCCATTGGCGCCTCCTCCTCCACATCCGTTGGCGCCTCCATCATCGCCGCCGCATACGCGTCGGCCGCCGCCAACTTGCTCCGCCCGCCTCACCGCATAGCGCCGTAGCGCCGACTCCCGCTGTCGACGCTCCTCCGCCGTCGCCCTGGCTCGCCGGAGCTCGATCGACTCACGCCGCCGGCGCTCGATCGAGTCACGCCGTTCACGGAACAGCGCCTGCCGCTCATCGCGGCGGCGCCGGCGCTCGTCGGCCCATCGGCTGCTCCATCTCCTCCCGGTACCGGCGCCGTCGCGCCTCTTGTCCCGTCGAGGCGTCGAACGCCGCAACGGTGTCGCGCTTCTTGCTCCTGCCACGCTGCTGCCGCCGCGGCCTCCTCGGCCGCGGAGCGGGGGCGGAGAACGCCGCAAGATCCGCCGCCTGCTGCGCCTCACGCCGGCCGGCGGGCCTCCTCCTCGAGTGCCTCCTCGAGTGCCGCACGCCGCTGCCGGCTCGTCAATGGAGGAGACGGCGGTGGAGGGAAGTGGCCATCGCCGGGCGGTTCGCCATTGCCACTGCGGTGATGGAGGAGACGGGCGTGGAGCGACGAGGGGCTGTGTTTGTTGCCGGCGGGGTGTGGTGGCTACCATTGATGAGCCGGGAGACCTTTTATAGACGCCGGCGTCGGGAAGAAAGCGGGGAACGGACGAGAAGAGGCGGGAAGATCGCGCGGGAACGGGCGGTGGCGTGCGAACGCCGGCGACGCGTGGAGGCCGCGCGGCACCGACGAGACGTCTCGCCTGCCCCTCCGTCGCCATTAAGGCAAAGATGCCGCCGTGTGTCATCGCGCGCGAATAACTTCCGTCGCGAGGTGGCGACGGTTAGGTTAAAATTAAGCTGTGCCGGCTGACGCGTCGGCCCCGCCACTCCCGCCTCGCTTTCGTTGTGTCCGGCGTCCCCGGAGCGTCCCACGTGGGACGGGGACGGGCTCGGGCGCCGGACACCGTATCGGGCCGCGCCGGACAAAAAAGGGCTTTGGGGGACGCGGCTGGAACGCTTTTTTTGTCCGGCGCGCCCCAAATCGCTTTGGGGGACGGTTTGGGGGACGCGACTGGAGATGCTCTTAGCATCCCTATAGGGTGGGCACTTGCCCCGGTTTGCAGGATGGGTGTAGTCCTACTCTTTTAGAGAAATGAGATTCTACAATGGGCACTAGATCAGGTGCACTGTTTTAGTATGTTTCAATGAGTTTCTTAAGAATACAGTTTTCTGAAACTTGATCAAACATGATAAAATTTGACAACACGAATCATAAAGGAGGGGACACACGGTTGAAACCTGCACAATATCTGAAAATCCAGTCTCTACATTTGTACATATTCGTAGCATTTACCAAACAAAAATTAGCATCTCAAGCCTATGAATTTGTAGCTTGCCCAGTTTACCAGATTCAAGAACAGTGATATAGATGCAAGGTTCATGCTAATGGACTGTTGGACACGCAAGTGAGTTGATATATAACAAGGCTAGAGGGTATTGGGGGCTCGCTCTTATAGGATGATCTTTGCTTCGCAGTCTACCAGATTCCACTAGGTGGATGACACTTTGGTGGAGAGACTCAGTGGGTGACATGGGTATACCATATTGGGTACTCGACGTTATCACTCTTGGTGCGGATCTAGGAAGGAATAGGCGAAATCTATGAAGAATCCGGCACGGAACTAAAGATCAAAACTGTGTAAAATAGACAGCTAGGCACATATCAAGTAAACCGATCTATATGTGTAACCGGCCCGAAGGTGGACTCTAAGACCTAGCCCACTATATAAGGGCTAGGAGGATCCACCGGGAGGGGGATCTGGATTTATAACGGCAACACCCATCTTACCCTGATTTCATAATACAATCTCGGTGATTTTGCCCTTGATCATACTTTTCGTCGGCTACCTAGTTTGACTAACCGGTCTTCGAAATCACCAACGCTCTCCTTTCCTGATAACCCTAGTCCATAATTAATGAACATTGTCAAGGTTATCCCTTGTCATTGGGCTCGCGGCAGAGGGAGTCTTCCTGAAACTAGACTTTGGAAGTTAATTTTTGAGCATCTAGAGATTGATGCTCTAATCGTGTCATATGTATAAGTGTGGTTTTCACCAAAAAGGACAATACAGAACAATAAGCCTGACTCCACAAAAGACCTAACAAATCTAACAAATCTCCACGAAGAAAATTTTGGCACACGCTTTTTAGATGATAATCAGTAGTTCAGTACACATAAAGCTGAGCGCTATTGGTTTTGAAGCAACAGGGATTGAAGAAATAATGCAAAAAAGAAAAAAATCCATTGGGATACATTAGACCTAATTTTTAAATGTCTTGTCACACGTTAAACTTATTATAAGCTTCTCATGTGAAAGTACTTGCAGAAGGTTAATTACTTCGTATAAGAGATTATGTTCTGGATTTATAAAAATAAAATCGCTGCACTTACCGCATGGATGGATGTATTGTTTCTGTTCTTCTGTTAGCCAGGGTCTAATATGTTCTTCTAATACCGCCGCAAGCTCTTTTTCTGCAAATTATACAAAGTAAAAGAAGGTTGAAAGATGTTCAAAAGGAGGAAAACCACAGCAAAAAAGCAGGTAAAACAAATGGCATAACGCATACAGTCCAATCAATCATGATAAGTATAATTTTCAATAATGTCAAACACAGACTTACTATATCTTGGACGAGTTGATGGCACACGGCATGTAATTGACCTGCTTCGTCGACGGCGGGATGTTTGTTTTTGTCGCCCACGTGGCATTATGATATCGCCGTACAGGTTTCTGGGTAGAATTTGGTGCAGCTACGCTGATCTGCCACACACCAAGGTAAGAGTAATTACTGATTATTGATTAATCACCGACTATTGTGCACAACTACATGGATCAACAGGGCCAAAATCATTTTTTCGATAAAGGGAATATATTAATATCAATAAGATACCAATTACACCCAGCCTCTGCAACAACGCACCACCCTAATGGCACTACGGATGCACACAGCCAAAAAAAGGAAAAGAAAACTAAGAAACAAAAGTCCCGCTACAGTATCTCGGGCCTAACAACATCAATACATCCACCGCCAAGACAACACCTGAATTACAGACTCTCCAAAAAACGACGCCTCCAAAAAGGAAACAGTGCTCAAACACCGTCGTCGCCCGATCAAAGATCTTAGGTTTTCACCCTGAAGATAGTCCCCGCTCTCAAAACAATGCCTCCACCAAGGCCATTGCCAGGCACAACCAGTTAAGGCCAGACCTTGGGTTTTCAACCTGAAAGGTAGGACTCTGCACTTCACCTGTGTTATCGCCCCCACTTTCATACCGCTGCTGTGAACCCCGGAACACCAAGCAAGTCTCTCAACAGCGCGAAGACTTGAACCTCCCTTAGCTAGTTCTCCCCTGTGGTCTTCATGAAATTCTCTTCTTCCGACTTTCATCATGGATCCATAGTCACTTGATGTCAACACAGAAAAAGAGCTTCGCGCCGCTCCCTCCAGAACCAATCGGTCGGAATAAAAGCATGGGTGCGCACGACCGAATACCTCCGATCCAGCAAACTCCAGGTTACATTCGCCGGCGGAGCCTTCCGGAACTCAACCCCTGGCCAGATCACGAGTCCAGGCCTCCGGTAGGTCCTCCTCTTCACGCAAGAGAGGCCCTAGGACCGCCGCCTTTAACAGCGCCAAAATCATACTGAACTCGGTGGAAGGCTTCGAGAATCGAGATAACTAGTTGATGCCCTCGTGTTTCTGTGAACGTTAGACATGATTTTTATGTATGCAAAGAATAGCATGAACACTATAGTCGTCGAAAACTCGTAAGTGAGCCCGAGCTTGAGTGATCCTCATATCCACATTGCATCTAGCCGTTGGCTTTTATAGCTGACGTCACAAGCCTGTCCTTTATACGAGGCAGCAGTTCGTACGTCTACTACACGTTGAGGGGGTGCCAACCACTTTTACCGTAAGCAATGTGACGATGCAAGTCAGGAAGTGAGCAGTCCAACGCGGTTCCTGTCCTGGAGGCTGGAGGCACCTGTTCTTCGGTACAGGTTTGTCAAATGAGGGAAACACACCGCCCATGCAACAATTTTATGATTCCTGGTTATGCCTTGCAGGGATGAATCAGGATTATGCACCACGTTCTTCGTTAAGAATTTCGGAGGAACCAAGTCGGCTTTCGTGCTCAGCCAAGATGTATCTCCACACCGGCTGGGAGAAGTTCGCGCGCTACCATCACCTCCAAGCCGGCTTCGTGCTCACGTTCTCCTATCTTGGCGAGGCCGACATGAGCATCAAGTTGTTCGACGAGACGCGCTGCCGTCGGTACTACCACGGCGACAGCGCCGAGAACGACGACGACTGAGTGTTGTTTCTTCGTAGCAAAAATAGGCACGAAAGTTTCTGGTTATTCTGCCTCGAAAGAACCAACAGGGGTACCGTCAACAGCTAGATTTTCCAGTTTGGGTGACTAGGTGTGTCTGAGAGTGTTCTTTCTTGGCAGCGAACACACGAAATCTGCGATGCTAATACTAGTTAGGTTTCATTTTTTTGCAATGTTTTATATTTGTGTCAACCATGGTTGAAACTATGTATTAGTTTGTGAAAACCATGTTCCAAACTGTGTCTTAGTTTTCCGAATTATGTATTAGTTTGTGGAATGTTTCTTCTCTCTATTGAAAAAAAATGCAAAGAAAAACAAAAAAAGTGTATTTTCATGTTAAAAAATGTTTGGGGCGGCATTTGGGGGACGTGGCTGGGAAGCGAAACACGTCCCCAAACGCTCGATCCGGCACCGTTTAGGGGACGCGGCTGCAGATGCTCTTACCACCTGATTCCAGTATCCGATATCTGGTTCAACCCTCATACCCCTGTTTTCTCAGGACAATATAAATAACCACCGCCTCATGCTATTGCACCAAGTCATGAAAATCCAATGAAACTCTTCAGATCTGCCAAAAGAACATCTGGCTGCATCCAAGATCGACAACATCGGATTAATGTGATAGATTCGGGGGGAGAGCAATCAGCTATCATTTACATGGTATCACTAGGCCCTATCCCAATATTATGCGAAGCACTTATAATTAGTTATATCAGTCTCCTTGTAAGAATCTGAATTATATATTACTTGAGCAGCTTCATGGAACCATTTAAATGTAACACTCTATGTCCAAAGAACTAGAAAATCAGTTTATCACCCAGGTCGCCCAAGTCTTTTCCCAGATGGCATCTAATGTTACACATTTTTCGACCACACTGGCCATACTATGCCACGCCTAATTTGATCAATCCTTTTAACAGTACTTGCCATATGCTTACCTGCCTGTAGCTGCCTCGACCACAACTTTTTCGGTATGCCTACATTCAGCAATGCAAGAACTAACTAATCTTGTTTTCAGCTCCTTTTTGGTGGAGCAGCTGACCCTCTAGTGCTCTGGTTCAACATGTTTGAATAAATAGGGACTAGCCATTTTCATCGATGCCCCGCGTAGTGAAAGCTGAAATGGATGCACAATTACCTGGCACAGGCCAAAAGTCCTTTTTGATTTCACCAGCCTTAGCCACAGATATTGAACAACAAGCTGATCCTACAGGTTTGTTCTCAAAATTAAGTGAGGCACAAGCTACAACAATCCACCCCTCTACGATATAATCGCAAGCTAACGCTAACCTCTTGGAACTTCTCGAACATAGTCCGTGTATATATCTTGGAGCTCCTAGCCTCTCCTTTGCTTTCCGTAAGACATGCCATTTGCACCATCGATACATTCCCAATGGCTACATCCATCGCTCTGCACTGATCTGCAAAATGACACAACGGTCAATTTTTTGTGTGGGAATGGGCACAGTTTTCTTTGGAAAATTAGGTCGATTAAATGGTAAGTTAAATGGGTTCCCCCAGGCTGTAGAGAAGTCACCTGTGAGGACGGTTACTGGTTTTTTACTATTCATCAACTTAACAAACTCCCTGAAGACCCATTCAAAGTTCTCGACCTTCTATTCACGCAGCAGCACGCCTGCGAATATGACACTCTGGAAATGGCTATTCACACCAACAATCAGACCAAATGGCATATCATATACATTGGTTCTGTACGTGGTGTCGAATGTGATTGCATCTCCAAAATAGTGGTACTGTGCCCTGTGCCCGGCCTTTCCCAGTTGTCCAGAGTAGGTTCATGATCCTGCTGTCATCGTCTACTTGCACGCTGTAACTGAATCCAGGGTCAGCTGCTCCCATCTCCGAGAAAACTTCTATTATTTTCCTAACATCATCATATGCTTGCTCACTGCTGATTTTACCACACAAAGACCTCAACGCCCTTTTCGTGAAAGGTACATTTTCCATCTTCCCGAAGAAACTTCCAATGATACTGTACACCTTGCCAAGAGTCACATTATTCTCCTGCAGCTGTTTGACCAGATCTTTAGTGTAGCTATCAATGTGTTTGTGCGACAGCCAATGCGCTCGCTCGCCAAAAGAGGCAGACAAATCATGACTGTGGTTGTCCCTGTGCTCGCAAATGTACCACCCGTTATCCTTCGACTGCAGCAAACGAATGAGAGCGGGGCAAAGGCAACGGGTCGAGTGAGAGTTCGTGGCCCGCGGCCTCCCCTACGAGCATCGAGTAAACAGAAATGTTAAAAAACCTAGAGGTGCCTCTATAAATATCACACAACAAGCTACACATCCAGGATTCGCTAGAGTGGAAAGAAATCACGACCCGCGGGGGATGGCGAATGACTCACCGAACACCCGCAGACTATTTCTTGCATGCACTTCACCCGCTCGACTTTGAGCCTGCTTTTGCCGTACCTCACACCAAACACCTGTTCCCACGAGTATAGATTGTACAAGTCGTAGGCCTCACCAATCGAATTGAACGTAACCCCGACCTCTGGCACAATTATCTCGCCATTCGGCCTGCCTGGGAAATTGAGAAGGGTCCTCTCCAACGCCGTGACGCGGGTTGGGTTCAGTGCCCTCTCGGGAGACGCCTTCCCTACATGATGCCTGATAGCATGGAATCGAACACCACAAAAGATTCAGCTCTAACAGAGGAATTTTACTTCTGAATTCATGTAGGAATTTGAGGATAGCATCACGACCGATCGATTTTTTTTATCCCAATGGTGTATTCATGTAATGCAGTCGAACAACAAACATTCTATTGGAAAAAAACAGGACCAAAAATCATCGCCAGGCCTCACCTTGCCCTACGGGAGAAAGAGAAGTAATTCCCCTGTTTTATCCTAGGACAGCTAATCATGTTCAACCTTTTTATTGCTAGCTACGCAATCCGGAAAATCGTCTGCACAGCATGGATTTACCAAAACCACATGTCATGCTACAGCTACCGATTACCAAAACAGTGTAGATAAAGGGGGAAATGAACGGAACGCTCTGACAGTACAAGTACCTCCTCTTCCACCCTGATACTACGACGCACCCGCTAACCTCGCCCGCTTCAGCAACAGACGCATCAGCTGGCAGATCCGCTCCATTGCCAGCGCCGCAGTTGGCTCCCACCATTGAATTCCCAGAGCCATGGCTGCTGCTGCTGCCGTCCAGGGCCAACGTCGTGGCCGCGGCCGCAACACAGATAGGCTGCGAGGAGCATCCAACGACGGCCTCCACGTCAGCAGGGCCGGCCCCAACTTGCGCCAGCAGACAGTGCAAGTTATGGGGGATCAGAAATTTATTCAGATGCATTTCAGAGAGAATGGTCTATCGCAAAGGGGGCGGATCTAAGAGAAATAGCCGGTGCGTGGGGGAAAGGGCTTACCTCGGGTCCAGATCTCCGAAGAACTCGGCGGCCATCCCGCGCACACAAGCCGCAAGCAGCACTGAATCTTCCCGTCTACCCGCTCCCCTCGCTCGATCCTGTTCCTGTTCTAGACACGCGCTCTCTGTCCTGGACTTCGTCACCCAACCTGTTCATAGAATTTAATGCGTCGCTGCCGTCCATGTATAATACGACTTGCCACGCTGGCCGACCCGTTATTACCATACAACATTTATTGGCCACAGCTGCAGCCAGGACCGCACGTCGCGTATTGCGATATCCAGATCACCCTAGCCCGAGCGCTATTCGTCCGCCCTCCTATAGTCGTGCCTTTCTTTCGCTATTGTCTCTCTACTCTCTCTCTCTCCCCGCCTCTCCGTCTCTGTTTTATGTTGAGATCAGTCCTAGCCTTTGGGATCCCATGAGAAAAATCTCGCTCATATATTCATACTGCTCAAAAAACTTGGGTTTTCTGCGAACATCTACGTACACAACTACCTCAGTTGACCGTTAGTTGACCACGTCAAACAAATGTTGCCAAGACTTGTTTTGCCTTTAGCCATACCATGAACTGATTTTAACCTTATGTGTTCTCCCGATTTGGGGTTAAATTTCATTCCACACTACTTTGGCATGAAACTTCAGTAAGACCAACCAAATTGAAGAGCCGGGGACAACAACCCAAAGCCTACCAACAAAAGCCAGTCCATATCTGAAGCACGGAGGGAGGCGATGTTTCGCTGGCCAGAAGAGTGCTGGGTATAGGGTTGGAGACGAGATCGAGTTTCCTGACAATTATAGCTAGATCAAAAATTAGCCAGTAATTTCGTTAATATCTAAAAGGGGTCTAATATTATGCTATTATACAGAAGAGATCCTATATGATCAGAAAAACGTCGAAACTATAGGGAATTAGTAGAATGGTATGGAATCAAAGACACCCGTAGCACATTCACAAAGTAATACGAACGTGGCTCACGATTCACGAACAGACGTACAGTACGTACCTATATGACCGATCAGCGCTCTTTCGCACTCTTGAAAAGAAGCTCGGTGAAGTATTTTGCTTGGGAGTAGCTATGCTTTGTGGTAGTAAATTGGAACGAGGTACTCTGTAAATATTCGACCTAGTCACGTATTATGCAAAGTTTCTCCTCTCAGGCTCTATGCAGGAGATGGATCGGAGCGTCTATCCTGAGGATGCTCGGTATTGCGTATCATGGCCGGGATATCTACCAAGAAGGACCCAAGACGACATTATATAACGTTCCATCGCGGAGAGTCGACAAACTGTCTCTGTCGCATATGAGCTGCTTGACTAGGTCCAATCCGCGTGGCTGGACACCTTATATACAGTAACTTGTTGCACAACATTGAACGTGTGGTTTTGTGCACCCCCTCTCCAAACTGACAAAGATACTCGCTCCGTTCCTAAAAACCTTCGCAACTTTTTCTACATACAAAAGTATAGATTCATCCGTATCTAGAAAAAGTTGCTAAGCTTTTTTAGGAACGGAGAGAGTACAATTTTTATATACTTTTGATCGAAAAAGGGTTTTTGCAATCGTTATTTTTTGCCCCCCGTCCATAAAAAATATCAAAAGTTTTGTTTAAATTTGGATGTATCTATATACTAAAAAGTGTCTAGATACATCTAAATTTAGATAAAATTTTGATATACTTTTATGAAGAAAGGTAGTACTCCCTCCGTCTATAAATTGATGACTAAGATTCGTTTAAATTTGGATAGGTCTAAACACTAAATGTCTACATACATCCAAATTTAGACAAATCTCAAACGTCAATTTATGAACAGAGTTACTACTTACTAGTATAATAGTGTCCCTCACTATTTTCTTGAGGCAACCCTCACTAATAATTATATCTATCTATTATCTACTAAAAGCAAAATAAGGGTGTTTTTCGAGGCACCAGGTTAATCCACATATGCTTAAAAAATATAAACCAATGATTTTTATCTCAACGTCTAAGATTAAAAGTTAATAAGTGTTACGTACAACAATTTACATGTACAAAACTAAACAGATGACACGATAAGTGCCATATGGAAACACACGTTCTTATATAATGAACGTGCCCATTGTATTTAAAAAACAGACCGGTGCCATTTGCCTTATCTCTTTCCTCTCTAGCGTGGAAGGACACGTCACGTTTGAAGCAATCACAATACTTCCTTCTATGGTGTGCTTTATTCCCTTTCCTTTGTTGATCGACCAGTCCATTGTATCTATGGATTTTTCTTCTTCTTTGCACGTACCCACCTAAAGCAATGGAAAGAAATAAGGGAATCTGAATATC
Source organism: Lolium rigidum (assembly GCF_022539505.1). NCBI lineage: Eukaryota > Viridiplantae > Streptophyta > Magnoliopsida > Poales > Poaceae > Lolium > Lolium rigidum. The sequence goes on from NC_061512.1 coordinate 125,482,597, forward strand.
TGATCGCTGGCCCCAAACAAACGGAAATAAATCAGAGGATTAGATCACTATCTAACCGAGTCTATTATGTAAGAAATAAAAAGGCTACCTTGGTACCTCCATAGAAAACCTGAGTCCATGCAGAAAAATAAAATGGTACATGGCAAGAAAGCTAGCTAGAAGGCTGAAACCTGATTTCGTGAATTTCCCAAAAAGAAAAATAAAACATGATTTCGCGAATCTTTTTGGTATGCTTTAAAATTACAATATACTAATATGCGTCAAAAATTTCTTATGATTTAAACTTATAATATACTAACCTCCGTTCAGAAATATTTTTGATAGATTTGTCTAGATTCACATGTATCTATACTAAAATGTATATATACATGTCTATCTATTATATAATAAAAGCAATATAAGGGTATTTTTCAAGACACCAAGTTAATCCACATATGTTGAAAAAATATAAGCTGATGATTTTAATCTTAATATCTTTCATTAACAGATAAGAAGTGTTACGTACAATAATATATGTTTACAAAAGTAAAATTATGGCACCTAAAAATCATAAGGATCCACACATTATTTTTTTACCTGATCCACACGTGTTCATATCTCAAAGAAAAAGAAATAAGAGTCCAAGAAAAAATTATGTACATGACTATGATGTTCTATGGTTATAAGCATCGTGTAGGAGTAGGAAACGATAAAACAGTTTAAGCAATTTGCTTCCATGTCAAAGTAAAGGAAGTGATATGATACGTGTTGTATTTCACGTGAAAAAAGGGAGTCCTACGACTCTACTCTACGTTAGATATGGATCAGAAAATTAGATTTTTTTCTAAAAGAACCAGACATTTGTGTGTGTCAGCATATGGTAGACTACAGATGGAATATACATAAGCAACATTAATTTTTTTTAACTATATAACTCATTTAACTACAAAAATAGTGAGACATATCAAGTGTGCCTAAATTTTTTGATCACTCTCTTCATGCGTGCATGTAATTTTAAATGGACCCAAGAAACAAAAAGAATTGCCTAAATAAGCAAATACCCAAACTCAATGGGATATGTATGTGAGAAAAAAGACTAGCGTAAAAAATATACGAACGACAAAGGAGTTTGTTTATGTCACCACGTACTAAATTTAGCTTTAGAAGAACCTTCCTAAATTCTAGATTATTATTATAAAGTTCGCAGAATTCGGTTGGACTGGACGTGATAAACATAAGTTCCACGAAAATATTATTCTCAATTATTTTAAAACCGTAAGTAGTGAAAAGAGCAACTTCCAGCAAGAACTCATGTACATGATCCCAAGCGTTTGGCTATATGATTGAGCGAGAAACATAACAGTAAAATGAAGATAACTAGGAACATTTCCACGCTTTTAACCTAATGTATGTTCATGACTACGATTATAGTCGCAAAAATAGATGGTTGAAAAAATCCATTGGACATGGAAACTCCGGGAAGCAATGCAATTGCAGAACTATAGTACAATGGTGTGAGAAATGTAATTATGTACTTATTGGTATTTTTACGTAATACTTCAAATTGTAATTTCTTATGAAATATTTGATGAGTAATTTGTTTTGTAATATTTTATAAGAAGTTTTCTCTAGATTTATTGAAGTCACACATATGTGCCAATTATTCTAACACAGAGCAAAACTAACACAATATTATTTAACGGATATATGGCATGGCCATTGATCTTTGAGGAAAGAGTACGTACCAACTAAAAATAATTTATTTGGGTATAATTCATTTAACACTAGGTTTGGTAGTTTTAATAATTGTACAACATTACTTCTATAAAGTTACAATCTAAAAATATTATACAAAAATGAATAGTTAGAAGTGAATAGTCCTTTAAGATGTTGCCCTCGCAGTTGCGAGGGCCACCTTACTAGTTTCAATAAAAGAGAGAAGAAGAATTCCAGAGATCCAAAATTCAGAACCAACAAAAACTTTTCTTGCATATAGTGCCATGCATAGGACTTGTGCATTTGAGTGATATGCCATGATGATTGTTTTTATGCTTATGTGCTAAACCCTAAAACCCTATTGTGATCAAGTGGAGATCACAAACCAAATAAAATAAAAGAAAACGAAATCAAATAAGAAAACCCTAAAACCCTCACTTATGGTTTATGCCATTTTTTTGCAAATCTTTACCCTAGACTATTTTGGTCTTCACCATTAGTTGTATTATGTTACTAAACCCTTTTTACAACTTTTGGAATCAAAGAAACACAAAACAAATCAAATCCAAACTCAAAATGTGATCACATAGAATAATGGTCAAAACTGCCATTTACAATCTGGTCACCACTTTGAGCCTTTGCAATTCAAGTTTTTCAAACTATACTTTCTCAATTCTTTGCACCACATTCAAGTACACAACAAGGTGAACAACTTCTGTAAAGATCACCACATCCAAATCACCTTGGATCAAAAGTTATGAGCAAGCCAAGAGGAGACTATGAAACAGATGCAAGATCACCACATTTCAAATTTTGATCAAACCTTGCCATCTCTTGAGCACCTTTTGGCTCAGCATTGTTCCCTGTACCCCACTCCACCTAGCCCATGCAATGAAAGCCCTAGGAGGAGGCCAAGCATGGCACGGCCATGGCCATGCCGGCCACGTTCTCCCTCGACACCCTCCCCTCTCTTCTCTCCACGAAACCCACGGCCACCATGTCCACCAGATCGCCCTTGATCTCCTGAGTACGCCCGTACCAGCCGTTGGGCGAGAGGACGCCGACACGCCCCGGCCGGCGCGCGCCCACGACGCCCAGGTACGACGCGAGCGGCATGGCCACGTCACGCGTGCACGGACGCGCGCGACACGGGCACACGTCGCCTTGCCGCACCACGCCGACCCCGACCACCTCCGCTCGCCCTGGTACTCGCCACGCCACGCGGAGCCCGCCGGACAAGCTGGCGTCACCATCCCGCGCCCACCGTCGCCGGAGAGGACGCGCCCGCCCGCCATGGCCGCGACAGTACACGCAAGCGCCCGACCAAAGTACACCCCGCCTTTTCGCGCCGTTGACGCTCAAAGATTCGCCGTGACGTCGTGAACACCACCGCGCCATCGCCTAGCTCCATACCTTGCCGGAATCGCCGCGCGCATGTCGACCCTAACCCTGCCCCGCAGCACCCTCTCCCCTCTATAAATAGCAAGCTCCCCTGAGCAATCCAAGCACCGCACCATCCTCTCCTCCCATCCTTGCTTCTCCACCACCACTCCACTCACTCAATCGACGCCGGAGCAGCCTCAATCGGACGATCGGAGCCGCGGAAGCCCTGGAGAAATCGCCGTTGATCCAGGCCACCTCGAGCCCCGCCACTGCTACAGGCTTCTTCCTCGTCGTCGACAACCTCGCCCTGAACACCGCCGCCGCTCGCCGGACCATCGGTTAGCCCTCCGACCACCTAGGCTCGCCGCGCCAGTGGCTCGATCTCGTCGGAGAAGACGACGACCCTGCGCCGTTAGATCCTGTTCTAATCCAACGCTTCTCGTTGATTCATACCGTTTCGGGTTTAACAGCCGCTGACATGCGAGACCCACCCTGTCAGCAAGCCCACGCGCACTGGATGCGTTACTGGGCCGATTTACTGTATTTCAAACCTTTTCGGCCCAAACTAGTTTCCCGCCGGCCCTTTTAATTCAAACTAGTTTAAATAATTCCAAATAATATCAATACTGGCTCCAACTTTGAAATTCCTTAGAATCTGTCTGGCTCGGCCAAATTTAACAAATTTTATATTGTTGGAAAGCTATTGGAAAGTTCTACAACTTTCCACTGGTCTCACCTTGAGATCTGTTGTAGAAATAAAGTGACAAAAAGATGAAGGTAGGGACTTTTTCACACTCTTTTAAATCTTAAAAATCAACCAAAAGAGATATTTAGTTATTTCCAACTCCAATAGCTCCATTTAACTTACAATAATTTTTTCCGCAATAAAATGGTGTGGTCACTTTGTATGATCATGCCCTAGTTTAAATAATGGACAATATGGCTAGTTTACTTAAGTGATATTGTCCAAAACTATTATGGAAATCATATGAAGTATTTTACTTCATTTAAATCTCATACCAAGTACTTTCATATGAAATTTGAACCCCTGGTCAAATACTCTCACATGAAATACTTGGTGATTTTAAATCATAATTAGAATTGTTAAAAGGTATGAGGTAGTCTACCTCATTTAAATCATTTTTCCCAAATGATGATGATGAATGGTTGACTTAGGTAAATATGATTTCATGTATGATTGTTGGGAAGTTAAATCTTAAGAAGATTCAATGAGAGGAAATTATTTTCCTCAAGAACTAAATGGAAACTAATATTTACATATGTTATGTGAGGAAATTGTTTTCCTAAGAAAAGAAAACCAATGCACCTAATTGTGTTATGTGTGTGATTAGAATAGTTTGTGTGAAGTGATGATGTGCTTAGTATAGCTCTTGAACTTGTTGAGTGATTATACCTCGTATTTAAATTTAGACGCTAGCACCGGAGAATACCAGGAAGAAGGAGGTTGCTACCAAGAGGAGGAAGAGGAGAACTTTGAGAACTACCAAGGCAAGCTAATATTCTTGCAAAGTGCAAAGCCCCTTTGGGGCAAGGCACCATGATTCTTACCTTTCTTACCACAAGCCTATCCCAAGTTTTTACCTTACAAGTTTTTACTTGTTTATTTAAAGAGTTACTTTAATAAGTTAACTTTGGTTTAAGTGAAGAATATTACTAGAGTAGCAAAGTTAGTCTCAAGCTAGCCAAGCAAGATAGCACCCCTCATGATTAGTGCTAGTGCTAAATACTAAAACTTGACTACTCTAGATGGGAACATGTGACTTGATTTTGAATTTGAAACCTTGGATGATGAATCATTCCATTGAATGATTTTTGAAGATGATTATGACCCAGAGAAGATGGTGATTTTTGATATAAAACTGATATTGGTTTGAATGCGATACCTTTCCAATTTTGAGTAGCCCCACAATACTTGATTATGGGTAGGGCTTAACTGGAAATTTATGCACCTTAGTATGGGTTCCCTCTGAACACACATCATAGGGGTTATGCTTGAGGCTGCCTCCGTTGTTGAGAAATGATGTGAATTGAGGTGAATTGTACGGCCAAGCCATGTGCAGTTCCCAGGTTGACAGTTGGTCTTCACTGGGAGGCCAAGCTCATGGGGAGAGGTGCTCATACTAGGGTTTGTAAGCGAAAGGTTATGGTTGATGATCCGCGTACCGTGTTACGATGATTCGGGGTTATCCCGACGGATGAAATCAAATGTTGTGGCACAAGTGTGCAACCTCTGCAGAGTGTAAATCTATTCGAATAGCCGTGTCCACGGTTACGGACGGTTGGAAAGGCCATACAGTTTCCGGTGTCAGATTCTTGAAAATGTTGGTGAAATGAATGGTGAATTGGTGATTTGTTGGAATCACAACAAATGTTGTGGGAATGACACTAATGTTCCCACTTGAGTTAGTTAGCACTTGAATAAGTCTTTATCAAATATTTGTGAACTAAAATTGGCTTTATGCAAATTAAACTAGAGCTTAGCACCCCCTTACTAAATTGTTAGCATTTACATTAGTATTAGTTTGCGAGTACTTAAAGTACTCACGGCTTTGTCCCTGGCTATTCAAATGGCCAGAGTATGAAGATGAACAGAACTACCAAGGAGATGACCAGCAGGACGCCTATGACAACTAGGAGTCTTCCGATGTCAAGCGTTGGCCTGTGGACTAGAGAGTCCCTTTATCTTTACGCTTCCGCTATGAACTTGTGTTTGTTCGTTGATCAATAGATCAACTATTTGTGTAATATGGATCATGTGATTCAAGTTGTAAGACAATATGGTTTGTAATGAATGATGACTATGATACTTAACTATTATGCCTCGCAACAACAATATTCCTGGGATTGCGATGAATGACATAATAGGCATCCGAACTTAAAAATCCGGGTGTTGACATGATGAGGTGCAAGTCTCTTTCAAGAAGGGATATGCTGTGGAAGTGAGGATGATCATGGGCAAAGGGAAGCATGCAGGTGCACTCATGACAACCAACTGGAGAGCTGTGGTGGAGAAGACCAACATGCATGAGAATGATATTTTCATGTTTTGGTTCCGCATTTGCTCCTGCGGTGGTCTGAGGTGTTGTGTTAGAAAGCTCATCTGATCTTCTAGCAGTAGGCTGGAGGTTTTTGTAATGAAGTAGTAGTAGTATGTATGTGCTTGAGCTCAAGTATATGAGCGTTGAAGCTCTCTGACTGATCTGGTGCTACTATGATCTTATGTCATCCTTTTGTTATGTAATATATGTGCTCATGTAATGAGCGGTGAACCAATCCTTACTGGTACTATCTTGCTAATGGCCTTTTGGTCTATGCAATGTGCTTTGAACCTGTGCTATATATGTGTTCTTTTGGTACTATATATATGTAATGCTTAGATAGTTTGCTGCAATAATGCTCTTTTGGTGCTCTATATAAATGTTATGCTTAGATAGTTTGCTGCAATAATAATGCTTTTTTGGTGCTCTATATATATGTGCTTTTGGTACTATGTAATGAGCTCAAGGCTCTAGCTCTTTTTTATTGGTGCAATGGTGAAGAAATTAATCTTTCTTCTTTTTCTAAAAGTTGTGCTAGATAAACTATGTAAATCTGGAAGTCTAGTTACAGACAAGATCACTCGCTCAGATCTACTGGTTAACTGGCACCACGACCCATCTAGAGGTCCTGGGTTCGAGTCCGAGGCCTCACATTTTTTCCTTCTTTTTTGGCGGCCAGGAGAAGCCCAAAATCCCCCGCTCAGTTCCCAACCCTCGCCAAAATCCCCTGCTCAGCCAAAATTCCAAAATTCCCCGCTCAGCTCCCAACCATAGCCAAAATTCCTCCGCTCAGCCAGATGGCCCCCAAATCGAAATCCCTCGCATGTCACTTAGCAAAAATCGAAATCCCTCCACCGACGAGGAGGTGGAGACGGAGGTGGAGGCGGAGGTGGCCGGCGGAAGTGGAGGCGGAGGCGGCCGGCGGCGGAGGCCGACGGCGGAAGCGCCGCGACCGAGAAAATGGGCGTCTGTCATCGTGGTGAACAGAAGATGCCATGGGATGGCTTAAGTTGGGGCCGAATGTGCGCTAGAGGATTCGGGGGAGGGTTTTGATTGTATGGGGATGGATTCCGGATGGAATTCCGGATGCCCTCTTGATGAACTTGGCCTTGGCCAGAGGTTGAAGAAGAAGAACAGAACAACTAGCTCAACTTTGGATCTCTCTATTCCATGGTCGAACAAGGTTACAGGTTTTCAGTACAAGGTAATCATCCCCGCGCAAGGGTGTGCCCCTCTCCTTATATAGGGGAGAGGGTGGCTTACAGGGGAAGAAACCCTAGGAAACCCTAATGGCATCTTTGACTAGACAAACTACTTTACAAAGCCTCTTTGGCTACCGGTGACGCCGGTATGTATTTAATAAGGGAGGCTGACGTCCTCCGGTACCTTTTACGTCATCTTCTGCTTTGGCCTCAAAGCTTCGAGTAAGCTGAAGTGCTTCGCTCATCTTTGTCCTCTAGCTCTTGAGAGAATCTTTGACTAGCTTGCCGACGTGCTACAGTGTAACTTGTACCGGTAATCCGGTACCCTCTTAGCCTATTCCGGTATACCCCTCCTGGGATACCGGTATAGATTCACTTAGCCATAAGCTTAACTCTTTTATCCGGAATAATCTTTAAACCGGTACGTTACCAACCCAAACTAGGCAAGTTTGGCATGCCTTCGGCATACCGGGGGTCATCCCCCCAACATTAGTCCCCGAAGCTGGTATAGTCCGGCGGATCCTAATCGACGGACCATGCCAGGTTCCCATTACTCAACGTACCGGGTTAAACCTTCCGGCAACCAGTTCAAACCTTCCGGCTCCTCTGCCGAACTTTTCTTTCCATACCGATCTTTTCCGGCATCTTTGTAATTAAAACTCTCCTCGGCAAAGTCGAGAATATCTCAGACATAGTGCCTGTCAGTGACATGCGCACTGTGCCTGGCGCCACAGTGTCAGGGGTCACCTCCCTTCGGCTTTTGCGCTCGCATTAAATGCACCGCACCGGATCCCCGTTGCCGTTCCGGATCCTTGTGGCCTCCCTGTGGCATCCTGTTTTTCGCGCGTGTATCTTCGCGCCACGTGGCGGAACACGAGGCGAAGCGCCGCGGCCCAGCGGTTGCCGGCCCACGAACGACACCCCCTATTTAAGAGCACGGCGGTTCTACATCTTCGTCTTCCTCGCATTCGCCCAGTTCCAGCGCACTCAGAGCCACTGCCCTTTGTGCTCCTTCGCCGCCGTTTGCCGCTGAAGATCTCTTCTCCGACGAACTACCGAAGAAGCTCCGCAGGACCTTGTCCCGTTGAGATCTCTCATCGGCTCCTCGGACCTTCTGCCCTGAGCACCGCCGCGGCACTCTCTTCTTCCTTACTTCCGTTCGCCATCATCTGCAAGCTCGCCCAACTCCGGCGGACGTCGTCTTCTCCGCTCTCCGCCGCCGTTTTCAGGTCAGCCTCGCAGTCATTGCCCCTCTCTCTTTTGCGTTCTTGTTCCTGGGCCGGTAGTTTATTTATCTTTCCTTTTTTTTCTGCTTTTTCTCTTACTCATAGATCTTCGCGCAAGGCTAGATCCGGGGAAAACTATTTTTAGCTAGATCTTGAACTTTGCCGGAAAATATCTTCCGAGGAGTACCTAACGGATTCCGCTGCCGGTAGTCACCATACTGTGACCCCCACATCATCTTCCGGAGGAGAAACCTCGGTCGAACGGACTTCTGACGGGCTCGAGGCAGACCTCGCCCAGAGCGAAGCTGGTACCGGTAGCTCAGCTCAACCTACCGGTAACCAAGGAGAAGCCGGTAGCTCTAGCCAGGGTGCCGGCGTAGATCTGGATTCATACACGCGCGGGGCCTGGATGGGCTCCGACGTGACACAAGCCTAAATAGATTGGCTCTACCGCTCCCGGAGGATTCCGGAGGAAGTTTGGTGCCGCATCCCCGGCAAGGAGCGCCAGCCCGAGCCTCAGCCGGGCGAATACATGGTCTTCGCCGCTCATTTTGATCGCGGCTTTGGCCTTCCAGCGTCGGATTTCTTCCGGCGCTTCCTTAACTTCTACGAGCTTCAGCCCCACCATCTTCCTGGTAACTCGATCTTTTACCTCTCTTCCTTCACCACCTTCATGGAGGGATACACCGGTATCACTCCTTCTCTTGACAATTTCTCTTTCTTTTACTATCTCCGGAAGAATTCTATCCAAGATAGAAAACTTCATCAACCCAAACCCTTTGTCCGGTGCGGAGGTTGCATCTTGTCTCCCCGCCCCGGAGCAACTTCTACAAACTCGCCGGTCTGGACTCTGTCCGGACCTGGTAGAGGACCTTCTTCTATGTCCGGAACGGCGGCCCGAAAGATTTCATCAATCTCCTGGCATATGTTCCCGGGCCGCCCTCCATGATGAACTGGCTCCACTACCCCAAGGACGACAAGGAGTCCATCCGGATAGCCGATTTCATCGACACCAATAAGGGGGAGACCAACCTCTGCGCGGAGGATCTGGTCTGTGCTTTTCTCGCGCACCGGGTGCAGCCCCTTCAGCGGCGCGCCCACAAGATCAGCCAGATGTCGGGACCAATGGACCCGACAAGGATTACAACGCACCGGTTGAGCTCTTCTTACTTGGTCCTTAAGGCCAAGCAGATTTGCCAAAACCCGCTGAGTTCCAGCGGGAAGTACGGGTTGGCCCCTTACAGCCGCAGCAACTCTCCTTCGCGGCGAGTAAGACCTCGAGATCTTCGGAAACCTTCTACTGGCATGACTACGAGTATTTTGTGCTAACGTGTTCTTTTTGTTTCTCAGAACTTCCGCCGGATCCGCCAGGAGGAGCCAGCATCTTTGACGCCCGACCGGATTTTCCGGGACGACTGTGACGCCGACCCCTACGTCAAGGGGAAGCATAAGATGGGCCCGACGCATACCGAGCTCCCTGGTAAACTCCCAACTCCTCTCCCGGCAAACAATTCCGGTTCTGATGACGATGTCACCATCCTTGAGGTATCTTATTCACCCGTTTCTTTATAGATGGCTATCTCGCGAATCCTGCCTCAGCCGGCGCAAATCCTCAGGTTGTGGAGCGCGCTACACCGCTACAGGCCGAGGTTGTCCAGGAGTTCCTGGACAATCTAGCCTCTCGGGGCCAGAAGAATAAGGCTCCGGCCCCCGAAGCCAGCTCCAGCGAGGCTCCGCCCGCCAAGCGCTCCCGGAAGGACGGCGGCAAGCCCTACACCACGAAGCGGTACCGGAAGCAACTTCCGGTTGCTACCGGGTAAGCTTCCGGATTTTCTTTTCCTTTTTCTTTCCCTTGTGACTTTCTTCGTCCGGTTGCTTTTTCTAACTCTATCTTTTTCCTTTTTCTTTTTTAGGCCTGCCCTTAGCCTTACTAGGAGCGCCACGGGCATGAGGCCGGAAGCATCCGAGGATACCGCCAGGACCTCACCTCCTCCTCAAGCAAGTCCGGTACCATCTGGTGCCGGCAAATCTCCTGCCTCCTCTCGGGGAGGCAACACAAGTGCGGGGCGCGCGGCCCCTGAAACTTCTCATCACCGCGCGGAGGAGGATTTATCTTCCCCTCCAGAAGCTGAAGACACCGGCGCCAGCAACACCGGCGCCGGCACCGAAGACGTTGGGAGGGCGGAACCTTTGGTTCCTCCCGTCCCCAAGAAGAAGAAGAAGAAGGCTGCTGCCTCCCCCGCTAAGACCGTGCCAGAAACTTCCGCGCCGGCAAGCTCATCACCGGCAAAGGAAGCACCGGAAGCTCCTGCGCCATCCAAGGACGCGCCAGCACCCCCTCCGACAGCCTCGAGCGGCAAGCCAGCTCACCCGGGAGGCGTTCCTCTTTCCGCCCAGCAAGTTGCTGCGGTGGTGACAGCGGCGACCGCGCCACCTTCCGGGTCGCAATCGCTGGTACTTCATGTCGGCCGCGCCGCCGTTACAGCCAGTGAAAATGCTTCAGCTCAGCTGGGCTGGATCACTGAGCTCACACGCGGCAAGGTCAACCTGGGCCCGCTGCAGGCATACGCCGAAAAGTAGAACCTGGCGGACCTGTCCCCGACCACTCGCGGCTTGAGCAAGGAGAAGCTACCGGTTGCTGATTCTTCCGGTCTGCGGAGCTCAGCGCAACACCTGAGCCGGCTTAAACACGCCGTCAAGGAGTTTGACCTTGTGTAGCATGATGCTAACAGTAACGTGGTGGTAAGTTCCACAAACTTCAAAGTTCTTTAAATTTGTGCCGGTTTTCCATCTTCCGGTTTATATGTATATCCTCCCAGTCCCCGAGTTTCGGGTTGAGAACGCAGTTCTTAGCGCGAAACTTCTTTAGAAACACAAAAAACCGGCATAGCCAGTCCCCGAGTTTCGGGTTGAGAACGCAGCTCTTAGCGCGAAACTTGTTTAGAAACACAAAAAAAACCGGCATAGCCAGTCCCCGAGTTTCGGGTTGAGAACGCAGTTCTTAGCGCGAAACTTCCTTAGAAACATAAAAAACTGGCATAGCCAGTCCCCGAGTTTCGGGTTGAGAACGCAGTTCTTAGCGCGAAACTTCCTTAGAAACATAAAAAACCGGCATAGGTTGACCGGAACTTTTTAACTTGAACAGGGCACCTTGGACGCCCGGAAGCAACTCTTTGAGGAGATTCTGTGGGAGCATCGGTACCTCCCCGAGGCCCACAGCAAATGCCAAGGTTTGTTTCTCTGCCTCCGGCTCCTTTTTTACCGGCTGCTTTTTTCTTTTCAATTTATACTCACAAGTTTTTTCCACAGCTGCCCTTCCGGAAGCCTCTTCCGAGGACCTCACCGCCCAGCTCTCGGCGCTCAAAGGTACTATCTTCTTTTCCATCTGTTTTGTCTCTTTTGAATCTACCGGATTCTTTTTGTTAATCGTTTCTTCTTCCGGATTTCAGCTGAAAAGGAGCAGCTTGTCCTGGAGCACCGCAAGGCCCTGGACGCTCAGGAGACCATCTCGTATGCGCTTAAGGATCAGCTTACGCAGGCTGAACTCCGGCACGATCGGGAGCTGAAGGAGGCCCAGGCTGCTGCTGAGGCCAAGCTGGATGAGTCCCTGAGGACTTCACCGACGCCAGTAGCCAACTGCGGAAACAGCTGGAGGAGGAGACCCGGCTGCGGGAAGAGGCGCTAGCCCGGAACGCCACCCTCACCACGGACCAGGCTGAATATGACCGGTTGGTCATTCAAGCCGATACGCTGGCCTTCAGTAAGCCTCTTTTTTCTTATCTTTTTGCTTAAAAGCTTTCTCTTTCCGGCAATACGTCCTTAAACCGATTCCTTCTTTCTTCCTTTTCTTTCTCCACAGATCTCTTCCCGGCCTCGCAGCCGCACGCATTCAAGAAGGTGGCGGAGCGCAGGGCTGAACAAACTATTAGCAACCCGGATGCGCCCTGGGACGCTTACGACCATCTGGTCGCGCTTGCCGCCCGGATCTCCCACATGCGAGCTGTGGACCGGCATCTTGTTGATCTGCCGGAAAGGGCCATGCAAATCTTCAAGGTGTTGTGGCCTGGGGAAGCTATTTCGGAAAACCTGACTCTCCTGTCAGATCGCCTCAAGGACGCCTGCCGATGGTTCCGGGAGTGGAGATGCTCATCGGCCCGTGCCGGAGCTGATGCAGCGCTACGCATTGCCTGCTCTTGGTACGAGGACCTGGACCTCGACGCCCTCCACAGCCTTCGTGGCGACGCACCTACTGATAAGGATCCGGCTTTAACTGCCAAGCGCCAAGATCGCGTGTACCGGATTGCTGAATTCGCCCGCATCGGCACCTTTATCCCTCCTCATGCCGACGTCAAGGACGAAGTCTCTGATGCCGAGGAAGAAGGTTCCGGTGAGGATGAGGAGGAGGATGCAGAAGAAGGTGATGGGCCTCCAGAACAGGCTCCGGAAGCTCCTGAAGCTGGCCCTCAGCCCCCAGTTGTCTGAATATTCTCTGTGTTACACCTGTTTGCCTCAAAACAATGTCCGTTAAATTCTACCCCAGTATGCCGGGGTGTCTAAGATAATACTTTGCAGTTCCTTTTGGTTGTGCTACAACTCATTATGCCGGTATCTTGTATACCGGTAACTTACTCAGTTATGTTGATGAGCTACTTTAACAATTTGCCTTTGTCGGTTGCTTTGATCTTGCACTGTGAAGATTCCAGAATTGTTTCGGCATCCAATCCGATGCGCACTTGGTTCTTTTGCTTTGGCTCTGCCTACCTCTCTGGGTTTTTTGGCGTATGAGTCACAAAGTTCTTTTGCCAAGCAAGCATTTTCTTGAACTTAGAAATAATTTGAAATTTTTCACAAAAAACCGGTATAACCGGGGTTAGTCAAGATTTTCTCGGATTGTTTGTTCTCAACCTCTCTTTACGTGTTTCACGTGCTTGGAACCTTCCGGTTTATCTTGCTTGCCATGAAGCCAGGTTTCGGACAGCAGCAAAGTCGAAGACTCCGGTAGGTTTAGCACGCTACTATACCAGCAAAAGAAGACGTCCAACAACCAACCGGTATACTGAAAAAAATAAACATGTTGCATGCAACTTCGGTAGAGGTAGTCCCCGAGTTTCATTCGAGGTGCCAGCATCTTTTATTCATAGCAAATAAGGTACAAAAAAGAACCCCTTACAGCACATCTTCAGGAATAGAAAGGACGCGGCAAAGCTATGTTCCATGGGCGCTTGGTATCCTCTCCTGACCTGTCCGCCTTTCCCTTCTTTGATTCCTGCGCATCGATCATCGTTGTGTAGAGCCTTGCTCACAATGAAAGGTCCTTCCCACGGAGGTGAGAGTTTGTGATGCCCCTCAATGCGCTGCACTAAGCGTAGCACCAGGTCTCCTTCCCGGAACACTCTCGGGCTAACCTTCCGGTTATGATAGCGCCTGAGGTTCTGCTGGTATATGGTTGTTCTTGCCAAAGCCAGCTCTCTTGCTTCCTTGAGTAGGTCCACATCATTTTCTCGGGCCTCTTTTACCTCTTCTTCGGTATAGAGTTGAACCCTTGGTGAGTCATGAATAATGTCGGTTGGAATCATAGCTTCTGCCCCATAAACCATGAAGAATGGAGTGTATCCGGTAGACCGGTTCGGTGTTATTCTTATGCTCCACAGCACTGACGGTAGCTCATCGAGCCAACAACCCGCTGTCTTTTCAAGTGGTTCAATGAGCCTTGGTTTGATACCGGAAAGCACCAAAGCATTGGTTCTTTCCACTTGGCCGTTGCCTTGCGGGTGTGCTACTGAGCACAAATCCAACCGGATGTTGTTATCCTCACAGAATCGTTTGAACTCTCCTTGAGCAAAGTTTGTCCCATTGTCAGTGATAATGCTATGCGGGTATCCATACCGCAAGATAACATCTTTCAAGAACTTCACCTCCGTATGCCCATCACACTTTGCGATAGGCTTCACTTCCAGCCACTTGGTGAATTTATCCACCATTACCAGGATGTGGGTCATGCTTCCCCTTGCAGTTTTGAATGGGCCAACCATGTCAAGGCACCAAACAGCGAATGGCCAAGTTAACGGCATAGTTTTTAGACCGGATGATGGGGTATGGTTCTGTTTGGCGTACCTCTGGCACCCGTTGCATTTTCGTACCAAATCCTCAGCGTTTTCCAGTGCAGTGGGCCAGTAGAACCCATGCCGAAACACTTTTGCCACCTGCGCTCTTGATGAGGCGTGATGTCCACATTCTCCTTGGTGAATCTCCACAAGCATCTCTTTTCCCTCTTCCGGTTCCACACATCTTTGGAGGACACCGGTAACACTTCTTTTGTACACCTCACCATTGATGATGGTATATGCTTTGGACCTCCTCTGGATCCTTCTTGATTCATTTTTGTCAACCGGCAACGTGCCGTTAATCAGGAATTCCTTAATAGGTTCAACCCAAGATGGCGCTTCTCGAACCAGAAACACCGGTACATCTATCTCCATACTATCCACCAACATAGTCTCTTCCGGCACGGAGCCCGCAGTCCCCGAGTTTACCGGAACAGTCCCCGGGTTTCCATCATCAATGTCCATTGGCACAACATGTGACTCCGGTACGAAAATTGATTCGGACTCCGGACTTGGTTTGATCGATGGCACCCTTAGGTTAGCCAAAGCTACTCCGGGAGGGATTTCTTGCCTGGAGGAGCCCAACTTAGAGAGCGTATCCGCGGCTTCATTTTCCGCCCGCGGCACGTGGTGAAACTCACATCCCTCAAAGAATCCGGCAATCTTTTGCACATGAAACCGGTAGGAGGCCATGTTGGCATCTTTTGCGTCCCAATATCCGGAACATTGCTGCACCACAAGATCTGAATCACCATAGCAAATGATCCGGTGTGCACCGATTTCTTTTGCGACCTTGAGCCCATGAATCGGAGCCTCATATTCAGCGACATTGTTTGATGCCCTGAAGTGTACTTGTAGAACGTACCGGAGATGATCTCCCTTTGGTGAAGTAAGAACCACACCGGCACCTAGACCCTCTTTGAGTTTGGATCCGTCAAAGTGCATCTTCCAGTATTCTATCTTTTGTTCCGGCGGTTTGTACTGCATTTCCGCCCAATCGACCAGAAAATCGGCCAAGGCTTGTGATTTTATGGCATCTCTTCTCTCGTATACCGGTACATACGGTGATAGCTGAATTGCCCATTTGGCAATCCTGTCGCTAGCATCCTTGTTGCATATGATATCTGAAATGGGTGCCTCACTCACCACCTTCATGGGGTGCTCCTTGAAGTAGTGCTTTAGCTTTGTGGCGGCCATAAACACACCATAGGTCATTTTCTGGAAGTGAGGATAGTTTTGTTTTGAGAGGGAGAGCACCTCGCTCAGGTAGTATACCAGCCTCTGGATGGTTTTTCCTTCCTCTTCTCTTTCCACCACAACCACAACACTCACGACCCGGTTTGTTGCTGCAATGTACAACAGCATGGGCTCCCTTTCTTGAGGTGAATCCAATACCGGCGTAGTGGCTAGCATTGTTTTTAGTTCTTTGAACGATGCGTCTGCCTGAGGGGTCCAGACGAAGGTATCGGATTTTTTCATCAAAGCATAGAGTGGCAGAGCCTTTTCTCCCAACCTTCTTATGAACCGGCATAGCGACGCCAAGCTTCCAGTAAACTTTTGAACATCCTTAAGATCTTGCGGTATAGTCATTCTTTCGATGGCCCGGATTTTTACCGGATTAACCTCAATTCCCCGGCTCGATACGAGAAAACCAAGCAATTTGTCGGCAGGGACAACGAAGGTGCATTTTGCCGGATTGAGTTTCATCCGGAACCTCCTCAAGTTGTCAAATGTTTGCCTCAGATCATCGATCAAGGTCTCTTTTACCTTAGTTTTTATCATGACATCGTCCACATAGACTTGCACATTTTTTCCAATTTGATCAAACAAACATTTTTGCATACGGCGCTGGTACGTTGCAGCAGCGTTGCGCAAACCGAAAGGCATAGTGACATAGCAATAAGCCCCGTGCGGGGTAATGAACGCATTTTTTATTTGATCTTCCTTTTTCAGGGGAATCTGGTGGAAACCGGAATAAGCATCCAGGAAAGGCAAGAGCTCACAACCAGCAGTAGAATCAATCACTTGATCGATACGGGGTAAAGGGAAAGGGTCTTTCGGGCAAGCCTTGTTCAGGTTGGTGTAGTCGATGCACATGCGCCACACCTTTGGAGCTTTGGGGTCTTCGTCTTTTTTCTTCTCGACCAGCACCGGATTAGCTAGCCACTCAGTATGTAGTACCTCCACGATGAAACCGACAACTAGTAACTTTGTCACTTCTTCTCCAATGATCTTTCTCCTGTCTTCAGCGAACCGGCGTAAGGGTTGTCGTACCGGCATTGCATCCTTCCGGACATTTAGAGAGTGCTCAGCCAAATCCCTCGGAACACCTTCCAAGTCATCAGTAGACCAGGCAAAGATATTCCGATTCTCACGGAGGAAGTTGACGAGCGCGCTTTCCTATGCCTCACTCAGGCCTGCACCGATACGAATGGTACGTTCAGGGTACGCCGGGTCCAGCACAATGTCCTTTGTCTCCTTGATTGGCTTAAATGCCGGTGTGCCCAAGTTGCCACTCATTGCCGCTAAGTTCAACTGTGAGGACTGAGCCAGCGCAACAACGGTCTGTATCCTTCTTTTTTCCTCTGCAATCACCAGTGATTCTGCTAGGTTTGATCCGGCGGAAGCAGTTTCCAGTGAGATCTTGTAGTTTCCCACCACAGTCAAGGGTCCACGAGGTGCCGGCATCTTCATCTTGAGATACGCCGTATGAGTCGAGGCCATAAATGCCGCCAATGCCGGTCTCCCCAGCAGTGCATGGGAAGGACTGTCTAGATCCACCACCTCGAACAGAAGGTTCTCGACCCGGCAATTGTCACGTCCTCCAAACGACACATCCACCCGGACTTTTCCCATGGGCGAACAGGATCGGCCCGGAACGATTCCGTGGAATGTAGTGTGAGTTGGTTGTAGCATGTTTTCTGTTATCCCAAGCGTATGCATAGTGTGCCGGTACATAATGTTTATGCTGCTACCATTGTCTATCAGCACTTTGCTGAAATTTACTCGAGTCGTTGGCCCATGCATGATTGGGTCTACGACAAGAGCATAGCCACCCGGATTTGGCATTATCTTTGGGTGATCCTTGAACGACGAGGTAATTTCCTGATCAGACCACAGCATCTATTTCGGAACTACCGGCATCACCGCGTTCACTTCCATGGAACGGCGATGCATGCTTTGCTTGTCTGTTGGCTCAGTAACGAACACAATACAGCACAGGTGTGGATCCTTGTAAACGTTTCGGCCCAAAGGTGCCGGTGGTGGTGGTTGGCCATTTCCATCTTCCACCTGATGAACTTGTTGTTGTTGCTACCGGTTCGGCTGAGGTTGTACCGGTAGAGCATTTGCTCCGGTAAGCGGTGGTGGTGGTGGTAGTCTTCCGGCACCCTGATCCCTTGGATCTTTCATCATGCCTCTTTCCATCAATCTTTTGGTCCAAGTGCAATGTTTTGTCAGATGGTTCGCCGGTCTAGCCGGATTAGGTGTGTGCCACCAGCACGGCTGATCCATAGCGGACTCCATGGTGTATCTCTCCTCATTTTGCCACGGTTTCTTTTCAACCCATTGTTTTTTATGACCCGCCCATGGCTGCGATCCAGTTTTTTGCCTCTGGCTTCCGCTGGCGCCGGAATTATCCTGCACCGCGGCTACTTGCTGCGGACCATACCTTCGATCCGGAAAATCTTCCCTTCTTTTGTTGTGCCGGTTATCCCGGTACTGTTCTTGGCGCGGTTGACTCGTTTGAGCCGGTTCAGCTTGAACTGCCGGTTGCATTGGGTCTCCCAATGCGTAGCTATCCGCCACACGTATCATTTCAGCCAAAGTTACCGGCATGTTCCTCTACAGCTTTTGCCACAGCGGTGAGCCTCTTCTGCACCCATTGCAAAACCAAGCAATGGCATGTGCCTCGATCACCCCTTCACAGGAGTTCCTTGTGGAGTTCCACCGGGTCAGGTAGTCCCGGTCTGTTTCATTGGAGCGCTGTACGCACAGGGCGAGTTGTTGCGGCCTGTTTGGCCTCCGATACGTACTGCTGAAGTTGCTTACAAAAGCTTCCTCAAAGTCCAACCAGCCGTTTATGCTTCCTTCTGGTAAATTGTTTAGCCAGATGCGTGCCGGTCCTACCAGGAAGGACGACACAATTCTCACGGCCCAACGCCGGTTGCCTCCTCCTGTTACGGTTCCTCCATCGCCAGCGACGTATACCGCGGTTACGTAATCCGCAAGCCAGTCTTCCGGCTTAGGGGTGCAATTATATGTTTTTGTGTCACGGGGCAACTGGAAGTTGCGAACCGGTGGTTCCTCTTTCATGATTCGTGGGCCAAAGCACTTTGGGCCAGGAGGACCTTCTGCCTCAATCATCTCAGATAAATACACCCTGTCCAGCATGTGCCTCGCATCCCGGTCTGGCAGGCATCTTTCTCCTACGCGTTCCCCCAAAGGGTTCTGGTAGGCTGCGATTCTTTCTGTTCCAGAATCAGCTTCATCATAACGTTCCGGTACCGCGGCTCTTGCCTGCCGGTACCTTGGCGGAGGCATTTCCTCCTCAACGTAAGCAGCTCTTGGTGCACGATAATTTTGCCCGGTTTCACCTCTACCGGCATAATCATTTCCGGTGTAGCCATTTCCGGCATAGCCATGACCTGCCCCTTGGCTTTTTCTTCCGGCGTCGTGTCGCCCAGCTTGTTGTTTCCCGGCAAGCACCGGATCATACACAGTCATTTGCTGCGCATTCACTTCTTTTTCTTTTCTCCTGTCCGGATGGGGGGACGATGCCTGCCCATGGGACTTGCTTCCGGCATTTTTTGCCGAACGCACAGATTTTGATGCCGCAGCTTTGTTTACTCTAGCAAGCTCAGCATTTTGTTCATGTATCATGTCAAGCAACTCCCTAAAACGATCTTGCTGATTTGCTAAGGCATCTCCGGTAAGCGAGTCACACAGCTCTACAGCAGCCCTAGCAGCTTTTATGGTTTTATCCGGGCTACTGTACTTAGGTTTCTCTACGATGCTCAGAGATGCAGAGGTACTTTTACCGGCAAGAATCTCCTTACGCAGATCCTGATCTAGATTGCGAGCTCTAAGCCGGTTTTCCGGTACTCTAGCAGCCTGAGCGCTAACAGAAGCAAAGCCATGGGCAGCGTTATACTCACGTAGGGTTAGGTTCAACTTGCGCTGCGCCCGGATGATGTCCGCGCCTTCGGAGAGCAACTTCTGTCGCTGCGCCTTCAGCTCCGCCTGAGCCGCTGCCGGATCGATGTTCTGTGCGATGGGCGTTGCCAACACGTTCATCGCCGCTTGGAGAGGTGTCTCCGGTGGCGCCGCAGATGCACCCGCGACCCCTTGGTCACGCTCAGTCGGCGGCTTGGCTGTGCGCGTAGACTTCGTCTATCCAGCCCCTTCAGCCGCGACCTCCTTGCCGGTGTCAGCCGCGCCAACCACCAGCACCTCGATGCTGCCGACGGCGTGACCGCTGCGAGCCGCAGATCTTGGCGGGTCCGGCGCAACCAGCACCGGCGAGAGGCACTGGCGCTCCGGGACGGTGCCGTAGTAGACGTGGAGGCTGCCGAACTCGATGATGCGGCCGTTCTTGGGGAACTTACCGCCGTTGGCGAAGCAGCCTGTGTTGTCGTTGATGAAGTACATGGCGAGGATGCGGTCGACGAGCGCTGTGACGACACGCTCGCCGGAGATCGTGAGGAGGCCCGCCCGAATATGAACTCCAGCAAACACAGCTGCTGGCCCCACGGTGGGTGCCAACTGTCGTCGTGGTGAATAGACAGATGCCATGGGATGGCTTAAGTTGGGGCCAAATGTGCGCTAGAGGATTCGGGGGAGGGTTTTGATTATATGTGGATGGATTCCGGATGGAATTCCGGATGCCCTCTTGATGAACTTGGCCTTGGCCAGAGGTTGAAGAAGAAGAAGATAACAACTAGCTCAACTTTGGATCTCTCTATTCCATGGTCGAACAAGGTTACAGGTTTTCAGTACAAGGTAATCGTCCCCGCGCAAGGGTGTGCCCCCTCTCCTTATATAGGGGAGAGGGTGGCTTACAGGGGAAGAAACCCTAGGAAACCGTAATGGCATCTTTGACTAGACAAACTACTTTACAAAGCCTCTTTGGCTACCGGTGACGCCGGTATGTCTTTAATCAAGGAGGCTGACGTCCTCCGGTACCTTTTACGTCATCTTCTGCTTTGGCCTCAGAGCTTCGATTAAAGCTGAAGTGCTTCGCTCATCTTTGTCCTCTAGCTCTTGAGAGAATCTTTGACCAGCTTGCCGACGTGCTTGATACGTCTCCGACGTATCGATAATTTCTTATGCTCTATGCCATATTATTGATGATACCTACATGTTTTATGCACACTTTATGTCATATTCGTGCATTTTCTGGAACTAACCTATTAACAAGATGCCGAAGTGCCGGTTCTCGTTTTCCGTTGTTTTTGGTTTCGAAATCCTAGTAACGAAATATTCTCGGAATTGGACGAAACGAAGACCCATGGGCCTATTTTTCCACGGAGCTTCCGGAAGACCGAAGAACATACGAAGTGGGGCCACGAGGTGGCCAAACCACATGGCGGCGCGGCCAAGGGGGCCCGCGCCGCCCGTGGTGTGGGCCCCTCGTCCGGCCCCCGACTCTGCCCTTCCGCCTACTTAAAGCCTCCGTCGCGAAACCCACGAGGCGAAAAAACCACGATACGGAAAACCTTGCGAGACGCCGCCGCCGCCGATCCCATCTCGGGGGATCCCGGAGATCTCCTCCGGCACCCTGCCGGAGAGGGGATTCATCTCCCGGAGGACTCTACACCGCCATGGTCGCCTCCGGAGTGATGAGTGAGTAGTTCACCCCTGGACTATGGGTCCATAGCAGTAGCTAGATGGTTGTCTTCTCCTCATTGTGCTTTATTGTTGGATCTTGTGAGCTGCCTAACATGATCAAGATCATCTATCTGTAATTCTATATGTTGTGTTTGTCGGGATCCGATGGATAGAGAATACCATGTCATGTTAATTATCAAGTTATTACATATGTGTTGTTTATGATCTTGCATGCTCTCCGTTTCTAGTAGAGGCTCGGCCAAGTTTTTACTTTTAACTCCAAGAGGGAGTACTTATGCTCGATAGTGGGTTCATGCCCGCATTGACACTCGGGACAGGTGACAGAAAGTTCTAAGGTTGTGTTGTGCTTTGTTGCCACTAGGGATAAAACATTGGCGCTATGTCCGAGGATGTAGTTGTTGATTACATTACGCACCATACTTAATGCAATTGTCCGTTGCTTTGCAACTTAATACTTGGAGGGGTTCGGATGATAACCTGAAGGTGGACTTTTTAGGCATAGATGCGGTTGGATGGCGGTCTATGTACTTTGTCGTAATGCCCAATTAAATCTCACTATACTTATCATGTCATGTATGTGCATTGTTATGCCCTCTCTATTTGTCAATTGCCCGACTGTAATTTGTTCACCCAACATGCTTTTATCTTATGGGAGAGACACCTCTAGTGAACTGTGGACCCCGGTCCATTCTTTAATACTGAAATACAAATCTGCTGCAATACTTGTTTCACTGTTTTCTCTGCAAACAATCATCTTCCACACAATACGGTTAACCCTTTGTTACAGCAAGCCGGTGAGATTGACAACCTCACTGTTTCGTTGGGGCAAAGTACTTTGGTTGTGTTGTGCAGGTTCCACGTTGGCGGCCGCACTACATCCCGCCGCCATCAACCTTCAACGTGCTTCTTGACTCCTACTGGTTCGATTAAACCTTGGTTTCTAACTGAGGGAAACTTGCCGCTGTGCGCATCACACCTTCCTGTTGGGGTTCCCAACGGACGTGTCAACTACACGCATCAAGCAAATTTCTGGCGCCGTTGCCGGGGAGATCAAGACACGCTGCAAGGGGAGTCTCCACTTCTCAATCTCTTTACTTTGTTTTTGTCTTGCTTTATTTTATTTACCACTTTGTTTGCTGCACTTATATCAAAACACAAAAAAATTAGTTGCTAGCTTTACTTTATTTGCTATCTTGTTTGCTATATCAAAAACACAAAAAAATTAGTTTACTTGCATTTACTTTATCTAGTTTGCTTTATTTACTATTGCTAAAATGGCCAACCCTGAAAATACTAAGTTGTGTGACTTCACTAGCACAAATAATAATGATTTCTTATGCACACCTATTGCTCCACCTGCTACTACAGCGGAATTCTTTGAAATTAAACCTGCTTTACTTAATCTTGTTATGCGAGAGCAATTTTCAGTGTTAGTTCGATGATGCTGCTGCCCATCTCAATAATTTTGTTGAACTATGTGAAATGCAAAAATATAAAGATGTAGATGGTGACATTATAAAATTAAAATTGTTTCCTTTCTCATTAAGAGGAAGAGCTAAAGATTGGTTGCTATCTCTCGCCTAAGAATAGTATTGATTCATGGACTAAATGCAAGGATGCTTTTATTGGTAGATATTATCCCCCTGCTAAAATTATATCTTTGAGGAGTAGCATAATGAATTTTAAACAATTGGATAATGAACATGTTGCTCAAGCTTGGGAAAGAATGAAATCTTTGGTTAAAAATTGCCCAACCCATGGACTGACTACTTGGATGATCATCCAAACCTTCTATGCGGGACTAAATTTTTCTTCGCGGAATTTATTGGATTCAGCTGCTGGAGGTACCTTTATGTCCATCACTCTTGGTGAAGCAACAAAGCTTCTTGATAATATGATGGTTAATTACTCTGAATGGCACACGGAAAGAGCTCCACAAGGTAAGAAGGTAAATTCCGTTGAAGAATCCTCTTCCTTGAATGATAAAGTTGATGCTATTATGTCTATGCTTGCGAATGATAGGACTAATGTTGATCCTAATAATGTTCCATTAGCTTCATTGGTTGCCCAAGAAGAACAAGTTGATGTAAACTTCATTAAAAATAATAATTTCAACAACAATGCTTATCGGAACAATTCTAGTAATAACTATAGGCCATATCCTTATAATAATGGTAACGGTTATGCTAATTCTTATGGGAATTCTTACAACAATAATAGGAATACACCCCTGGACTTGAAGCCATGCTTAAAGAATTTATTAGTACACAAACTGCCTTTAACAAATCTGTTGAGGAAAAGCTCAATAAAATTGATATTCTTGTTTCTAGAGTTGATAGTCTTGCCTCTGATGTTGATCTTTTGAAATCGAAAGTTATGCCTAATAGGGATATTGAAAATAAAATTGTTACTACAGAAAATTCCATCCAAGTTAGAATTAATGAGAATATAAGATTAATGGCTGAATTGCGAGCTAGGTGGGATAGAGAAGAAAATGAAAAACTAGCTAAAAAGGAAAATGTAGCTAAAGTTTGGACTATTACCACCACTAGCAATGCTAATGATTCACATGTTGCTGCACCTCCTACTATCAATGGTAAAATAATTGGTGTTGGCAATGCTTCTACTCCTAGTGCAAAGCGCGCAAAATTACCTGAAACTACTAAAACTGCTGAAACTGCTTGTGATAAAACTGCTGAAATTTTTTCCAACCTTGGGGATGATAATCCCATTGCTTTAGATTGTAATGATTTAGATTTTGATGACTGCCACATCTCTGAAGTTATAAAGTTCTTGCAAAAACTTGCTAAGAGTCCCAATGCTAGCGCTATAAATTTGGCTTTCACAAAACATATTACAAATGCTCTCATAAAAGCTAGAGAAGAGAAACTAAAACTTGAAACTTCTATTCCTAGAAAGCTAGAGGATGGTTGGGAGCCCATCATTAAAATGAGAGTCAAGGATTTTGATTGTAATGCTTTATGTGATCTTGGTGCAAGTATTTACGTTATGCCTAAAAAAGTCTATGATATGCTTGACTTGCCACCATTGAAAAACTGTTATTTGGATGTTAATCTCGCTGATAATGCTAAAAAGAAACCTTTGGGGAAAGTTGATAATGTTCATATTATGGTTAACAATAACCTTGTCCCCGTTGATTTTGTTGTCTTGGATATTGAATGCAATGCATCTTGCCCCATTATATTGGGAAGACCTTTTCTTCGAACCGTTGGTGCTACTATTGATATGAAGGAAGGTAATATTAAATATCAATTTCCTCTCAAGAAAGGTATGGAACACTTCCCTAGAAAGAGAATGAAGTTACCTTATGATTCTATCATTAGAACAAATTATGATGTTGATGCTTCGTCTCTTGATGTTACTTGAGTTACACTTTCTGCGCCTAGCTGAAAGGCGTTAAAGAAAAGCGCTTATGGGAGACAACCCATGTTTTTACTACAGTATTTTTGTTTTATATTTGTGTCTTGGAAGTTGTTTACTACTGTAGCAACCTCTCCTTATCTTAGTTTTATGTTTTGTTGTGCCAAGTAAAGTCTTTGATAGAAAAGTAAGTACTAGATTTGGATTACTGCGCAGTTCCAGATTTCTTTGCTGTCACGAATCTGGGTCTATCTCCCTGTAGGTAGCTCAGAAAATTACGCCAATTTACGAGCATGATCCTCAGATATGTACGCAACTTCCATTCAATTTGAGCATTTTCGTTTGAGCAAGTCTGGTGGCCTAATAAAATCCATCTTTACGAACTGTTCTGTTTTGACAGATTCTGCCTTTTATTTCGCATTGCCTCTTTTGCTATGTTGGATGAATTTCTTTGATCCACTAATGTCCAGTAGCTTTATGCAATGTCCAGAAGTGTTAAGAATGATTGTGTCACCTCTGAATATGTGAATTTTTATTATGCACTAACCCTCTAATGAGTTGTTTCGAGTTTGGTGTGGAGGAAGTTTTCAAGGATCAAGAGAGGAGTATGATGCAATATGATCAAGGAGAGTGAAAGCTCTAAGCTTGGGGATGCCCGGTGGTTCACCCCTGCATATATTAAGAAGACTCAAGCGTCTAAGCTTGGGGATGCCCAAGGCATCCCCTTCTTCATCGACAACATTATCAGGTTCCTCCCCTGAAACTATATTTTTATTCGGCCACATCTTATGTACTTTGCTTGGAGCGTCGGTTTGTTTTTGTTTTTTGTTTTGTTTGAATAAAATGGATCCTAGCATTCACTTTATGGGAGAGAGACACGCTCCGCTGCAGCATATGGACAAATATGTCCTTAGGCTCTACTCATAGTATTCATGGCGAAGTTTCATCTTCGTTAAATTGTTATATGGTTGGAATTGGAAAATGATACATGTAGTAAATTGCTATAATGTCTTGGATAATTTGATACTTGGCAATTGTTGTGCTCATGTTTAAGCTCTTGCATCATATACTTTGCACCCATTAATGAAGAAATACTTAGAGCTTGCTAATTTGGTTTGCATATTTGGTTTCTCTAGAGTCTAGATAACATCTAGTATTGAGTTTTGAACAACAAGGAAGACGGTATGGAGTCTTATAATGTTTACCATATGTCTTTTATGTGAGTTTTGCTGTACCGTTCATCCTTGTGTTTGTTTCAAATAACCTTGCTAGCCTAAACCTTGTATCGAGAGGGAATACTTCTCATGCATCCAAAATATTTGAGCCAACCACTATGCCATTTGTGTCCACCATACCTACCTACTACATGGTATTTATCCGCCATTCCAAAGTAAATTGCTTGAGTGCTACCTTTAAAATTCCATCATTCACCTTTGCAATATATAGCTCATGGGACAAATAGCTTAAAAACTATTGTGGTATTGAATATGTACTTATGCACTTTATCTCTTATTAAGTTGCTTGTTGAGCGATAACCATGTTTACGGGGACGCCATCAACTATTCTTTGTTGGATATCATGTGAGTTGCTATGCATGTCCGTCTTGTCCGAAGCAAGAGAGATCTACCACCTTCATGGTTGGAGCATGCATATTGTTAGAGAAGAACTTTGGGCCGCTAACTAAAGCCATGATTCATGGTGGAAGTTTCAGTTTGGACATATATCCTCAATCTCATATGAGAATAATAATTGTTGCCACATGCTTATGCATTAAAGAGGAGTCCATTATCTGTTGTCCATGTTGTCCCGGTATGGATGTCTAAGTTGAGAATAATCAAAAGCGAGAAATCCAAAATGCGAGCTTTCTCCTTAGACCTTTGTACGGGCGACATGGAGGTACCCCATTGTGACACTTGGTCAAAACATGTGCATTGCAAAGATCCGGTAGTCCAAGTTAATTAGGACAAGGTGCGGGCACTATTAGTATACTATGCATGGGACTTGCAACTTGTAAGATATAATTTTCATAACTCATATGCTTTATTACTACCGTTGACAAAATTGTTTCTTGTTTTCAAAATAAAAGCTCTAGCACAAATATAGCAATCGATGCTTTCCTCTTTGAAGGACCATTCTCTTTACTTTTATGTCGAGTCAGTTCACCTATTTCTCTCCACCTCAAGAAGCAAACACTTGTGTGAACTGTGCATTGATTCCTACATACTTGCATATTGTACTTGTTATATTACTCTATGTTGACAATTATCCATGAGATATACATGTTACAAGTTGAAAGCAACCGCTGAAACTTAATCTTCCTTTGTGTTGCTTCAATGCCTTTACTTTGATTTATTGCTTTATGAGTTAACTCTTATGCAAGACTTATTAATACTTGTCTTGAAGTACTATTCATGAAAAGTCTTTGCTATATGATTCACCTGTTTACTCATGTCATCACCATTGTTTTGATCGCTGCATCCACTACATATGTTTACAAATAGTATGATCAAGGTTATGATGGCATATCACTTCAGAAATTATCTTTGTTATCGTTTTACCGCTCGGGACGAGCGAAACTAAGCTTGGGGATGCTTGATACGTCTCCGACGTATCGATAATTTCTTATGTTCTATGCCATATTATTGATGATACCTACATGTTTTATGCACACTTTATGTCATATTCGTGCATTTTCCGGAACTAACCTATTAACAAGATGCCGAAGTGCCGGTTCCTGTTTCTAGCTGTTTTTGGTTTCAGAAATCCTAGTAACGAAATATTCTCGGAATTGGACGAAACGAAGACCCAGGGGCCTATTTTTCCACGGAGCTTCCGGAAGACCGAAGAACATACGAAGTGGGGCCACGAGGTGGCCAAACCACATGGCGGCGCGGCCAAGGGGGCCGCGCCGCCTCGTGGTGTGGGCCCCTCGTCCGGCCCCCGACTCTGCCCTTCCGCCTACTTAAAGCCTCCGTCGCGAAACCCCCGAGGCGAAAAAACCACGATACGGAAAACCTTGCGAGACGCCGCCGCCGCCGATCCCATCTCGGGGGATCCCGGAGATCTCCTCCGGCACCCTGCCGGAGAGGGGATTCATCTCCCGGAGGACTCTACACCGCCATGGTCGCCTCCGGAGTGATGAGTGAGTAGTTCACCCATGGACTATGGGTCCATAGCAGTAGCTAGATGGTTGTCTTCTCCTCATTGTGCTTCATTGTTGGATCTTGTGAGCTGCCTAACATGATCAAGATCATCTATCCGTAATTCTATATGTTGTGTTTGTCGGGATCCGATGGATAGAGAATACCATGTCATGTTAATTATCAAGTTATTACATATGTGTTGTTTATGATCTTGCATGCTCTCCGTTTCTAGTAGAGGCTCTGGCCAAGTTTTTACTTTTAACTCCAAGAGGGAGTACTTATGCTCGATAGTGGGTTCATGCCCGCATTGACACTGGGACGATGATGAGAAAGTTCTAAGGTTGTGTTGTGCTTGTTGCCACTAGGGATAAAACATTGGCGCTATGTCCGAGGATGTAGTTGTTGATTACATTACGCACCATACTTAATGCAATTGTCTCGTTGCTTTGCAACTTAATGCTGGAGGGGTTCGGATGATAACCTCGAAGGTGGACTTTTAGGCATAGATGCAGTTGGATGGCGGTCTATGTACTTTGTCGTAATGCCCAATTAAATCTCACTATACTTATCATGTCATGTATGTGCATTGTTATGCCCTCTCTATTTGTCAATTGCCCGACTGTAATTTGTTCACCCAACATGCTTTTATCTTATGGGAGAGACACCTCTAGTGAGCTGTGGACCCCGGTCCATTCTTTAATACTGAAATACAAATCTGCTGCAATACTTGTTTTACTGTTTTCTCTGCAAACAATCATCTTCCACACAATACGGTTAATCCTTTGTTACAGCAAGCCGGTGAGATTGACAACCTCACTGTTTCGTTGGGGCAAAGTACTTTGGTCGTGTTGTGCAGGTTCCACGTTGGCGCCGGAATCTCTGGTGTTGCGCCGCACTACATCCCGCCGCCATCAACCTTCAACGTGCTTCTTGACTCCTACTGGTTCGATTAAACCTTGGTTTCTAACTGAGGGAAACTTGCCGCTGTGCGCATCACACCTTCCTCTTGGGGTTCCCAACGGACGTGTCAACTACACGCATCAGTGCTACAGTGTAACTTGTACCGGTAATCCGGTACCCTCTTAGCCTATTCCGGTATACCCCTCCTGGGATACCGGTATAGATTCACTTATCCATAAGCTTAACTCTTTTATCCGGAATAATCTTTAAACCGGTACGTTACCACCCCAAACTAGGCAAGTTTGGCATGCCTTTGGCATACCGGGGGTCATCCTGAAGGAGATATGCCCTAGAGGCAATAATAAAGTGGTTATTATTTATATCTTTATGTTTATGATAAATGTTTATATATCATGCTAGAATTGTATTAACCGAAACATTAGTACATGTGTGATATGTAGACAAACAAGAAGTCCCTAGTATGCCTCTTAAACTTAATTTTCTCATAAGAGATAGATTGAGGATTGATTGTCCAAAACTGAAACTTCCACCATGAATCATGGCTTTAGTTAGCGGCCCAATGTTCTTCTCTAACAGTATGCATACTCAAACCATTTGATTGTGAAAACCGCCCTTACTTCAGACAAGACGAACATGCATAGCAAGTCACATGATATTCAACAAAGGTAAAAGAGTTGATGGCGTCCCCAGAAAACATGGTTACCGCTCAACAAGCAACTTACTAAGAAATAAGACACATAAGTACATATTCTTCACCACAATAGTTTTTAAGCTATTTTGTCCCATGAGCTATATATTGTAAAGGTAAAGAATAGAAATTTTAAAGGTAGCACTGAAGTAATGTACTTTGGAATGGCGGAGAAATACCATGTGGTAGGTAGGTATGGTGGACACAAATGGCATAGTTATTGGCTCAAGGATTTGGATGCACGAGAAGAATTCCTCTCAATACAAGGCTAGGCTAGCAAGGTTGTTTGAAGCAAACTCAAGTATAAAGCGGTGCAGCAAGACTCACATATAAACATATTGTAAGCATTATAAGACTTTACATCGTCTCCTTGTTGTTCAAACACCTTAACCGAGAAAATATCTAGACTTAGAGAGAACAATCTTGCAAACCAAATTTTAACATGCTCTATGTAGTTATTCATTAATGGGTACAAGGTACATGATGCAAGAGCTTAAACAAGATCTATATGAGCACAACAATTGCCAAGTATCACATTATTCAAGACATTATACCATTTACCACATGCGGCATTTTCCGTTTCCAACCATATATCAATGAATGAGGTAGTTCAACTTTCGCAATGAACATTAAAGATAAAGCTAAGAACACATGTGTTCATACGAAACAGCGGAGCGTGTCTCTCTCCCACACAAGAATTTATTCAAACAAAAACAAAAACAAAAACAAAAACAAACAGACGCTCCAAGTAAAGTACATAAGATGTGACCGAATAAAAATATAGTTTCAAGAGAAGAAACCTGATAAGTTGTCGATGAAGAAGGGGATGCCTTGGGCATCCCCAAGCTTAAACGCTTGAGTCTTCTTGAAATATGCGGGGATGAACCACGGGTGCATCCCCAAGCTTAGACTCTTCACTCTTCTTGATCATAGTATATCATCCTCCTCTCTTGACCCTTGAAAACTTCCTCCACACCAAACTTAAAACAAACTCATTAGAGG